>NC_137270.1:22167092-22767092 GCF_053477335.1 Acartia tonsa
ATCTAATTTTATCCTATTCCTTCTCTATTTTTCTATCTCTCTTGTTTCCTTCTCTGTCTCTTTCTATCTCTTTCTGTCTATTTCTCTCTATCCATCTATGTATCTTTTTAATAATCTGTTTCATTCTCTATCTATCTATCTATCAAATTAAAATATATATCTTTTTTTTTCTCCATATTTTCTATTCTTTTTCTTGAATGCTTTTGCTTATTTTCTTTCTCTTTCTTTTACTTTCTTTAACTATATTTTCCTCTCTCTCTCTCTCTCTCTTTCATTATCTGCATTCTCCTCTTTTTCTTTGTTCTTTTGTTCTTTACTAGCGGCTACGCCCCCTAGAGGCCTCTAAGGGCACGTAGAATGTTTTCTTTTCAATCTATGCTAAGATGCTAAGAGGGTGGTAGTACCCTCTCCCAAAATAGCTATAAACCTTCCCAGGACATATGAGAAGCTACATTGTAAAGGAGATACATATGTGTTCAACGGGTAGGCGGTTAGCGAGACCCTACGGGTACACACAGACAGACAGACAAACAAAGAGAGATCCTGTTACTTTATTATAAGGATTCAAGTCTTGTCCTTATATTTGCTAGGCTACGCAATTTTGAACATAATTTTACTTGTTCCTATTGAGGCTAAAAACCATCGTAGTTTAGAAAAAGCTGAATAGAATTTTTTTACTTTTTTCTTTGCAATATAAAAGTTGAATAGAGCAATATTACTTAGGGCGTTGAACTTTTTTAAACATACAATTTTGACTTTTTTCAATAGTACTTTAAATTTTAAAATATTATCATTTGATTAATTAAAATTAATTAAATATGGATTCTAGAGTATGTATGGAGAATCTAGGCGATAAGGTACAATCTTGGAAGCAAGACAATCCTTCGATGTGTTTTAAAGTGCTATGAAGTAAAAATTTGAAAGGCATATCTTGGGTTTATTAAAATTATATATTCTATTTTTTGGGTATACAATAGAAATCCCAAAATTTAAAGAAGTACTAATTTAGATCAACAAATCCCAAAATATGTGTTTTGAACCCCTCCCCTTGACATCTTCTATTGAATTATATGAGACCAAATGTTTACAAAAAATATTACTCTGAAGATGATTTGTCTTATTATACATCTAAGGTAATAAATCTATTTAGGGGTATGTGAAGTTGAGACAATCGTATTTAAAATAGAGCTCCTATGTTTCTTCTGCAGGGTTAAAGAATAGTAATAAACAATCTAACGAAAAACCACCCCCAACCCCTTATTATATATTTTTTGAAAATAAAGGGAGGGGGGTGGTTTCTCTGCTCAAAAGACACTTTAGGGTAAACGCCGATAGTCATTTTAACCATGCAAAATCTACATTTTATTATTATTCTATAATTGTTTTAAGGTAGAAGTTAGAAAAACGACCCCCATTTTCAATTTAAGTTTTGAAACGAAGAGTTTAAACAAATTGGGGAGAGGTTGAAGATATCCTCCCCTAAAATAGTTAAAAACCTTTTATAAGAAGCTTTACTGTAAAGGAGATCCTTTGCTACAGTCAAAAAAAAGTTTACTACTTTATATAATAGGATACCTAATCTTTGGGATATAAATCTATGTGTGTCGAGGTTTTTTTTCGTCTTTGAAGTATGGCAAGATTGAATTTACTTCGTGGCGGCTCTCTTATATTGCCATTGAGTAATAATTAAAGAGGATAACTAACGCCATCGAAGGTAGTCGATAAGATTGTGCCTATTTTGGGCAAGGGCTCCTAGAGGCCTATAAATAAATCGTAGACAGATACCCTAAAGTCCGAGAATTTTATACAAATTTAAGAAGTACAAGGGTAAATAAAAAAACCACTGCATTTAAAATGCTTATAAAAGTTGAATTATGTTGTTTTTTTAATAAATTAAGAAATAAATTTTATATGCTTAAGTTTAATCAGTTTTTGTATCTTATAATTTGTGCTTAAAGATTGTCAAACCAAATAACTTTAAAAAATACTAGCTTCAATTCAAATTTACCTGTTTTCTAGTACTTGATAAAGATTATATTTTTTTGTTAATATTTTTTTTATTTCTGCCTATATATAAAGCATATTAGTATCTACTGGTTATGAATTTACATTCCATTATAACTATAGCAATGTATCGATAGAATTGAAACACAAACTTTTAATAGAGATATTTAAATTCCATATATGATACTACATGATACGCCCCTAATGGCCTCTAGAGGCACTTGTGGTGGGGATAAGTCGAACCACATATTCATTTATTGTTTTAGAAAAAAAGAAAAGAATTTTTTTTTGGAGGGGGATGTATTCTTTATATTTGGGTGATTTCTCTTGGCAGGATCTAAGAGCTACATTGTAGAGAGGAACCATAGCGTTTCAGTGGTTAACAAGATCCTTCGGTACAGACAAACAAACAGACAGTTATCCTTTTACTTTATTATACGGATACTTCAAAACTAAAATGTGCCAGTGAATTTGTGAAGAGTTAGAAACTAAAATCTAAAAATAACCTTTCAACCACATTAAGATCAAATAGGGTGGTGATGGATATTTTAAGTTAAAAAACAAGGGTGACATCATCCATGAAAGCGAACTGAATAATCAGAATATAAATATATAAGATTCGAAGCAAAAATTGTAAGTAAATTTGTTGAAAAACTGCTTGATGCAGGATAATGTTTATGGACATACTTACATTTTTAGGACTTTAGTATAGAGTTGCTTTGCTTATAATATTTTACTTTGATGTCCCAGGAATAAATATACCAAAAATCAGATCAATCGGATTTTAAATTTTTTTTAATGAACGTACGGACATTCTGGTAATGATTATTGAGTTGCTACGCTTTTTAAATCATCCCTAACTACTAAAGGAATCACAATGCAAAGTTTGAAATCGATAGGACAATTCTAACATGCTTAAATTGATGAAAAAAGCTGTACGTTCCGGACGTACGGACGGACCGACCCTAATTATAGAAAAGCTTCGCTTTTAATAACATTTGAAATATGAATTGGGACTATCTTAAATCTATTTCTCTCTTCCCCTTCCCCTCTCTCTCTCACCTTATTTTTAGTTTTAAACATTTTTTAGCATAAATCTTTATTCTAACAGGAAACCCACATCCCTTTCCTCTCCTAATTTTGGGTTGTTTATAACTTTAGGTCAGATTAGGTTAGGTTACTTTGGGTACTAGGTAGCACTGCAGGGGTTGAGTGGGTTGAGTGGATAAAGGGACCCTCCACTCTTAATTTTAATTAGAAATAAAAAAAATTAGCAGTGTTTTTTCTTGGTGTAATTTATCTTTGAAGGGATAAGTTTCAATCCTCCAAAATAGTTACAAACCTTCCATTCACCAATGATAAGTTTCAATGTAAAAAAGAACCATTTCGGTCCAGAAGTTAACAAGATCTTTTGATACAGACACACAGACAGACAAGTATACTGTAATTTATATAAAAGAGACAGCGCAAAATGGCACCAAAAAAATGAAGTCATATGATAAAATAACCAATGAGATGCGAGTATATATTTTACCATTGGTCAATTACAATGTATACTGGCCTCTCATTGGACAACTTTATTGTATGACGTCATTTTTGGTGCCATTTTGCGCTGTCTCAAGCACAGCTAATGCATTGAAATGAAAATGAAGTGCTTCAATGCCATGCATGAATAGTGGATATAGCATTAACGTGGATATTATGACATGGGAAAAATTTAGGTTGCTGACATGGAATTCGTTTATTAGGGAGTTCGTCCGTCCAGTAGGAGTGGAGGGGATAGGGGTTATGCAAGTTTCACTCAGAAATGATGAAAATCCATTACTTAAATATAATATTTCATTTCCGTGACAACCCTATTTCCCTCTAGAATCCTTATATTTCACGTTGACTGACAAACACATATTGAAAATTTGAAAAATTGTTTTAAACATATTTGTCTTTTATGGAGTAAAAGCATATATGTAACAGGTTCTGGGATAAAGATTTGGAAAAAAAATTAATCCCTTAAAATAAAGCAACATGATCTCTGTCTGTGTACCGAAGGATCTCGCTATCTGATGAACCGATATGTTTTTCCTATAAAGGGTATCTTCTCATAGGTCATGGGTAGGTTTACAACTATTTTTTAAAAACTATTATAACTATTAATAAATATAATAGAAATAAGTCCTAAAAAAATAACTCCCTCCCCCCCTTCAAATTTTTTTACCTTTTCTTTTTAAATCTAAAAAAATGGGTCATGGAATTCAACCCGTTCACCCCAAGAGGCCTCTAGGGGCGTAGCCACTAATAATAAAAATGTCAGTAATTTTTTAGAATCTTTTTCCTTTCTAAAAATATACAAAGTATATAAATCCTAATATTTAGTAAAATATTTTGAGAACAAATATGTACATTACTTTAGTTTAAGCCTTAGGCGAATATGATTTTAAAGCAAAGCTTTTCTACATGGTTAGGGTAGTTCCGAGCGTTTTTGTTGTAATTTCTAAATAATAATCTTAATTGTAAAAAAGGTGACAATCTATAATCTATAACTCTTGTTTATGTTTGTTCTTCTGGTCTGACGACCACAACCCCCCCCCCCCCCTCCAAATCCTTATATTTTTTCTGAATTGAAGACAATTAATTATATTAGTGCCTTACCCTTGTAGCTTAAGTTAGGTTAGGTTAAATTGGGCACAGGGTTAGAGCCCTTCGCTTGGGTTTGGCATAAAGATATGCCTATATTAAGAAACCAACTTGGCTTTGTTAACACTTACGACGCTACTGGCTGATATTCAAAGAACCAGTTGATAGTCAGCAAAAGGTCCACGGGGTGTGGGGACATACAGTTATGTAACTCCTTCCTCCTCTATTGTTTTAATTCAATTTTGGAGTTAATATAATAATAAATAAAATGGTTAGAAATCAAATTTGAGTGGATTGAATATGATACTTTATATTATACTATGCATACTAATTTCCTAAAAGGAAAGCATATTACTTAAATATAATTCATTACTAAGGAAATCAAAAATTTAAAACTAAGCAAATTGCTAAAAAAAAACAAGGATGACAGCATCCAAAAACGTATAACCTCCCAAAACAACATCTTTTAAAAAACGTTCGTAATGATTATAGAGATGCTATGCTTTCTAAATGAATTAAGGTATGTGATTTGAATAAAAACCCTATTTCTATTTAGACATTTTGTTAAAAAAGTTTTAAATAATCATTGAAAATTCATTTGAGCAGCTCTGTATTTTTCATAGTTAAAATAAGTTCAAAACAAGTATGACAACATCCATAAATAGCACAAAAATGAATAGGAATACGGACAAAGTAATTTAAAGAGCAGATACATAGGGAAAAAACACAAAACCTTTCATATGAAATTTTATAATTTTATAATATTTATATTTTGTAGCATGACTGACAGACTGACGGATAAAGTAAATTACAAACTGGATGTTCATTGTTTTGAAACATCAACCGTCTATCTTGAATATGAACAGAAAAAATCTCATTACACCAATAGCATTGCGGACTGACCGACGGGCGAACGGACAGAAAAATTGAAGACCAATTTATTCCATTTGAAATTACCAAAATTAAATAGTTTGCTGGCGTAAAGTTGGCGTAAAACTTGTTTTTTGTGTATCTGAAGGGAAGTGGGTAAAAAGGAAAGTGGATCGAAGGGGAGAAATAAGGGAAGAAGGTTGTGGGGAAATTTTTACTTAGAATTGTTTGTCTTAATCACATTCCCTAGCCCCTATTAAGGACTAAAAGTGATTTTAAATAAGTTTTTATATAAGGGAAAAAATGAGATATTTGATACTATGTTTACCAAAAGAAGGTGATACAATTATAAAGATAAAGTAGCAGTATTGTTAAACATACATATAGAGTACCCATGTTATCTAGGGAGGGAGGGAACAATGCACAGTAAATAATTGAGATACCCAAAGTATTATATATTTCGTTTGTCAGTCTAGAAAATTTGAGTATTTTCATTATATTGTAATTATTTTGTACAAACTTATTCATGAAGAAAGCTTATTTTGTTCCTCATAATTGGAAGACAGGGTGTAAATCAATTTCCAGTAAGGCTTCGAAACCTATTAGTATCCGCTGGATTAGAACCGGTTCTCAACCATTCTGAAAAATCATGTAAAGTATCTTATTATAGACAACTTTTCACTAATAAGCAAAAATCATAAAATCAATAACAGTTTTGTTAGCCAGGGCCTTCTGCCCCTCGGGGCTAACAAATCATCATCCATTGTCTTATCCCTTAAGATTCCTGATATTATCCCGTATTAATACAGACACATAATATATCTACTTAGGCAGACAATATACTAACACAATACAATACAAGGATAACAACATTCATAAAAGCGAAGCTGAGCTATACAGACAAACGGATAAACGAACATTTACAAATTATCAAGAAATAATTCTTTTAAATTTTAATTAATAGAAGTTTGTAATATTGTCCCTAATAGTTATGAGGAAAATTTCAAATTTCAAATAATTTGGTGAAAACATGTTTAAAATTAGTACCTACTTTCTATCAATGATAGATTTGTAAAAAAAATTAATCTATACAGCACTGTTACAGGAATCTACATGCATAGTTTTAATTCCAAGATCTAATTTGACATGCCTATATTTTGTATCAATCCATATATGTATAATTTCTTGAATGTTGCACCAGATTATTCATTATTGTGTCACAGAGGCATAAAAAATGATCGATTAATTTATTTACAATCATCCCCAATAATAATACACAAAATTGCCCCTTCTGTAGTTAAAATTAGGGATTGAAACGTTTAAACACTCAATTTAATGAATCAACCGATCAAAATTCGAAATGAGTCCCTAAAGTTGTTAATCCAACGAATAAGAAAACGTTATGATAAAACTTTGGGGACTAGTGTAATAAACAGTCCAATTTCCCCTCTCTGTCTCTGGTATGTGTAGCTAATTTGTATAATTATACTATGCAAACAAAGAATAATGCTAAAAATAAGTATTACTACTATATTAAGTACTAGCGGCTACGCCCCTAGAGCCCACTAGGTAAACTTGGGGAGGGGGGAGTCGAGTTTGCTAACCCAACTTCTTATTTTAGATTTTAAAAGAAGTTTTAAAAATTTTGGGGAGAGGAAATTTTTTTTGGGGGGGGTATATTTTTTCTTAAGGGCGATTTATCTTATATGGGTGGTGGTAACCTACCCCAAAATAGATATAAACCTTCCCGGGACCTATGAGAAGCTACCCTGTTAAGGAGAACCCGATCGGTTGAGCGGTTAGCGAGATCCTTATGTACAAAAATCCTGTTACTTTATTATAAGGATGTACAAATTGTACATAATATCTATATAAAAGTAAAAAAATTATGTATGTCTGTCCGTTTGTTTGTACAGAAGGATCTCGCTATAGGATTCTCCTTTACAGTGTAGCATCACTTGAATCCTGGGATGGTTTTTAAATATTTTGTATGTGGGTACCAACACCCACCTAAGGGAAATAACCAAAAAAATGCCACCCCCTAAATTTCTTTTTTAACTTTTTTAAAATTGAAATTGAAGTGGCTATCAAAAAATGGCTAATGTTTTAGTTTTTCATTTTACTATCCGCGGAAAGCTGTCTACGATGCGATAAATAACTAATACCTATTTTCTTAATTTGCTATTTATATGAAAATAAACATCTGACATACTGCCTCATCCATTAATCTATCTATTCAATTTATACATATCCAAGGATTTAGTATTTTACCAAGTAGATGACTACAATCAAAAATTGATAAATATAAAAAGTCAAGATGATCAAATATAATCTCATTGAATAGAATTATAAGAATAGTAATTAGTAATTAGTAATCTCTCTACTACTCACTGTAACAATAACCCAGCCACATTTTGGGTAGGTATTTTTACGAATTTTATCCATGTAATGGGTTAAGTATACAAGTTGAATTTTTTTAGCAAAAGCTTATTAATTTTTTTTTCGCTTGAGCTAAAGATTACCCCTCATGTAGACAACAATTAGTTGTTGAAACGGCATGGGCACCTAACTTGTTGAACCAACCAATCAAAATTCAATAAGATCTCATAACGTAGTTAATTTAACACATATGGAAAGTTATTTTAAAACTTTGGAATAAGTGTAATGAACAGCATATAATTGTCCCCTCCCTCCCAGATAAACAAGACTTTTTGTTAGGTTATAATGGTTAAAGGCAAACCAATGAGGGTTAGAGTTCGCTAGACACTCTGAGGGAAAGCGTAATTATTTTTAACTACTTTTATGTACTAGCGGCTTCGTCCCTAGAGGCCTCTAGGAGCCCTAGAGGTGTAGTTGGTTGAATTTGACCCTTATATTTTTATTTAAGTTTCAAAATGAAATTTATTAAAAATAAATTATTGAGGGATGTGATAATTTTTCTAGCCTACTCCAAAATAGTCATAAACCTTTTTAGGATCTACAATTGTAAAGAAGAACCATATCGGTACAAACAAACACACACACACAGAGATCCTGTTACTTTATTAAAGGAATAAGAATACTATATAGCCTAGATGTATAAATAGTGATATTCCCCTGGGAGTAAACATCTTGTACAAAGGCAAGGGAAAAGAGACAAACTTTCAAACTTGTGAAAAATTGAGAAAAAGCGAATTGTCCGTCTGTAAAATTTATTTTTGTGGCTGAATTTTTAAAAAAGAATACACAAACTTACCCCTTCTTTAGATTATAATTAGTAGTTGAAACGCTTGGTCACTCAACTTTATGAACCAACCAATCAAAATTCATTAAAAGTCCCCAAAATTGTTAAGCTAACGAAAAAAAGCGTTATTATAAAACTTTTGGTACTAAGGTAATAAACAGCCCATTTTCCCCTCACTCCCTAGAAAAAAAGTACCTAATTTTCTTGGTCCGGTGGACTGTCGTTTATGCTACAAAAGACTTAAAGTATGTTCCCCAAAAACGTGATTTATAATGCAATGGTTTATAGCCCTTATTTTTCAGTGTCTTATCAAAAGTTATGTCCATGGATATAGAACAACCATAGATTTTATGAGAAGGAAAAAATTTTCGTCAATTTAGGTTGCTAACACAGAACTCATTCATTGGTCAGTACGTTCTTCCAGAAGGAGGGGAAAGGATGGCGTAAATGGGGTGGATAAGGGACCGTATCAATACCTTAGCCCGCTGCAAGTTTCACTTTATTAGAGAACATGAAAATCTGATGTAATCAAATCCAAGTAATAATATATCTATTCAAATGTCCTTATTTTCTTGATTTAAAATTTGGGGACTTTAATTAAATTTGAATTGGTTGGTTCATGAAGTTAAGTCCAAACGTTTAAACCGCTAATTGTAATCTGCAAAAGGGATATTTTGTACATCATGATTGGGAATGTATATCAATTTAGCGGTCATTGTCATGTCCCTTTAGATCCCTGAATTTGTTTAGTTTTCAATAGTGTATATTCCACTTCCAGGTAGGGTTACATAATGATCATAGAGTAATATAAAGTAGTAAATTAAAAAAAAAGTTTACTTGACAAAAGTCAAAATAAACTTTAATTCATCTTTTTCGTTTAAACTTACTAAAAAATAATTTAATCTTTATAATATAACAAGCTTTCTAGTTATTTATTTATTCTTATTTGTAACAAATTAATGATTTTAAATACAATATTTCATTATGGCTTCAAACCCGATTAATATCCGTTAAATTCGAACCGGTTCTCAGCAAAAAATCATATATTGCATCGAATTACAGACCATTTTTAACGATAATTAAAATAAAAATTACAAAATTAATACTAGTTTTGTTAGTCCGGGCTTTCGGTTCCTCAGGTCTGATAAAACTGGTTTTAAACTTATAATTTTTCATTTTAATATCCTCGAAAAGCTGTCTATAATACGATTGTTAAATAACTTTTATTTCTCTTTGAATTGAAATTTGATATGTTAGAATTTCAGGCTGTTTGAAGTCCACCATTTACATTTTATTTGCTTTCTGTAGATAGATAGATAGATAAATAGATAGACAGATAGATAGATAGATAGATAGATAGATAGATAGATAGATAGATAGATAGATAGATAGATAGATAGATAGATAGATAGATAGATAGATAGATAGATAGATAGATAGATAGATAGATAGATAGATAGATAGATAGATAGATAAATAAATAGACAGACAGATAGATAGATAGATAGATAGATAGTTAGAAAACTATATTGTAAGTGTATCTAGGAAACTATTGGATGTAGATTGTTATGGCAGAATGATTTTATACTAAAGATTTCCGGAGAAATTATTTCTATGCATAGAATTATTCTGATAGGCACAAAAAAGGCCTAGATATAGGCATCAACTGTGAATAATATTCTAAAAATATTAGGAATTTTAAAATAAATCAAAATCTACAGATTCAAATATTTTTCGTAGAGGTTTCGTGAATTTTTGAGGGGGTTTATCCTATAGAAGTAATGACGACCTTTTCATTAGACCCTCTATACCTATTCTTAAAACCTACATGAATTCTCATAAACTATTTTTTTAAATTAAACAATTTTTATTTAAATCATAAAGGTAAAAAGGATGACAACATCCATAAGTAGCGAATCTCAAAAATTATAAATGGATATCTGGAAAAAATTCACTATAGAGCCGTGTCATACAATAATCATTAAACTTGATATAATAGGGAAATCACAAAGCCTTTAAAATCACGCAACCTTATAATCATGAAAACTTAAAATTCCAGGTTCGATCTAGCACCGCAATTGATACACAAATCTTAATGAAGCTTGATGAAAATATGTATGATACAAGCATATTCAATCCCTGATTATTTCAGCCGTCAATCCTGAATAGGAATAGAGAAAATCACTAAAACTTAAAAATCCACTATCCAGGAATCGATCTAGCACCCCAATTAATGAACTAATTGTAACAAAAATCTGGTGAAAATATTTTGAATGTAAAATAAATCAATATCTGAAAGTTTAAGCCATCCATCTTGAATAGGATTTGAGGAAATCACAAAAACTTGGAAATCTAGGAATCGATCTAGTACCCCAAGTAACAGACAGATGGACAAAACAATGTTTAGATTAGATGGACATATGTCATAGGAATCTTCACTAAAAATTTCAGCTGTCTATTTTGAATAGGAGCCGAGAAAATCACATTTCCCCCATAGCGTTACAGACGGACGGACGGACAAAGTGAATTATAGAGTAGCTTCGCTACTAGCAATGAAGAATCAAAATAAAAGTCTGTGTTCTTAACCATAAGAAGACCAGTTGTTTTTTGTATTGCTTAATAAAGATGTATTTTCTTGTTTACACTGTTAAAAATAATTTTTTTTTTTAGCATCAGATGATACTCTATATTCTTCACATTAATGTATAGTATCAATCCGTACGTAGTAGGAAAAAAACCTCATTACGATACAAGGAAGTTTTCAATGCTGTATTAAGTATTAGGTAATGTTCTGTGAAGTAACACGTAGTACTAAATAATGTATTTGTCTGTATAGTATTGTCTAATACGCTCTTGGGAATATAATTCAATACGGTAGAAGTAATTTTTCATTGCCCTCCTTCGCAATTGTTGTTACCCTCTATCATAATTTTTGATACTTTTGTAGGGAATGAAACTGTTTTACTTTGTATGAAAGATCAGTTTATAATATATGATTATTATATGTACATATACATTTTGTTATATCAACAAACATACCAAGCAGAGCCATAAAACATTAATTTAAATGTAAATTTAGTAAAAAAATTACTTTAAAGATGTTTAGGACTAAACATTATCCTTAAAAATAAAAACTATGGTCAGTCATAATTACAAAAAACAAAACTATAAATCTGAGCATAAATAGTAACTTTTTTACTTTGTCTAAAACGACCAAGCATTGAAACACTTCCATGAGAGGTGTGCACAAATGGTGCCTGTTTCAATTATTCTTTACAGTACAGATTCGTACCCTAGAACGAATGAATAGTCACTATTTTAATAAACCATTCTCTTGCGTATTGTCTGATACGCTACAGCGTATGAAATAGTACTAAATCAAGAAACATTTCTACAACGTATTTTCCGATACCCTACAACGTATAAAATATTACTATTTTTATAAACTTTTCTACAGCGTATTCTATAGTACCCTAGAGCGTATCAATCGATACTAAAAAAATGTATGGGTTCTGTATAGTAATAATCATTGTTTTATATAGTATTACATAGTGTTATATATTAATTATATAGTTTTAGGGTACTTACGGGTCCAATACTCTCCAGAGTATCAATTGATACTAAATATAAAAATTATTTTTAACAGTGTATGCATCTCCTTCTTATTAATGCAATGGTGGATCTTTTTTCATACATGTAAACACGAGGATTTCTGTGGACTTGAAGTAAATTTTTTTAAAAAGCCTTTAGAACTTTGTTTTCTAAATTTTTTGTTTAACAGGACGAACATAGTATTAGTGTCTGACTGATTATGACGTAACAAAAAAAGATTAACCAATGAGAGGCCGTTATTGACCAATGGTAAAATTTATAGTGGCCTCTCATTGGCTAATTTTTTTTGTTACGTCATAATCAGTCAGACACTAATACTGTGTTCAACAGGACACTAAATGTCTAAAAGCAGCAATGCAATATAAAGAACTTTCATATTGACGGTCATGTTTTTGGCCGTAACTCTGCCAAAAAAGCTTACAGGACAGATCACAGCATAAGATGCTTAGTTCATAAGAATGAGATTTGAAATATCTTTCTATTTTATGTTTTGATCTAATATGCAAACAATAAATAACTTTTTTCCTTTATAACATCATAAAGCTAAAGATAGATTAAAGAGAATTTAATAAGGAAATATGAAAAACAATCTATTTTATCTCAAAAAACGCGCGGCTAGAGCTAACTACACAGTAAGAACACACTTCTTTGTAGAAAATATATTTCGCTTTGTTCAAGCCTTCTCAATTCTAATTGTTTGAGAGTTTATGTACAACTATTTTATTATTTTTATATTTTAAGACAGACAGACGGACGGACGGACGGATAGACATCAAGCTACTTTGTATTATAGATAATATAAAGATTGTGAGGTTTCGAGATTTATTCACTACAATACATTATCGTATTAATACAATCAAAAGAATACATTAATTGACAAACAGTTATTAATAGAGCTGGTGTTAAGTTCCATAAAATAGAAAAAAAAGAGATGTAATTATTATACCCAATTATTATTACAAAACCTTTATAAACCGGAAAATCACAAAGTCCCCCGTAGTATTACAGACGGACAGACAGATAAAGTAAGTTATAGAGTAGCTTTGTTAATTAAAAGAACATTGAAGCTTGGACCATAATAAAGATATTTTTTAGGGTGTACAGCCCTTATTTCTGAATGTTTCATCAAAAGTAATATATGTTCTTGTTCTCTTTACAAATTTACACAGGAAAAAGATAATAAATTGAATTTGAAGTATATTCCAATGGAGATAAAATATAATCCAAATTTTCTTTTATTAAATTTCCCCTCTGGCAAACTTAAACCCATGATAAAAACTTCTCCAAAATTTGTTACACAACTTTTGTCATTCGTGGGGTAGTGGGGTTCATTTTTTTCACGGGATCTTTGCTCATTGGTCAGCAAAGTTTCACCCAAAAATTCAGCAGGAAAGAAAAACACATTTCCCCTACAGAAATTTGATAAGAAAAAATAAATTTCATTATTAATTAAACATTACTTTGTTTTTTAACTTAATTTTCAGCCTAAAATGTAAAAATATATTACATTACTTTCAAACCAAGTTGTGAAGCAAATATATTCAAAAAACATTTGAAAAATATCAAGAAATTCAAACAATGAATTAACACAGTTCGCATAGTACGATGCTCAGCTCATTAACAATAACAGCTCATTAATAAATTCCAAACTCGAATAAAAATTATATAAAAGTAGAGAAATATTCATTTCCTAATAAAAATCAAATTGCCCCTACGGCATTATTACATACATACATACAGAGAAAGTGAAATGTGGAGTAAATGCTTGAAAGTAACAAAAATCTTTACAAATAAATTAAATCATTAAAAAAAATTTGTAAAAATTTAATGATATCTGCTGTATGTTTCCTATGTATCATGCAAAAAACTGTTGTCAAACAATTACAAATCAGAATGTTTGCACATTAAGACTTTTTGAAATCAATTGCTAAAATTTCTAAATCACACCAGAGGTGAATTCTTTAAAAAAGCCTCACTAAAATCAGTTTGCCCCACTAAAATTTTAGTAAGGCAAAATTATCCCCTCTAAATTTTTAGTTTGCCTCACTGATTTTTGTGGGGCAAACTGATTTTAGTGAGGCAAATTTTTTTAAGAATTCACCTCAGATATAGGAATCATGATACAAAGTTTGAAATCAATAGGACAATTCTAACATGTCTAAATTAATAAAAAGAGCTATTTGTTACAGATGATAAGAAGTATATTAAAATTAAAAAAAAAAGATTAAATGTTTAATTTACACACAATAAAAAATACATACAAAATATGAATTTTATTAGTATTCAAACTTTCAACCACTAATTTTAATCTTCAGAAAGGGTAATTTTGTATATCATCATTGGGGATATACATCAATTTAATGGCTATTGTCTGATCCATTAAGATCCCTAATTTAGAGCCCTAGTAGAATATCAAGTATTGGGGATTTTTTCCTGTTTATGTGGCCTTAAAGGGCCGCATAAACAGAGACTGGGTTTAATCTTACAATTTTTCATTTTAATATCCGTGAAAAGCTGTCTATAATACGATGCGGTAAATAACTATTTCAGTTTATCTGAGGTCATTTAAAAGAGAATCTAATCATTTTGTAAGCAAGGAAATTTTCCCTTAAAGTACCTGGTGAGCAAAGAATGACCCCCTTCATTTTTAAAATAGATAGAAAACAAGGTGGGTAGAATTAAACGCTACATAACCTTTAAAAAAATGAAAAATTTACTCTCCGAATTTTTTTAAAAATGGGAGCTGGATTTTTTGATCGACTAGGCAGGCACTTTAAA
Source organism: Acartia tonsa (assembly GCF_053477335.1). Classification (NCBI taxonomy): domain Eukaryota; kingdom Metazoa; phylum Arthropoda; class Copepoda; order Calanoida; family Acartiidae; genus Acartia; species Acartia tonsa. The sequence continues at coordinate 22,182,211 of NC_137270.1, forward strand.
GGCCAACCGCCGCAAAAAAAATGTGCTTATGACATTTTTTAAACAATACGTTTTTTTTGAAAACTTTGGCATTATTACAATTACAAAGTTATAATCAGTGAAAAGGGAGGTGGCACCTGAACAAAACAAATTCTCTACAAGTTAAAACTAATCTTATATGAATTGATTTTTTTTAATATAAGGCAACTTTTTGTTTAAGTAAAACATGTAATCAAATAATTAAAGTTGTGAAATACAATTTTTTTCATATCTTTATTTTTTTTGTGAATTAGCAATTTTACTTAACCTAGTACAGGCGAGATTTTTTTTCAATTTTAATTGATCATCTAGAGAATCCAGAGCATTTTCTGCTTGTAACGGGATGCAATACTATTAATTCCCAAGGATATTGGTTAAGTAACATCCAACAGTCAACCAATCCTTGATTGCACGACCTTTGTCTGACAAGTCCTTACCATGCATGGTAATGAGTAGCGCTTACTCTAACTATTTATGTCACCCACATGACTTAGCAACAGTAGAAACCATTTTATCCTCTTTAGTTATGACGCAATGTCGGGCTGAGATTCAAACCTATCAACTCCCCAACGACAAGCGGATGTGCTACCTGTTGAGCCACAGGCTAAGGTTAGCACAGCAATTACTGACTCTGGTTAAAAAAACATTTGGTAACCTTGGATAATTATTTCTTTTTCCTGGTTTTGATTTAAATCTTGGAATGGTTACCATACCGTAAGCCTCTAAAAGAACTTGAGGAAGGGCTTGATGGGGTGATATGACCCTTCATTTTTCATTAAAGTTTTGAAAAACAGTTGTTTTAGAGGGCGATATTTTTTCCAATTTGGATTTCTGGTATTATTACCCTCCCCTAAACCTTCAGTGGACAAATAGATAGCTTCACTGTAAAGAAGCACCATGTCGGTCCAGTGGTTAGCGAGATATTAAGCTACAGACGGACATCCTGTTACTTTTATATAATAATAATTGTTTGTCGACCACTTTGTAGATTTAAATCTCTAGAACTAACAAGGGAAAAGAAAAAGAAAGAATAAGATACAAATAATTTTATTATAGTATTAAAGAAGTTGTATCAACTTTTTTTTTTATAGCTAGCCGGTTCTTTTAGTAAGTAGTAGATGTAAAATTTTTCATAGAATTCAGATATGCAATCGGTTTTTTTTGTAGACCTCTTATTTTTTAAGAAATTTAAGTTTTTTAAAAAAATAATTAAGTCGGTTTTAAGGTACTAAAACGCAACAAAATAAAAGAAGAAAATGGCCAGTAAGAACAAAAATAGTAAGATCTTTAATTTGACACCTTACTTTTAAAATTCTGTTGAGTAATTATTGAAAAAATCTATTTTTTTAACCTCGGTATAATAAAAACTTTAGACCTAAATATTTTCTCAAACAGACATAAAAAACATGGGTTCATATATACCTTCAGAATCAGAAAAATATTACGAATCCATTGTAAGCAAAATTGAAAAAAATTAAAAAATTAAAAAATTAAAGAAATGGCCAATTATTTTTTTTGTTCAGACAACACTATTGTCTTCCCTTTTTTACCCCCTCTTTACCCCCTTCCCATTTTTATACTCAATTGAAGAATTAAGACGTTGCCTGTACAATATAATATGATATTTTCATATAATTCCTTTTATTGTAGTTTATATACTATATTGTAAACTTTTTTTTTCAATTTTGCTTACAATGGATTCGTAATATTTTTCTGATTCTGAAGGTATATATGAACCCATATTTTTTTATTTGTGAAATAATAAAATTAAGTTCAAAGTTTTTATTCTCGTGGGTTAAAAAAAATCGATTTTTTCAATAATTACCTGACAGAATTGAAAAAGTAAGGTGTCAAATTAAAGATCTTACTATTTTTGTTCATAATGACCATTTTCTTTCTTTTTTTTGTTGCATTTTAGTACCTTAAAATCGACTTAATTTTTTTTTTTTAAAACTTAAATTACTTAAAAAATAAGAGGTCTACAAAAAAACCGATTGCATATCTGAATTCTATGAAAAATTTTACATCTACTACTTACTAAAAGAACCGGCTAGCTATAAAAAAAATAGTTGATACACCTTCTTTTACAATTTTTTTTTATTTACAATAATAAACACATATATACAAATGTAAGAAGCACCGCAACAATTAAAGAAAAATTAAAGTATTTACCAGTAGGACTATAGAAAACCGATTATTATCTGCTGAATTAGAACCGGTTCTGAGCCATACTGGAAAATCATGTATTGTATTGTATTATAAATTTTTTTCTCACAAATAATAAAATAAAAATCATAAAAGTCTGGGTTTAAAAACAGTCAGCGTTTTTGTTAGCAATGCTTAACAGTGTTAAATTTTAACTATATGCAAATAAACAATGTAGGGGATAAGGACACCTTTTTGAACTTCAGAATTTATCCATTAATAAAAATCAAAAGAATTTTTGTATTGATCATGTTTTAAATAGTTAATTGTGTTGAAATGTACCTAATATTTGAAATAATCACAATGACTATGACTATTCCAGTGGAATGGAGGAACGCACATTCTTCCGTTCCCAAAAATATTTTCATAACCACAACACCTAGAAAAAAAAACATATTAGTCATATTATTGTTATTTTTTAAACCTTACAAAAAACAAGGATGACAATATTTATATATAGCGAAGCTCTTTTGCCTAAAATTACGAAAAACAGCAAAGCAGACATAAGGAAAATGAGTTAAAGTAAAATATATCCTGGATGATCACAATAAATCAGCCGTCTACTTGAATAGCAGCTAGAGCTATTTAAAATGTGTAGACTTAAAGCGGGAATTGGATAGGTACTCCAAAATTCTTGGAAATGAAATTTATTTTACCTCACCCAAGGAAATTTCACTCCCTAGGCGAATGAGTACTGAGCTGGATCTTTAAATCATTAGTGCTGCCAATAAAATATGAATCTTTAAAAGATGTTACAACCAAGCACCATTGTAGCTTTTTTTCTATTATTCTTAGCGGGGCTACTCTACAAGTGCTGATGTGGGTGTCTTTCTGTTCTTCTCTCTGTAATGTTAGGAATAACATAACTACGACCCCGGGCGGGGGTTTAACATCTATTTTTTTTATACCAAAGTAGATATTTTTTACTGTTTTAGTAGCGAACTTACTGTATAAATGTATGTACGTCTCCCACAGGGTTAGTTGTAAGTGGAATTTTTTTTGGAAAAAAACATGGTCCTAAATGATTTTAAATCGCCTAACTCGGCGAGAAATGCAAAAACAAATTTGGTTGCATCAGATACCGGCAGAGGCAGTGGTCCCACAGTTTTTTTTATGAAAGATACCAAAACTTGGGGCAGTTATGGGCCTAGCCAAAATTATTTGACCCGATTATCTCTATAGCTAAGGGAGTAGCACCCAAAATAAAATTGCTGGTATGTCATGTTACAAGCGCCAAATTCCCCCATCCCCATTTAGCCTAAACTTGGGCTGCCGAGCCCTTAATAATACTTACATTTGAATAAGTCCAAGACCATCAAATGGTTGTATGGTTCTACAAGGTCGATTTCTCGGACAGTTCTGACTCCCTTGTGCATTCTAAGAAAATTAATTTATTAGTTTAATTACACTGTTAACATTAACGACAAAGATGGGTGTTATTTTCTATCAGGAAGGTTGATACAACCCTCTAAGTGTCCAACTTAAGGGATAAGACAATAGGCAAAACAATTGATGTACATTACAACATACACAATAAAATTAAACAAAATTACTTCTTTATATAAAAATTAAGGGTTAAAACTTTGGATACTAGTGTAATTAACAGGTCAATGGTTTATTATCCTTACATTATCTTTGTATTCTCAATTTTGCTAGGGTGTTGTTTACACCACCCTTCTGCACGCTACTGGTTATGACCTAATTAAAGCCTATTTTAATGACTATTGGTGTTATACGTAATTACTGTAAAATCAAATAAACTTACTCTTATTGCATTTATTAATTGGCTACATGCTTCTCTAGAAGCCCAACCATGAGTGTATCCATCAAGACCAAAACATGCATTTCCTTGTTTGCAAAAAACTTGAACAACCATCATATTTATAAACCTGAATTATAAATAATTAAGTTATAATTACAAGCGGATACACCCCAGGATGCCTCTTTGGGTACCTAAGGTGGGGGGTGAAATCAACCTACCACTTTTTTTCAAAAGAAAAAAATTAAAAATAATAATTAAAAATTTTTGAGGAGCGATTTCCCTTGGGGTGTTAGTGGTACCATCCCACAAATAAACGTAAACCTTCCCAGGACCTATGAGAAGCTACACAATAAAGGAGAACCATAATGACGATAATAGTTTACAAATATTAAAAATAATTTAAACCTTCCTGTGACCTATGAGAAGCTACCTTGTTAAGGATACAGACAAACAAACAGATATCCTGTTACTTTATTAAAAGGATAATCTATAATACAAAGTAGAAAGATGTTTGTCCCTCAAGATCTCGTTAACCAACAAACCGATTGGATTCTACTCTTCAGGAAATTTACCTACTTGTCCTGTGGTAGTTTTAAGCCATTTTCTTGGGGGTGGGACACCCCCAACTCCCCCAAAAAAACAAAAAAATCCCCCTCAATTTTTTTTCAAAATAAGTGGTTGCACCTCCAATTTTTTATTTTTTTTTTTTTAAATTACTTCTTGGGGCGAAGCCACTAGTGCTTAATGATAAGCTAAATGTATAGGATCGAACCATATTGATTCAAGGGTTAGCGAACTGGATGTTATTGGATCAGATTTTCATGTTCTCCAATAAAATGAATCATGCAATGGGCTATAATAACGATATGTCCCCCCCCCCCCAATTTAACCCTTCCCCTTTCCTTCCCTTCCCCTTCTTGCTAGATGAACAAACTGGCCAATAAACGAGTTTCATGTTAGCAACCCAAATTATTTGTAGAGTGGTCTGCAATTAATAAGAAAAATATCTATGTATAAGTCTAAATAAAAACCGGATGTAAATATATTACAAAATTACTTAATTTGTCTAAGGACATACTTAAATGATCATAGGACAAAATAATGAAGATGTTAAGGTTCTAACATTGTATCTTATTGTTCTAGGAATCATTTTAAAAAAATACGATGAATTCTTACATATATAAAACTAACGGCTTTGCCCCTAGCCTTTGCCCCAAGAGGTAATAAAAAAAAATTCAGTTCCATTGGTGCAACAACCATCCGTTTTATAAAATAAAATTCAGTTCCACTGGTACAACAACTCTGTTTTAAAAAATGGGGGGGGTAACTTTTGTTTTTTGGAAGGGGGTTTGGGTGTCCCACCCCCCAAAAAAATTGCCTAAAACCACCACAGGACCAGTAGGTATATTTCCTGAAGAGTAGAATCCGAAGGGACGGACGGATACGGACAGACAGACAGACAGACGGACGGACGGACAGACGGACAGACATCATTCTACTTTGTATTATAGATATGTTTTAAATGAACCTACAGACTTTCTGGTAATGGTAGATGCTATGCTTTATAAATCGCATTAAACTGTTACAGGAATCACAATGATAAGATTAAAATTGATAGGAAGTAATATTTTTTGAGGAGGTGGGGGAGAGCTGACCATCCCCATTTTTAACTTTAGTTTACAAGAAACAATGAAATAAAAAAAATTTACTAAAATTTTTTTGGGCGATTTTGCCTGGGAATTGGGAAGTACACCCCCCTCCTCCCCCCCCCAAAAAAAAAAAAATTACAAAACTTCCCAGGACCTTATACTTTCTTGTACCTATGAGAAGTTAGATTGTAAAGGACGTGGTTAGCGAGATCCTATGGTAATAAACAAACACACACACAGAGATCCTGTTACTTTAAATTATAAAGTATTAAAAACTTACCAACAAAAAAGAACAATTCTAATTGCACCCATAGTAAGATCTAAAACAAAATTATGAGTCAAATATAAATTAAATTAGTATATCTTAAAAAATAAAGACTTAATGATTAAATTATACTTAGTTGTTTTTTTCAAAACAATTTTAAAAAAACTAAACAATAGTCATAATTCAGATAACCAAAAGAAAGTAAATAAAACATTGAATAAACCTAGCCAATAGCGAGATAATCATATCAAGCCCAACTCTAGTGTTTCTGTATAATCAATGCATACATCCCCTCAAGAATATTTAATTCAACAGAATGAAACTTTAAAAATGAGAGAAAGTATAAATAAGTATTTTGTTATTGATTTAATCTGAGCATATAAAAGGTAACACACGAATTTGCATTTTTTCGTCAATTTTCCTTTTAATATCTCAAAACTGATTGATGGGGCTTGTAAACTATTTGAGTATCTTAGGTCGAAATAGGTCTATTTTGTAAGCATTTTTGACTGAATTTTGGCCAAATAATGATGATACATGTATAATAAGGTAAAAGACTTTAGTGACGTTTCGCTTATAAAAAAGTAATCCTTATACTAAAGTAACAGGATGTTTGTCTGTTTGTTTGTCTGTGTCCCAGGAAGGTTCTTAAGTATTTTGGGGGAGGGTACCACCAACCTCCCAAGAGAAATCACAAAAAAACGAAATTTTTTTATGTTCTCGATTTTAGAAAGAGAGTTCAACGCAAACATAAACGTCAAACGCAAAATAGACATATTTTAAATATAAAAAAAAACATTAAAAGTTCCACTAGATGCCTCTAGGGGCGTAGCTGCTAGTTAGGAATATGGAATGAATAAGTTGATAATAGTTATTTCTCGTATCGTATTATAAACGGCTTTCCGCGGATATAGAATGTACAATTATAAGATTAAAACTAGTTTTTTTAGCCCCGTGGTGCCGAAGGCACCGGCTAAAAAAACTAGTTTTAATCTTATGATTGTACATTTCTATATTCGTAGAAAACTGGATATAATACGATGCTAGACATAGTTTTTTCGTATTCATGAGAACCGGTTCCTATCCACCGGATTCAAATGAATACGAGAATAGTTATTTCTCGTATCGTATTATAAACGGCTTTCTGCGGCTTTCTTCGGCACCACGGGGCTAAAAAAACTAGTTTTAATCTTATGATTGTACATTTCTATATTCGTAGAAAACTGGATATAATACGATGCTAGACATAGTTTTTTCGTATTCATGAGAACCGGTTCCTGTCCACCGGATTCGAATGAATACGAGAAAGATATTTCTCGTAATTATTCGAAACCAATTAATATCCGATAGATTAGAACCGGTTCTCATCCATACGAAAAAACTATGTCTAGCATTGTATTATTTCCAGTTTTCTACGAATATAAAAATGTACAATCATAAGATTTAAGCCTGTTTTTTGCCCGTGCCTCCGGCATCTCATGGCTAAAAAAACTGGTTTTAATCTTACAATTGTTCATTTTATATCCGCGGAAAGCTGATTATAATACGATGCGAAAAATAACTATTATCCTTCTCTCAATCGTATGGAATGTCTGATTAATATATAATTAACTTTCTAAAGAAGGTGTCCTAACTTTTTTGATTTTTATTTAAAGTTCAAAGTTTTGATTAAACCTAGGTTAAAAAAATCTATTTTTCAACAATTACCCAATTGAATTAAAAAAGTAAGGTGTCAAATTAAAGATCTTACTATTTTTGTTCATAATGGCAATTTTCTTCTTTTTTTTGTTTGGTTTTAGTACCTTAAAACCGACTTAATTTAAAAATTACTTCAAAAATAAGAGGTCTACAAAAAAACCGATTGCATATCTAAATTCTATAGACCATTTTACATCTACTTCTTACTAAAATCACCGACTAGCTATTTTAAATAAAAATAAAAAAGTTAGGACACTTTCTTTCTTCAAATCTTTGTCTGTTTTAAAATTCGGGGGATAACCGAAAATATATTTTTTTGTCGTGTGAATGACGTCAGTTAGAGCCTTGTAATAATATCCACGTTAGCGACACACAGAAAGATACTTCGGACATCCTGTTACTTTTACAAGAACTAGAGGCCTCTAGGGGCACTTAAAGAGGGAAGAGTCGAATTTGATAATCCAATTTATTATTTTAGATTTAAAATTTTTTTTTCTTTTTCTTTTTATAACTAAAATTCAAAAAGACTTACCCCTACCGCCCCAAACTAATTATTTGAAACCTGAAAAAATAATCTCAATCCTTATGTAAAAGTAACAGGATGTCTCTCTTTATCGACGGGACTTGCTAACCGCTGGACCTATGAGGTTCGTCTTTACAATGTCATAGGTTCACAAAGTTCCTGAAAGGGTTCAGAACTACTTTGGGGGAGGGTACGAGTTCGACCAACCTCCGATGAGAAATCGCCCATAGAAAAAATGCCCCCCCCCCCACAAAAAAATTTAAAAAAATATTTTTTTTTACTTATAAAACTATAATATAGGATATTTTAGTACTTTGGTTATACAAAAAAATATTTTGGCTCTTTTCCTGAATGACCCTGCCAGGTTTCCTGGCCTCCTGTACCCACAAAGATGGAGTTATTAAAAAAAACTCTCATTCATCAATGTGCCATACCCCTACTTAAAAAGTCACTTAATTATAATTTAACTCTTTCAGGGGCGTCCAAGCTTTTTTTTGGGGGGATTAAAATTTTTTAAGGGGGGGGGGTAAAATGCGCAAATTTTTTTACCCCCCCCCCCAAAAAAAAAATAAAATTTTTTTTTACCCTGGGGGTAAAATTTGCTTGGGGGGGGGGGGGGTAATTACCCCCCCTGAAATCTATTGGCAGGGGTAAATTTCTTTTACCCCCCCCCAAATTTTTTTTTTTGGGGGGGGTAATTTAATTTTATTAAATATTTAGTATTAAAAATGCGCGCGAAGTGCGAAAAAAACATTTTTGTTAGGGATTTTTTATTTACCCCCCCAAAATTGTTTGAGGGGGGGGGGTAAATACACCCTCCTAAATGGAATTCGTTTGGGGGGGGGTAATCCCTACTTTACCCCGCCCCTTGGACGTCTATGAACATTTTTACACCCAAAATAAATGATAGAAAAAAATGGTCGGGGGATGCGTTTATTGCCCCCCCCCCTGATCGTTAAGGGTATAATAAGAATTTTTTTCTTCTGAGCATAATGAAATTTTCTTTCTACTATAAGAAGTTGAGACAATATATTTACGGGACCCTGTACCAAATTTGAGAGTATATATTTTAGCTTTTCCTACTACATTCTCACAGTCTACATCAGAGCTTTGGAGGAAGAATAACTCAAACAATATTAACTCTGCATTTTTATTTTTCTTAAAAGGTAAAATTAACTTCATTGCTTGTGTCTAGTTTTTTTAAAAATTGTTTTGTATTTATTATATTGAGTATAATATAATCAATATATCTTTATGTCTTAAGATATACTAATTCACTATTATGATTGACTTATGATTTTGTTTTAGATCTTGCTATGGGTGTATTAAGAATTGTCCTTTTTTGTTGGTAAGTTTTAAATATTTAATAATTTAAAGTAACAGGAACTCTGTGTGTGTGTTTGTTCATACAAAAGGATCTCGCTAACCGCTTCGTTAACAATTTATCTTCTCATGTGCCTTGGGAAGTTTTATAGCTATTTTTTGTGTGTTTTGGGGGAGGGTGGTTCTAAAACCCTCATAAGAGAAATCATCCCTAGAAAAAAAATTTCATTTTTTCTTTTAAACTCCCCCCCCACCCCCCCCCCCAAAAAAAAATATCTACATATATTATTATGTCCTATGACCATGTAAGTATGTCCTTAGACAAATTAAGTAATTTTTTTATATATTTAAATCTGGTTTTTATTTAGACTTATAAATAGATATTCTTCTTATTAAGTGCAGACCACTATAAGTAATTTGTTATTAGTAGTGTTTGATTTTAGAACTTCGCTATAGTGAATTTAACCCTATGATAATCAATCCTTATACTAAAGTAACAGGATGTCTAATTGTCTGTGTGTTTGTACTGAAGGATCTCACTAACTGCTGAACCGATCAGGTTCTCCTTAACAGGGTAGCTTCTCATAGGTCCCGGGAAGGTTTATAACAATTTTGTTGGAGGGTACCACCACTCTCCCAAGAAAAATCGCCCCTGGAAAAAAAATTCCTCCCTCCCCCCAAAATTTTTTAACTAAAATTAAAAATTGGGGGGGGGGGGAGCACCTCCCCCCCCCAAACAAAAAGTTCACTCCATCAAAATTTTTTTTACGTTTTCTTATAAAATCTAAAAAAATATATTGGGTTATCAAATTCGACTCTCCCCTCTCAAGTGCTCCTAGAGGCCTCTAGGGGGGGGGGGGGGCGTAGTTGCTAGTTCTTAAAATAAAGTAAGAAAAAAAAATTACCCACCCCCTCAAAATTTTTTATTTTTATATTTTTAAAATAAAAATAAAAATTGGGGGTGGGGAAAACCCTTTTGCTAACCTCTGAATCCATATGGTTCTATCCTATACATTTAACAGGATGTCTATTTCTTTGTCTGTACCGAAGGATCTCACTAACTGCTATACCGTTCGGGATCTCCTTAACAGGGTAGCTTCTCATAGGTCACAGGAAGGTTTTGATATTTTTTTATTTTTTAAACTAAAATAAAAAATGGAGTTCAGGAGGGGGCCCTCACCACCCCCAAAATTTTCTTTTTATATTTTTCAAATCTAAATTTTAAAAAATGAGTCCTGGGATTCAACTCCCCCATCCTCAAATTCCCCTAGAGGCCTCTAGGGGCGTAGCTGCTTGTACATTATAAAAAGGACAATTTAAAATATTTTAATCCTTATAATAAAGTAACAGTATCTCTTCCTGTAACAAAGTATCTCACTAACCGTCAACCATTATGGTTCTCCTTTATTGTGTAGCTTCTCATAGGTCTGGGAATTATATGTGATATATAATATAGGTCTGGGAAGGTTTACAACTATTTGTGGGACGGTACCACAAACATCCAAAGAAAATTGCACCTCAAAAAAAGATTTTTTAAATTCTTTTCTTTTGAAATTAAAAGTGGGAAATTGATTTCATGGGGGGTCCAACCTCAAGTGCCCATAAATGCATCTTGGAATGTATCCGCTCATAATCAAGACTTTATTCACTAAGTATATTTGCAATAACTTTTATTTGATAGATACTTCCAATTTTTAACATTTACAAAACAGCCTGCTTTATTGCTTCAAGATCCATGTAAGATCTATATAGGAAATAAATGTCTGTAAATGAGCTCAAGTTTTCCAAAGAATAAATGTTTAAAACTCATAGTGCTCCAATAATCCATAATAAACTCTAATTAGCCAGAACGATGAGACCCATTATTTTACTTTATTAAAAATAAATTCATCTATAATACAAAGTAGAATGATGTCTGTTTGTTTGTTTGTTTGTCTGTCTGTTTGTAGCAAAGGATCTCGCTAACTGCTGAAACGATCGGATTCTCCTTTACAGGTCCCGAAAGGTTTATATCTATTTTCTTGGGGGGTGGGACACCCCCCCTCCAAAAAAAAATGAAAAATACCTCCCCCCCAAAAATTTTTTTTTTCTTTTTAAAACTAAATTAAAATTGTGAGGTCGACTCCCCCCCTAAAAAAAAAAAAATTTCTCCCCCCCCAATTTTTTTAAAATTTTTCTTTTAAATCTAAAATACGAAAAATTGGTTTGATTAAACCTCTTGGCGCAAAGCCCCTAGAGGCTAGGAGCGAAGCTGCTAGTTTTTTTTCATTTCATGTTGCTATTTACATTATATTAAAGTATTTAATTTCTAATCATAAAAAAAGAAAATTTAAATTTTTAATACAGTAAATTTATGAAAACTCTGTTTTAAGAGAATTTGATTGTGGCGACACTTCCTTTTGTGTGTTCAAACATTAAAACTAAAATTCATATTAACCCATTTGTGATGGTAATGTGAAAAAAAAATATAATTGAAAAAATCTTTTCAAAATCATTTTAATTATTAAATATTGACTTCTTTCTTTTAGATAGTAATGGCGTGGAAGGAAAATTGATTTATTGAGAAATAAATAAATAGATATGTACTCATAGAAAACTAGCCAATTTGTGAGATAGTTATATCGAGCCAACTCTAGTATATTTATAATTCAGGTTTATGAACCTGATGGTCATTCAAGTTTTTTGCCAACAAAGATTTGCATGTTATGGTTATGATAGATACGCTTATGGTTGGGCTGGAAAAGAAGCATGTAGCCTGACAAAGTATGCAATAAATGTAAGTTTATTTGATTTTACAGTAATTACGTATAACACCAATAGTCATTAAAATAGGCTTTAATTAGGTCATAACCAGTAGCGTACAGAAGGGTGGTGTAAACAACACCCTAGCAAAATTTAGAATAAAAAGATAATGTAAGGATAATGAACCATTGACCTGTTAATTACACTAGTATGCAAAGTTTAAACCCTTAACTTATATAAAGAAGTAATTTCGTTAATGTTATTGTGTATGTTGTAATGTACATCAATGTTTTTGCCTATTGTCTTATCCTTCAAGTTGGACACCTAGGTGTATCAACCTTCCTGATACACCCGTCTTTGTTGTTAATAAATGTTAATAGTGTAATTAAACAAATAGATTAATTTTCTTAGAATCGACAAAAGAATCGGAGTTGGTGTCCGAGGGATCAACCGTGTGAAACCATAGAAAAACTCAAGGGGATTCATATTAAAGCGTAAGTAATATTACCAGCAATTTCATTTTGGGTGCTACTCCCTTAGCTATAGAGATAATCGGGTCAAATAATTTTGGCTAGGTCCAAAGTTTTGGTATCTTTCATATAAACAGCGGCGGGACCACTGCCTCTGCCGTTTTCCGACACAATTAAATTTGTTTTTGCATTTCTCGCCGAGTTATGAGGTTTAGAATCATTTGGGACCATGTTTTTTTACAAAAAAAATTCCACTTATAACTAACCCTGTGGGAGACTTACACACATTTATACAGTAGCTTCGCTACTAAATCAGTAAAAAAATATCTACTTTGGTATAAAAAAAATAGATGTTAAACCCCAGCCCGGGGTCGTAGTTATGTTATTCCTAACATCACAGAGAGAAGAACAGACAGACATTATTAGCACTTGCAGAGTAGCTCCGCTAAGAATAATAGAAAAAAAGCTACAATGGTGCTTGGTTGTAACATCTTTTAAAGATTCATATTGGCAGCACTAATGATTTAAAGATCCAGCTCAGTACTCATTCGCCTAGGGAGTGAAATTTCCTTGGGTGGGGTAAAATAAATTTCAATTCCAAGAATTTTGGAGGATCCAACTCCAGCTTTAAGTCTACTCATTTTTTATAGCAAATCTGCTCTATAAATATTCGTCCAGTTATAAAATATGCTTAGGAGGTGAACTGAATTTCTTGGCTGCTATTCAAGATGGCTGATTTATTGTGTTCATCCAGGATATATTTTACTTCAACTAAATTTACCTTACATCTGCTTTGCTGTTTTTCGTAATTTTAGACATAAGAGCTTCGCTATTTATAGATATATTGTCATCCTTGTTTTTTGTAAGGTTTAAAAATAACAATAATATGACTAATAGGTTTTTTTTCTAGGTGTTGCAGTTATGAATATTACTCAAAATTTAAGGCAAAACTATGCGTTTCTCCATGGCATACGTATAGTTCTAGTTATTGTTCATATTACAGAGTCTGAGATTAATAAATTTAGCACTCTGTAATCATAAGTGTTAAGGGCATTCGCCAACAGTGTATGATGTCATTTAATGAAGGTTAGGTACATTTAAGCACAAATAACCATTTAAAACTTGATCAATACAAAAATTCTTTAGATTTTTTAATTAGTGGATAAATATTCAAGTTCAAAAAGGTGTCCTTAAACATTTTAATAAATTGTTAATTTGAATATTAGTTAAAATTTAACACAGTTAAGCAAAAGCATTGTTTTTAAACCCAGTCTTTTATGATTTTTATTTTATTCTTTGTGAAAAATCTTTATAATACAATACAATACACAATTTTTCAGTATGGCTCAGAACCGATTCTAATCCTGCAGATAATAATCGGTTTCAAAGTCACATTGGTAAATACTTTAATTTTTAAAAATTGCTGCAGTGCTTCTTATATATATGTATATATGTCTTTATTATTGTAAATAAAAATAATTGTAAAAGTTAATACTATAATAAAATTATTACCTAGTATCTTATTCTTTTCCCTTGTTGGTCGAAAAACAATTATTATTATGGAAAAGTAACAGGATGTCTGTCTGTAGCTTAATATCTCGCTAACCACTGGACCGAAATAGTGCATCTTTACAGTGAAGCTTTTTATTTGTCCACTAAAGGTTAAGGGGAGGGTAATAATAACAGAAATCCACATTGGAAAAAATATCCCCCTACAAAACAACTGTTTTAGATCACTCCATCTCTCCTCAAGTATTTTTAGAGGATTCTGGTGGTGTAACCATTAACCAGAAATTAAATCCACTAAAAAGAAATGATTATCCAAGGCTACCAAATATTTTTTTTTATTCCAAGTTAGTAATTGCTAAGCTAACCCGTAGCGTATCCGCTTGTCGTCGTGATAGGTTCGAATCTCAGCCTGACATGGCGTCATTATTAAAATCGTTTATAATGGTTCCTACTACTGCAAAGTCATGTGCGTGACATAAATATTTAGAGTAAGCGCTACTCATTAGCATGCACAGTAAGGACTTATCAGACAAAGGTTGTGGAATCAAAGGGTTGGTTGACTGATGGATGTTACTTAACCTAATACCCTTGGGTGTTAATAGTATCGCATCCCATTACAAGCAGATAATTCTCTGGATTCACTAGATGATCACTTAAAATCGAAGAAGAATCCCGCCTGTTCTATGTAAAGTAAAATTGCTAAGCCACTAAAAAAAATAAAGATATGAAAAAAATTGTATTTCACAACTTTAGATATTTGATTAGAAGAAATAATAACACAGAGATTTTAATAATAATTAACCAGGGAAAAGGGATATGGTACCTGAACTAGGGTTGCCTTCAAATTTTTCTTGTGGAAAAAAAGTTTTTTTGTTCAGGTGCCACCTCCCTTTTCACTGATTATAACTTTGTAATTGTAATAATGCCAAAAGTTTTCAAAAAAAACTTAATGTAAAAAAAATGTCATAAACACATAATTTGCAGCGATTGTCCCAAAAGTGCATAGTCGAGCAAAGAAATCCTATCCCCATTTTATTTTAAAAATCGGACAGAAATTTTTATTGTGTGGTGAGGTTAGGTAACATGTTATACTACTTACCCTCCCTCTTTATTTTCAATTTATCAAAAAAATAAATGGGGGGGGGGGCAGATCTTTGCTCACCAAGTACTTGGAGGGAAAGCACCAAATTTCCTTTCTAACAAAATGATTAGGTTCCTCCTTTAAATGACCTAAGATAAACTGAAATAAAATAGTTATTCACCGCATCGTATTTTAAACAGCCTCTGTTTATGAGGCGGCCCTTTGAGGCCACAAAAACAGGAAAAAATGCTTAATACTTCATATTCTACTAGGGCTCTAAATTAGGGATCTTAATGGATCAGACAATGGCCAATAAATTGATGTAAATCCCCAATAATGATATACAAAATTACCCCTTCTGAAGATTAAAATTAGTGGTTGTAACATTTAAATACTTAACTTTAATAAACAACCAATCAAAATTCACTAGGCCCCAAAGTCGTTAAGCCAACGAATAAAAAGACGTTATTCTAAAACTTTGGGGACTAGTGTAATAAACAGCCCATCTCCCCCCCCCCCCTCCCTAGCTCTAATTCCATATACCTAAAGATGCATCGTATTATATACAATAAAATGTCCACAAAAATTTTAATAAAATTAAAATAATAAGATTCCTCCCTAATTTATTTTCCTATCCGTGGACAACCATACGATGCGATAAATATAAGTTAAATTATTATTAAATTAAAATTTGATTGAAAATGTTTTAATACAAATAAAGTAATTAGGTATAACTAAGAAATATTTTTCTTGTCTTCTTGAAAAGATAAGCTTAAAAAATTTCCGATTTTAGATAACCTACAATATGAGGTTAATTATTTTAATTTTAATTTAGATTTTCAATTTCTTGTTATGAAGCTTGTTTTAAACATTTTTTAGTAAAAAACTTATTAGCAAAAAATTAAGTTTTAAACAATACATTATCATAGCAATTAATCACATATTTCAAACTAGAATTATAAGGATAAGAATTTTATTTTTAATATAATTTTCGATGGTTTCCTTCAAAGTGCCTAGCGATCACAGAAGCTCTCCACTTTATTCAATAAATTAAAACAAAGGAATGTTGTGTATTTTTTTCACTCTCTATTTGTAACCCCTGCGGGGTTTATACTTACGGTGTCCTAATTCTTACCCCTATACCCCAAATATAACATAACCTTAGGTAAAATAATAACACCCATCCATAATATCTTTTAATTCAAAATAAGAGGAGAGGTAAGTTGCGCTAGACTAGGCACTTTCAGGGAAATCGTCTCTTTAATCTTTTACAAAATTATTCATGTTGAAACGAAAATAGTGCAAATATAGGTTTTTATTAAAAACTTAATTTAATTTTGAGTAGGTAGGTATGAATTTTAAAAATGGCAATTATTAAAGAAAAACCTATGTGAAGCTCAGAAAGATTGAGATTTATTTAAGGCGATCAAAAATTGGGCAAAGGGTAAAATAAAATCCCCAAATAAAAGAATCAGTTCAAGGGAACAGACACCAATTTTCAGTGGTTTCCCCTCAAGGTACCTCCAAGAGAAAACCCCCCCCCCCCCTCTCGATTATTTTAAAATTACTTAAAAATAAAAGTGGAGGGGTAGTTTTTCTTTTCTTATGTCAGGTTATATTGGGTACTGGTTAGCTCTGAAGAATAGGGGCCCCCGCCAGATGGGGGGGGGGGGGGGGGGGGGGAGTTTGCAACCATTAGGCACTTTGAAAGAAAGTCCCAATTTTCAAGCGATTGCATCAAAATTTATTTCGGTGCCTTCCTATTCTTGTAATAATAAAATTTTGTGATGAACTTGTTTTAAATAATAACAGAAATAAAATACATGGATATTGTGAAAGATTCTCGCATACCCTCCATGATATGCTTCTCCCAGCTGGCTAATATTACGATACCCCCACCCCGCTTATGACTTTACCCCATCCCCTCCCCTGACAATGGAAGAATGTATTGATCAATATATGAGGACTATATAATTCCTATGTCACAATATCCACGAATTCTACCTACATTTTAATAACATAATTTACTTATTCTTAATCGGCAAAACAATTTCTTAAACAACCAGTTTGATTTTCTAGGTTTTATATAAACAGAATATTAAAATATTTGACTTAAAAAAAAATAAATTAACAAAACAAAGTATACAAAAACTATGAACATGAATGACGTACAGAGATATGGCACTTCAAGAAAAACTAACTGCCTCTAAATTTTTCAACCGTCAGAAATATTCTTTTTAATACCTAAAGCAAAAAATACAGATTGTATTAAAAAAGAATAGGTACTTACTACTTAGTGATTTTGCGCAAACCTTTTTCTCGACAATCGACCCTCCAGGCCCCTTATTTTAAATTAAAAAAGAAAAACATACTTCTTGTCACTGCGGGGCTCTTCTAGCCTTTACTTAACCCAACCTAACACAATAGCACCATTATCTTTATTTTATTTTCTTCAAATAGTCCGTTTATGGTCGGAATCCAATAAGAGGAAAACCGCCCAACAAATTGTTTTTTGACCAGCGGAAAATTTAGAGGCTAAGCAGTTGCTTTTAAAGTGGCATATTTCAGTTCCTGCTTTTAACCTCTCTTCTGACTTTTACTTTATTCTGCTTTGGCTGTCTCACTCTCCATCTCACCATCTTTTATGGATCTAGAAAAAGAGGGGTATTCCTTTCGCAGCAACGCCTCTTAAGGGGCGACTCGTCGTATTTTCACAGTCGTTTTTGAGAGGTCATTTTAAGTTAAATTAGGGGATTGCCCCACAGAGTTAAACAATTGGTCCCGCAGGGTTAGAGCCCCTCGCAGGGGCTAGAAATAGGAGAAAAGCTACTATTAGAATAACGTGAAACGCCCCTTAAGAGGCGTTGCCACGAAAGGGACTTTACCCAAAAAGAGCATTGTTACTTAACAAGAACAATTACGTCCAATGCAAACGTGGATTTAAAATCAAAAAGAGCGAAAAAATAGAAGGTCAGATAGATAAAAAGACATGCAAAGATGGACATGGAGAGAAGACAGACACAAATACTTTAAAGAGTGGCTTCGCTAATAAAAATATAATAGTTTAACAAGGACGGTATCATTTGAAGCAGAGAAACTTAAGAAGGACGCATCCGTAACTTTATAAAAAAAAAACGCCTCTAGCGTAGTAAATACGCCCATAAATGACGGACACGCCCACTAACTGATGAGATAATGCCCAAAGAACGTGTCCTAACTTTTGTGATTTTTTTAACCCATTCGTGACAAGCTCCCAAAGTTCAAAGTTTTGATTCAAGAATCAACAGGGTTCAACAAAAAAGGTTTTTTTTCACTATTTACTTAACAGAATTTAAAGAGTAAGGTGTCAAATTAAAGATCTTACTATTTTTGTTCATAATGGCATTTTTATTCCTTTTTGTTGCGTTTTAGTACCTTAAAACTAACTTAATTTAAAAACAACTTAAATTACTTCAAAAATAAAAGGTCTACAAGCACGGACTAGCTTTTTCTAAAAATCACAAAAATTAGGACACGTTCTTTAAGCAAATCCAACCACAACAAGACAAAATATCCATTCAATGACAGAGCCCCATTAGGAGATGAAGAAAATATAAGTTATAGACACACCCACAAAGTTGGATACATCCACATAGAAGGACTGACAGACATAACCATAAAGCAACAGACAAGCCCACAAAAAGACAAACAAACTATCAAAGTTTAGAAGATCTTTTGGGTCATGGAAAGAAAACTAAGTTACGGGTTTCATCGTATTTTCACAGTAGCTTTTGAAAGATTATTTTATGTTAGCTTATGTTAAGTAAATGTTAATGATAGCCCCGCAGGGGCTAGAAATAGAAGAAAAGCTACTGTGAAAATACGACGAACCCCGCAACTTCGTTTTCTTTCCATGATCCGATCTTCTGAAAGTAAGGGAAATAAATCTTACTTTTTCTCTTTCTCTACTCGTTCAAATGTTGATTTGAGCATAACTTTCATACCAGCATAATCATTGGGTTTCTGGGCCATAATCTCTTCCGATACCTAGGTAGATAGATAGATAAAAAGAAATAAAGATGAAATAAAGATAGATAGATAGCGATAACTCATGCAAAGCATAATTTTTAGGATTTTTAGTCAATTCCTTTATAGATAACTTTAGACCATTAAAAAAGATATTAAGTTAGATAGATAGTTAATAAAATCTTAATAGTCACCCATCTTTGTAAAACAGATAATCAAAATTAAGACACCAAGACAAATGTCATACAATAAATCAAATGTAGGCCGTAGGTGATGGTATGATGTTTCCTTACCTGGATGTTAAGTAATTCAGGAACCATAAAACCCTTCAACCATCCAACCAATGGCGTGTAACCAGGCATGTAGTGAACCTGTCTAAATTAAAAATATCTGTTATGTAACAATAATTTCATTTTGACTCATTTACAAAAAGCCTTTGATATAACTTGCCAATAAAAATACAGACTTTCATCCATTCAACCAATGGCCTTTAATGGTGAAATTACCGAAATAATACTTTGAAAATGAATAAAAACAAGGATGGCAACATCCATAAAAGCGAAGCACTGAAATGGTAGGACAAACAAACATTAACACTTGTATAGTGTCAGAACTGAATAATCAGAATATAAATGTATAAGATTCGAAGCAAAATTGTAAGTAAATTTGTTGAAAAACTGTTTGATACAGGATAATGTTTATGGACATACTTACATTTTTAGGACTTGATTATAGAGTTGCTTCGCTTATAATATTGTACTTTGTTGTCCCAGGAATCAGTATACCAAAAATCAGATCAAACGGATAATTAGATCACATAAAGAATTGTTGTCAAAAAAGTTTAAAAATCAACATGTTTAAAATGGACGTACGGACATTCTGGTAATGATTATAGAGTAGCTACGATTTCTAAATCGTACCTAACTACTACACAGGAATCATCATGCAAAGCTTGAAATCGATAGGACAATTCTAACATGCCTAAATTAACGAATAAAAGTTATCTATCTCGGACGGACAGACGGACCGACCTTAATTATGGAAAAGCTTCGCTTTTAATAATCAAAATATGACTCTAATAAATCATTATTAGGTATGAATAATTAGGAATGAAGAAGAATATTTTATATGACTACGGATTCCAGCGGAAACCGCTAATTTACATTAAAGACTTAAAAAACACCCTTTATTACAGTGCAGTGAAATTTAGAGAGGAGACTATGACAATTCGCTTATTGTTCCCTAATAAGAACAAGCTAGGCTTCCAAAGTTAGAATTTCTCATATCAATTTAAAGAATTGTTATTTCTCGCATCATATTATAAACAGCTTTTCGCGGATACAAAATGTACCTACAATTGTAAGATTAAATCCAGTTTTTTAGCCTCAAGATGCCAAAGGCACGGGCTAAAAAACTGGTCTTAATCTTACAATTGTACCATTTTATAATCGTATATAAATGGATATAATACGATGCTAGACATAGTTTTTTCGTATGGATGAGAATCGGTTCTAATCCACCGGATATTAATCGGTTTCTAATGAATGCGAGAAAATGATTTATCTAACTTAGATCAATTGTCCTATGCCTGTATTGTATATTAATGCAGACATGCAAAACAATAATCTTCATTATGCTGTCTCCATTTATTTTCTTGGAATTATTGCAGCTTTTCTACAACATAGGTCTGTATGTCTGTCTGTTTGTAAGGGGAATGTTGGTGATCTAGTAATACACATGCGTTAGCTTATCTAAGTCTGGAACCCAATTGAATCTGACCTTAATCAAAGGTTTTAATATTTGGAGGGGGCATTTCATAAAATTTTATTTGAGGCTACTGCTTAATGTTTATGTTTTGTTGCGGAGCTGCTTAAGGACAAAATTGTCATTGTAAAAGCGAAGCTATTCTACATTATGATCAATCTGTCCGCCAGTACAGCAGTCCTTGACATATAACTCTGATCATTAATCAAATTGTTTTCAAACTTCACATGACTTTTCGCCTGAGAAAAAAAACTTTTTTTATCAACAAAATGTATGTAGTCTATCTCTTAAACAGTTGATTTTGTAGCTATTTCGATTTAAACTTAATCATTTTGATTTATTTTATAGAGGCAATGTTATAAGAAAATCAACTCTATAAAATGTCTAAAAAATGTATTTTGCAAATTGAACTCATGCAATTATGCGACACTTTTAGATCGAGTTTTCATTCATTCTTAAAAATTTTATTTTTCTATGATTGCTGACACTTTGTGAGTATACTAGCTGCGCGCCTAGCATCTATGGGCTTTGTAATGTAAAGGATGAACAGAAAAATAGCCTAAAACCCTCTGAAAACTTAAATTCATAAATAAAATAGTCTAAACCATCACGGGACCTATGCAAAGCTTCCCTAAATTGGAAAACTCGATCGGTTTAAAAGTTATTGAAATCTTAAGCTACAGAAAAAAAAACTAAAATAACCTATCAAAAGCCATTTAAAAAATACGACGAATCGCTCCTTAAGGGGCGTTGTCACGAAAGGGACTATTCCCGAATCTTGTTATTGTTGCTCCAATTCTGCACAATAATATCCTTGCTTATATTGTAATATTATGCGTAAAGCGTACATAAAGAATATACTCTTGTCTCTATGTAAATATGTTTCTTCATGGTTAAACGGATATAAATATTTCTATCTTTCTAAGCAAGATAGACGTCTGAAATGTTTGTGGATATTCCCCTGACCAATGCACATAATTTATGGAGGGAGGGGACATTGGAACGTAAATTATACTGGTACCCAAAGTTTTATAACCTTGTTATCTTATTTGTTTTTGCCTAAGAAACTTTGAGTACTGTTGTTTAATTGTGATTGATTGGTTTTAAATGTCAGTATCCAAATTATCTTTGTCTACAGAAGTTATAATTATGTTGAACATTATTGGGGATGTATATTAATTTATCGTCCATTGTCTTATCCCTTAAAATCCCTGCCATCTTATTCGTTAGCTTAACAACTATGGGAACTATGGCGATTAGTTGGGCAATTTTTTTTAAAGAATCCACCTCTGTTCTTTTTTCCCTGTTAAAAAAGGAAGTAAGAAGTATACTTGGAAGGTAATTCACAATACATATTATTTTCAATTATTCTTCATATCTTTTTATTTGCTGACATTTTTCGTGTAGAGTCTTTCAGTGGCAACGTCTCTTAAGGGGCATTTCGTTGTATTTTCACAGTAGCTTTTCCTGCAGGGGGCTCTAACCCTGCGTGGCCAATTGACTAACTCTGCAGGGTAAACATCTAAACTAACCTAAAATAACCTATCAAAAGATGCTGTTAAGATACGACAACGAAACGCCCCCCATTTTTCTACTAAGAGATTACTTAGATCTTACACCAGATTTTCATGTTCTCGCATACAGTGAAATTTGCAGCAGGCTAAAACGTCTTTTGCCAAGGAGTGAGACACAATGGCAATAAACACCTTTTCTCCAGCAACAACAATAATCTTTCATTTTTCATTGTCTTATCTATTAATAATTTTTAGAATTCATAGTAAATCAAAAAGGGACCAACAAAACCTACTTATAATCAGGGACAGCTATTACAGATTAAAGATTGTCAAAATCAGTGGTACACTACTTCATATTCTTCATATAGAAGAATAGTGAAACAATCTTAGTAACCAATTATCATTAATGTGTTAGGGTCAGGTTTTTATATTCTGTATGAGAAAAATCAGTGGAACCCTTCTGAAAATCTTTATATTTGTGATATAGAAGAGTCTTGAAAGAATAATAATTGTTGATTAATGTATACACAAAAAACAATCTCAATGTCTATATTTGCTTTATTATCATACAAAATATGAAAATATATAACAATACAGATAGAGATGGGACAATGGGTTGTTTATTACACTATCCCCCCAAATTTTATAATAACTTTTCCTTATTCGTTGGCTTAACAACTTTGGGGACTGTAGTGAATTATGATTGGTTGGATTATTAAGTTGAGTGTTCAAACATTTCAACCACTAATTTTAATCTACATAATTGGTAATTTTGTGTATTTTCATTCGGGTTGAGCATGAATTTACTGGCCATTGTCTTATTCCTTTAGATCCCTGATAACAATAACTTAACTATTAACTTTTATGCTTTTTTTTACATTTTTTGCATGTATAGGAATAAGTTAAAATCATAGAATTGAAGATTTTTTCCCTACTAGACAGTAAACGATAAATTGATATACACCCCCAATGATGATAAACAAAATTACCCCATCTGTAGATTAAAATTGAAAAGTTTGGACACTTCTAATTTGGAACCAATAAATATTCAAAAAGTACCCATATCTTTTTAACCAACGAATAAACGTGGTTGTAAACATGGAGGTAACAATGCAGTTTAATTACTAGCCCAATGACCCCTCCCTCCTTCCTTGTCTGTATTTACTAGACTACTACTAGAGAGAGCCGGGCCAACAAAACTGGTATTAATATTATGACTTGTTTTTAATATTTTAATACGATACCGATACGATACATGATTTTTCAGTATGGCTAAGAATCGATTCTAATCCAGCGGATATTAATCAGTTTCGAAGCCATACTGAAATTTTTTTGTCAGAAACGGCATACATTAAAAAACTTTGATGTTTAATACTCTTATTTCGCAATTATGAATGATGTTATCCTTGTTAAATAAGGCAAAACTACTACTTACTTGTGATAGATTAAAAGTCCATCCAGCTTATCCTAAAAACAAATATTTATTTTAACAACAAATACATTAAGAGCATGATTATAAGAAATTATTAGAAATAAATTAGACAGTCTATTTGTTCGACAATTTTCGAAGTTTTGTACTGGTTTTAGGCAATTTTCCGAAGGGTATATGAAACCTTAGGAGACATTTTTCTCTTTAGGGGAAGACACTGATATCTATAATACAAAGTAGCTTGATGTCTGTCCGTCCGTCTGTCTGTCCCCTAAGATCTCGGTAACCACTGAACCGATCGGATTTTACTCTTCAGGGAATATACCTACTGGTCCTGTGATGGTTTTAGGCTATTTTCTTGGGGCGTGGGACACCCCCAACCCCTCCCAAAAAAATAAAAAAATTCCCTCTCATTTTTTTTGATGATGCATATGATGAAGATTCTCAATTTTTTTTGATTATGCAGATGATGAATATGAAGATCCACCACATGTACTACAATTTTTTTTTTTAATTACCTCTTGGGGCAAAGCCCCTATAGTCCTATTATATAAAGTAGTAAGCGTTTTTGTCTGTCCCGAAGGATCTCGCTAACCGCTGAACCGATATTGTTCTCCTTTATAGTGAAACCTCTTAAATGTCCTGGGAAGGTTTTAAACTATTTTGGGGAGGGTATCTTTACTCCCCTCCCACCCCCCAAAATTTTTTTTTTACTGTTTTAAATTTAAAATGGGATGAGGTCGACTTTTCCCCCTCCTACCTATGATTCAGTGCCCCTAGAGGCTTCTAGGGGCGTAGCCGCTAGTTATACGATAAACTAGCGGCTGCGCCCCAAGCAGCTATGTATTTTATGCTTAAAGAACAACAGAAAATAGCTTAAAACCTTCTGTAAACTTTTATGAATAAAATAGCCTAATACCACCCCAGGAAATATGTGAAGCTTCCCTTAAATGTAGAACACAACCGGTTATCGAAATCTTAAGTTACAGACAAGCGTAGTACACAAGCAAGGGTTAATCTTGTTTATCATCATTGGGAACGGAAGTACATAATTTATCATCCATTGTCCTCTTTATCCTTGAGCTGAGGGAAAACACAGCAACTTGGGGGGGGGGGGGGTTCTAGGGGCGATTTCTCTTGTAAGTGGCTAAGGTACCCTTCCCCAAAATAATTATATTCCTGCTCAGGACCTATAAGAAGCTACCTTATAAAGGAGAACCATATCGGTTCAGCGGTTGGTAAGATACAAACAGATAGAAAGACTTCATGTTACTTTATTATAATGATTTTACCTGGAACGGAAGGCTGGAATTCAAAGCTGAATGAATTGATTCTGGTGTACATTGATATACAGGAAGGGGTAGGAATCTAAAAAGATAGATTATCATATCATAATGCTTAGTAGTATAGATGACAGAATGATAGGTAGGAATTATTGAGGTATAGATAAAGGGGCAGGTATAAAAAAGATAGATAGTAATATGATTTCCAAACATTTCGAAACACAGATAGATAATTGGATAATTTGGTAGATAGATAACAGATATATAATATATAAAAGATAATCGTTACAGAGTAAAAAAGTATTCAGAAAAGAAAAGGTAACAAATACCTAAGTTAGATATTTTGAATATGTATTAATAGAAAATTTGCTTCATTGCAAAATGTCAGTTCTTCAATCGGTTACTTTTGAAAATAATCTGTTTAACATATTGCTCAAAATAAAAATTTCATTAACTTTTTAACAGAGTACTAGAATCTCTCATAATATTTTTAAATATTTGATATAGCATACCAAAATTATCAGGGAGTAAGGGAGGGGACAATGGGCAATTAATTCAATTTAAGAGTTTTCACTGAAAAGCAATGAAAACCAGATTTATCCAAAAGAATTTACAAAAATTGCAAAGGGATCATGGTAATATAATTGGGAACAAAATTAGTTCTAAGAAAAAAATCATTTACTTGAAAATTAAATTACTAGTACATCACAATGTAGTAAACATTCTGTAATTAATCACTAGAAAAATCACCCTTAGAACTTCGTCAACCCTTCTCATATATATTTAACTGCTACCTAAATTCAAGGGGTTCTTAGATCGTTTAATACATAAATATCACAGTAGAGTTTCTATACATGAAATATCATTTTCTCAGGGAAAAATATTTGTTAAAACCATTCATCTTAGGACAAATTTTTCTGTCTGCATATTTAAAACTAACTTAGCTAGTTAACGGGGCATTAATGCGCAAGTACCCAAAGTCAGTCAGAAACTGCTGAATTCTTGCACATTCCCTTTAAGCCAGTACCCAAAGTCTGAGACTCTTAAAAAATGAATATTCGAACCATTGTCGCCTCCTTTACTCCCTGCAAAATTATATATTTGAAAATTCCACAACTGAATAATTTAAGATGCAGCCAGGGAGGGAGAGGACATTGGACTAAATTATGCTGCTCCCCAAAGTTTTATAAACACGATATCTCATTTGTTGGCTTGTTGAACAAGCATTCAGTGTCACCTTATACCAACAACGAAATTAATTAGAGAAAAAAAAAACCTATTACACTAGTCTCCAAAGTTTTATAAGTACGCTTTTTATTTAATGGCATTATAACTTTGGGTACTTTAGAGAATTTTCATCGGTTGACTTATTATGTTAAGTGTTTAAACGTTTCAACCCCTAATTTTAATCTACAGAAAAGGAAATTTTGAGTATTATCATTGGGGAAGTACATCTATTTATAGGCCATCATCTTATCCCTATAGATCTCTGAATTCTAAATTATGTTTGAAAGGTATGCTTGTTAAGCCGTAATCACCCATTTTGAATATTATTGAAATGCGAGAATGTAGTGGGAAAAGGGATTGGAATAATAGTTATTTCATTGAGGTTTATGTATCAAGCTAAGATTTTCACAGTTATGACCCTGTTATTTTTAGGAGCGAAGCTACTCTATAATTCACTTTGTCCGTCAGTCAGTCAGTCCGTAACGCTATGGGGGAAATGAGGTTTACTCAGCTCCTATAAAAGATAGAATGCTAAAACTTTTCCCGTCGATTAAAGAAAACAGCCGTGACGGTCCGCCTGCCTTTTTGCAGGTTTTAGGCTATTTTTATATTTTCACATTTTTCTCCATATCTTTGGTGTTTGTGGTCCGTTTTTCAAAATTTTCAGTTATAGATATCAAAATAAAGAAAACAAACATGGCGGTCAGACTGCCTTTTATCAGTTTTTTTTTGGCTATTTTTATATGTTTTACATATTTCCCCATATCTTTGGTGTTTTGGTCCAATTTTCAAACTTTTTTGGGATATCAGTATCAAAATAATTTTTTTTATTGTTATGAGCATCTTTTATGTAATTTACTCTGACCGTCTTCATCATACAAAATAAAACAAGGTTTCGTGTTTATTTTCTCCGATAAATCTTTTCTTGATTTTAAAAAATACACTTTAAATCTACTTGTACACATGCCCATCCACAATTTTTTGTGCTTCGCTACTTATGGATGTTGTCATCTTTGTTTATAGTAAATTTACCATTTCATATCTAAGATTTTTAGCATATGACACAAAAATAATATTAAAAAAATTATTATTAATAACATCCATAAATTTCAGGTTTTATCAAGATCTAAATAGATAAGACAATGGACAATAAATTGCTGTACAACTTCCAATGATTTGATGACACACCAAATAATTCTATATCCTAACCTCTATCTATCTATTCTAAACTCAGTTTTCATCTAAATTCATAATTTGCATAACTTCAATTTATTTACTTTATTGGACAATTTACTTTTAGAGTGACATAAAAACTTTATAAATTTCACTGGCAGCTGCGCTCTAGCATTTAGGGTAGGGAGTTCGGTAAAACGGGCTAAAACCATCCAATGAATATAAATATAATATCAAATGGCCTAAAACATCTTGGGACCTGTTTGAAGCTTCTCTGAAATGGAAAACTCAATCGGTTCAGTGGTTAGCATCAGGGATCTAAAGGGTTAAAACAATAGCCGACTAATTGATGCACATCCCCAATGATAATGCACAAAATTACCCCTTCTGTAGATTACTATTAGCAGTTGACACTCAATTTAATAAACCTTCCAATCAAAATTCATCAAAAGTCCCCAAAGTTGTTAAACTAACTAATAAGAATACCTCATTATAAAACTTTGGGGACTTGTGAAATAAACAGCCCATTGTCCCCTCTGTGTTAGCATGATCTTAATAAACTAACAAACAAGGATGACAACATCCATAAGTAGGGAAGCACAAAAAATCGTAGATGGGAATACGTACAGGTAGATTTAAAAGGTTTTTACTAAAATCAAGAATAGATGTATTGGATAAAATAAATATGAAACCTTGTTTTATTTTGTATGATGACGATGGTCAAAATAAATTATATTAAAGATGCTCATGACAATTGGAAAAATTATTTTGATACTGATATCCTATAAAAGTTTGAAAATTGGATCAAAATAAACAAAGATATTGGGAAATATGTAAAACATATAAAAATAGCCAAAAACCTGATAAAAGGCAGTCTGGCCGCAATGGTTGTTTTCTTAAAACGACAAAACATTTAATTTCTAAATCCTTAAAAACTTTAAAAATTTGGAAAATTGGACCATATACACTGAAGATATGGAAAAAAGTGTTAAATATATTTATAAATAGCCTAAAACCTGCCAAAAAGGCAGTCTGGCCGTCATGGTTATTTCCTTTAAAGACGGGAAATTTAATTTTGATATCTACAACTGAAAAAATTTTGAAAATCGGACTATAAACACTGAAGATATGGAGAAAAATGTTAAAAATATAAAAAAAACAGCCTAAAACCTGCTGAAAAGGCAGTCTGGCTGTCATGGTTGTCTTCTTTAAAAGACGGGAAATTTAATTTTGATATCTATAACTGAAAAAATTTTGAAAATCGGACCATACACTGAAGATATGGAGAAAAATGTGAAAAATATAAAAATAGCCTAAAACCTGCTAAAAAGGCAGTCTGGCCTTCATGATTGTTTCTTTAAACGACAGGAAATTTAATTTTGATATCTGTAACTGAAAAAATTTTGAAAATCGGACCATAAACACTGAAGATATGGAGAAAAATGTGAAAAATATAAAAATAGCCTAAAACCGGCTAAAAATCGGTCCGACCGCAAATGATGTTTTATAGTCAATTGTGCTCCTTAATAATGGGAATGTTGTCAAAAAATTTCAGCATTCTATCTTTTATAGGAGCTGAGTAAATCCCATTTCCCCCATAGCGTTACGGACTGACTGACGGACTGACGGACTGACGGACGGACAAGGTGAATTATAGAGTAGCTTCGCTACTAAAAATAGAAAGAAAAAAAAACAAATCTAATATTAATTTGTCAAAAATGCTTAAAAGTGGGGGAAATTTAAAGTATTGAATATTTGCATCTTATTGCATATTTAACAAGAAACAAATATTTCAGTATTTTAATTGAATTACATTATATTTGGGTACAGGGTGGTAGCTCCACATTGTTAGGGCCTCCCACTGCACTGGTGGTGTGGGTAATAAAATATACTTTCTCAGGTTTAGAGGCATAGATTAGGGTTATGAATTGAAAAAAAAACTAATCATCTTTTCCATTTATTACTAGCGGCTATGTCCCTAGAAGCCTCTAGTGACACTTTAAATTGTTTTCTATGTCTGAAGTTCTCTAGCGATAATTAAAAATATTTCATGGTAAAACATTGGCGATTTCTGTAGGAAGGGTTATGGTATCCTCCCTATAAACCTTCCCAGGACCTATGAGAAGTTACAATGTAAAGGATAACCATTACGGTTTAGCGAGATCCTTCGGTACAGACAGACACACAAAGATCCTGTTACTTTATTATAAGAACTAGCGGCTTCGCCCCTAGCCTCTAGGGGTTTTGCCCCAAGAGGTTTGATCAACTTAATTTTTCGTATTTTAGATTTAAAAAGAAAAAGTAAAAAAAAATTTTTTTTTGGGGGGGGGGGTATTTTCATTTTTTTGGGGGGTTGGGGGTGTCCCACCCCCCAAGAAAATAGCTTAAAACCATCACAGGACCAGTAGGTATATTCCCTGAAGAGTAGAGCCCAATCGGTTCAGTGGTTACTGAGATCTTAAGCTTCAGACGGACAGACAGACGGACAGACGGACAGACGGACAGACAGACGGACAGACATCGTTCTACTTTGTATTATAGATAAAAGAGAGGGGGTGGGGCGTGATAGTATCAAAAAGTAAGAAATGGAATATCTCATCCTTGTTCTAATCTTTGTTTATCCAAAAATATTATTGTTATTCATGATATTCTACTAGAATGTACAATATTTTTATTATTACAAAACTAGATGCTCTCAGATGACCTATCGAGCACTAACCCCCCCCCCCCTCCCCACTATCATTTTTAAGAATATACCCAGTATCCAATATCACCTAACCTAAATTAATAAACAAAAACTACCCCCCCCCCCCTCCCTTTAATTTTTATGTGCTTAATTAAGAGTGGGGGGGGGGTCTTGTGTGCGTCTAGGCACTTGGGGGGAAACTACCCAAAACTTCTAAAGCTTATTATAACTGTACGAGACAAATATTCATGATTAATTATCAAGATTTAAGGGAGGGGAAAAATTGTAGAATTTTAATTTTTTGACCCCCCCCCCCCCCCCTCAACTACTGCCTACCATATATTTTCATGAAGGAATAAAACGTCATAAAAAGGTTAACACCTGAATAAAATAGAGATTGATATTAGTTATTTCTCTCATCATATTATAAACAGCTTTTCGCGGATATAAAATGTACAATTACAAGATTAAAACCATTTTTTTAGACCCGAGATGCTGAAGGCACGGGCTAAATAAACTGGTTTTAATCTTATGATTGTACATTTTATATTCGTAGGAATAGTTATTTCTCGTATCGTATTATAAACGGCTTTCCGCGGATATAGAATGTACAATTATAAGATTAAAACTAGTTTTTTTAGCCCCGTGGTGCCGAAGGCACCGGCTAAAAAAACTAGTTTTAATCTTATGATTGTACATTTCTATATTCGTAGAAAACTGGTTATAATACGATGCTAGACATAGTTTTTTCGTATTCATGAGAACCGGTTCCTATCCACCGGATTCAAATGAATACGAGAAAAGAAATTAAAACCTTCTACATTTCTAAGGTAATGCTCTAAGTAGACCCCTCCCCTTCCTTAAACAAATAACAAAGATAAATGTCTAACATCATAAGATAAACTTTAGTAATAGTATAGGAATGTATATTCTATGAACGTATAGTTCTATTGTAAAAAAGAAAATCATTCATAACTTATACAACTTGTAACATGTTCTTCTTTTATCTTTTATAATTTGACACCTCCCTGACACTGTAAACAGACACAAACAAATGTATTCTAATAATTCTTTAACAGGTTATTCATTAAAAAATGATTTTATGAACCCAAAAGATAAAATATTTAATATTTATTCTCCAAAATGGAACTTGCAAATAACTTCTTTATCTTTATTGTAGATCAATTGAGCCGTTTAAAGACTTTAAATAACACTCACAATGTGTTAGTTTATTATAGGAATCACCATAAAAATTAGGACATCTATCTTTAATAACAGCATCATTAAACTCTTCTTTCACAAGGTTTAGAGACGAACAAATGGTAATTTGGGATTATTGAGTAGCTTCACTACTAAAAAGCTTAACTTTTATCAATTGAGTCGTTTAAAGATCTTAAATAACACTCACAATGTGTGCTATTTTGTTAAAGGAATCTCCAAATAAAATTTAAGACAATTATCTTTTAAAAAAAACACCTAGAAACTCTCCTTTCACGAGGCGTAAAGAAGAACAGATGATAATTTTGGGATTATGGAGTAGCTTCACATCAAACAAAGATGACAACATCCATAAAAGCGAAGCTCGGAAATGGTAGGACAAAAGAACATTAACACTTGTAGAGTGTCAGAACTGAATAAGCAGAATATTAATGCACAAGTCTAACCAAAATTTTAAGTAAATTTGTTGCAAAACTACTTAAATACAGGATTATGTTTAAGGATATTCTTACATTTTTATTACTTGATTATAGAGATGCTTCGCAAATAACATTGTACTTTATATGAGTATTCCAAAAATTTGATGAATAGGGTAATTATAATAACAAAAATTTATTTCTTAAAAAGTAAAAAAATAGCATGTTTAAATTGGACGTACGGACTATCTTGTAACGATTATAGAATTGCTGATCGTACTTAATTGTTATAGGAATTATGCAAAGTTTGAAATCGATAGTAAAATTCTAACATATTTAAATTAACAAAAAGCTTAATTTTTATCAATACTGAAGGAAAAATATGTTGCAAATAGAGGCAAGTGGAAAAATAGTTGATTAAGTTTCTATAGTTCTTTTAATTGTTTCAATTAGCTTACTGCTAAACTTGTTTTTTTTAAGCATTATGATTTTCTTTTAACTCGGGTATATTATGTAGAATCGTTGTAATTTTTTGAAACCGTAGATTATTCGAAAATAAAACGTTTGTATTATATATTATTTCCACTGCTTCTATATAAATAAGATATGTCCGTTTGACTATCTCCACCTATTTCAACCAACCAATTGAAATTCAAAAAAGGTACCCAAAGTTAACAAATAAGATATGGTGATTTTAAAACTTTGGGTGCCAGTCAGGTACATCCAAGCTTTTTGTTTTGAAAGGGGTAAAATGAGGTGGATGGTGTAAACACCTATTTAACCCCACCTTTGGACGTCAACGGTAACACTGTAATTTAAAGTCCAATGTCCACTCCCTGCCTGAGTATTATTAGACATAATTGTCCTTCTGTAAATTAGATCAATACTCATTTACTGTATTCATTTATATTTTTATAGATATAAATGTTCGTGTATAGTCCCTTTAAGAGGCGATTCAACGTATTTTAACAGTAGCTTTTCTCCTATTTCTAGCCCCTGCAGAAGGCTCTAACCCTGCGGGGCCAATTGCATAATCTAACCTAAAATAAACTCACAAAAGCTACTGTGAAAATACGACGAATCGCCCATTCAGAGGCATTGCCACGAAAGGGACAATACCCAAATGTTAGCATTGTGCTACTTTTGAAAATATATGAATTACCTATTTTTTCTAAATTTTATACAGAAAAGTAGAAATATTACATAATTTTGTTTGAAAACAAATTTTCCTGCAAAACTTATTATAACTTATTGCAAATTCTTTTTGAAATTAACCCAAACATAGTATTCAACATTTTACACAATTTTCTACATTATTGGTTTTGAACGTGAAGCTGTTCTTTAATTTAAATTAGGGTCTGTACGTCCATACCTCAGTCCGTAAGGTATATGCATGTTAGAATTGTCCTTACAATTTAAAACTTTAGATGATGCTTCCTGTAACAGCTAGGTACGATCTAGCTCTACGTCTGTACGTACATTTTAAAAATACCGATTTAAAACTTTTTTGACACTATTTTTGTATGATATAATTATCTTTTTCATCTGATTGTATTATCAATGTTTCCTAGGACAACCAGGTAAACAGTTTTAGGCATTGCACAAACTGTGCATGTTTTAATGAGTGGTCCTATATAGTAGCAGTAGGAACTATTTTTAACGTCATGAATTCAAACATAACTCCTAACCTTTAACTATTACCTGTAGGGATTCATTCTAGAGCTGTCCATAAGATCGTCCTTGTTCTCTATAAAACTGACCGGATATCCGGTATTTGAAATCAGCCGGATATCCGGCCACATTTGTATCAGACCTAACTCTACTATTACCTGTAGGGATTCATTCTAGAGCTGTCCATAAGCTCGTCCTTGTTCTCTATAAACTTCTGCTGGACCCAGGACATTCGGAACTCTGTATCACAGTCATAATATTGGAATCCATCCCAGCTAAACAAATAGATTAGGTATTAACAGCTAATTTACCAAGGATCTAAAGGGATAAGACGATGGCCGACAAATGTATATAGATCCCCAATAATGCAATGATGCACAAAATTATTCCTTCTGTAGATTACAATTAGTGGTTGAAACGTTTGGACACTTAACTTAACACATTCTCAAATCTAATCCCATGCTATTTTTCTTCTTCAATATGTTAATATCCAATCCTTGATTAAATTTAGCAATGAAGCTTTTCAACCATAATTAGCACAGGAAGGTATTTAGAACTTTTAAAAACTATAATTACAAAGATTTCCAATGGTGTGCTTATTTTTGATAAATTATGATACATTGCACAATAAAAATAGAATGACAGTGGAATAAAAATAACTGTTAAGAATGCTTCTACTCATAAATGGATATCAGATTTCCAAATAGATAGATACCTTTCTAAACAGTAAACACAGGCAATACAAAATATTTAAATAGATATTTGAATATTTGCCAATGTAAATATATAAATGCATAGATATAAAGATAAGTAATTGTTGCTCTCTGTACATTACATCGAAGTGAACGACAGACAATTTTTTAGAGGAAAAAAATATTATTCTATATGCCTACATTTCGACTAGGGTTAGATCTTTTGACATGGTTCGACTGCCTGGGCTAACAAAACTGGTATTAATATTATGATTTTTATTTTATTATTTGTAGAAAATTATACGATATGATACACGATTTTTCAGAATTGCTCAAAACCGGTTCAAATCCAGTGGATATTAATCGGTTTGGAAGCCATACTAGAAAAGAGCTCATATCCTTTTGGTCTAAGCAATCCACATAATCAAGTTATTATTCCTTTAACAAACAAAATAAAAAGAATTTTGTTAACGATTAATCGATTTCCCAGTATGGCTTTGAAACCGATTAATATCCCCTGGATTAGAATCGGTTCTCGGCCATACTGAAAAATCAATTATAGCATCATGTTACAGACAACTTTCCACGAATATTTAAACAAAACTGGTTTAATTCTTATAATTTTTCATTTTGATTTACGCGAAAAGCTGTGTATAATACGATTCAATAAATAACTATTCGATTACCAATCCAAGTACCCCCACTCCATAGTAATATTGTAACCACTTTGTTTGTTGTAAAACAATTTGTGTAATTGGAATAGAGTAAAATATTTTGTCTCTTAGGAAGAGAAAGAGAATTAGAATACATTAGTGGCACAATAAATGTATAAATATAAATGTATAACCTAGACAACTACCTTGATCAAGTGGTTGGGATATTTTTTGTCTACTAGCAAATTGCTTTCTGCTCTATTGTAGCGACTTTGAAGATTTTATATTTTCAACGCTATTGGCTGATATTGAAAGACCCTTTGAAAGTCAATACAGGGTCCCCACCATGTGGTTAGAGTTACTTAAAGCTCGTGCCCCTCTATTCCTCTACTTTAATTGTGGTACAAGCACTCTTCAACTAGAATATGTCCACTATGTCATAGTGGACTGTAAATAAAACCAGTGTCCAAACTCATCAACCAATAAATAATTATAATCTATAAAAGCGTAAATTTTGTTTAAAATCTTTGTGGTTGTATTTTGCATCAATTTACCACTGCACCCATTGTCCTATCTCTTAAGATTCCGTACAAGTAAAACACTAAAGTAATTTACACCCTTATTACCGCACATTTGTCTTAAACTTGTTGGAAAACCAAGCCGAGTTTTATTTAGTTAGAGGAAAGGAAATTTTAACTTAAGTTTTTTTCTCTTGTTTTTAGACTGGCATATCTTGAGAAAACTATATTGTTGCCTACATTTTAAAAAAATATAATTTGTAACTATACTAGTATAGCGGCTATGCCTATTAAGGCCTCAAGGGAAGGTTGAGTCGACCTTATATTTTCATCTTGGTGAGGTGTAAATTTTTTATTGGTGGTTAATTACATTTAGCTAAGAAGTCTAAATAGAATAGAAATAAATTTGTAAGTTTAGAAAAGAAACTAAAAAATGCGTTTTATAGTACACACTTAGACTAAAAATCGCCATTAACTGCTACAGGTTTTTTTGCTACCTTAACTTTGTTGAATCTCATTATAAATCTGAATTATATAGGTATAGACAGACAAAAACTTCTTATAAAATATCTGCGTTAATAATAATAATTTATAATACAAAGTAGAACGATGTCTGTCTGTCTGTTTGTTTGTTACGAAGGATCTCGCTAACCGCTGAATCGATCGGATTCTCCTTAACAGGAAAGCTTTAACAGGAAAGCTTCTCATAGGTCCCGTGAAGGTTTATAACTATTTTGGGGGAGGGTACCACAACCCTCCCCAGAGAAATTGATAAAATAAAATAAAAAAACGCCGCCCTGCGGACATTTTTTGCAATTAGCTAAAAATATAACTAACACCATCTATCGGCGAAAAAATTTGTTTTTGGTAATTAGCTGATTTTAAAATGGATTGAAAAGAAACAATTTTATGTGTCCCTAGAGGCCTCTAGGGTCGTAGCCACTAGTAATTATATAACTTACCACATCATGTCTAGGATGTAGAAAATCTTCTCTTTTTCAGAAAATATACAATCAAGGATACTGTAGGAATTTCTTCGTTTCTAGATAGATAGATATATAAATAGAAAATCTTAGCTCGCTAGATAGATAGTTAGATAAAAACTAAATGGATAAGATTTGATAGCTAGATAGTTAGCTTGGTAGATAAACTAAAGACAATTGACGAGAAATTAATGTGACCTCCCAAACCACGAAAAACAAAATTACCATTGTGATTATGTCATATGTAGACAGTACAATATTGTATAACATAAAAAAAAGTAAAGTAAGGCGCGAAGCGCCGAAAAAAATCTGACATCAACTACTACTTGAAAAAACATCTTATTTATGCAAAATTTAAGAAATACTGAAAAATACTGAATCATGTAAACTTCCAAATACTGAAAAAAATTTTAAAATACTGAACATTAAGTATTTACTGAAAATACTGAATCCCAAATTTCCAAATACTGAACAATACTGAACAAAATTTAAAAATACTGAACATTCAGTATTTACTGAAAATACTGAATCCCAAATTTCCAAATACTGAACAATACTGAGCTGATTTAAAGATCCAGCTCTGAATATTTTCAGTATACTGAAAAATGTGGCCACGCTGACAATGCTATTACGAACCAACCAATCAAGATTTATTAATGAAACTTTGTATACCATTACAATTTACAGACCAATGTCCCTACCATTCCTATAGCAATACAATGTTAAACAAGGATGACAACATCCATAAAAGCGAAGCACTGAAACGGTAGGACAAACGGACATTAACACTTGTATAGTGTCTAAACTAAATAATCAGAATATAAAAGTATAAGAGTCGAAGCAAAATTGTAAGTAAATTTGTTGAAAAACTGCTTGATACAGGATAACGTTTATGGACATACTTACATTTTTAGGTCTTGATTATAGAGTTGCTTCGCTTATAATGTTGTTCTTTGTTGTCCCAGGAATCAATATACCAAAAATCAGATCAAAAGGATAATTAGATCACATAAAAATTTGTTGTCAAAAAAGTAGAAAATCAACATGTTTAAAATGTACATACGGACATTCTGGTAATGATTATAGAGTTGCTACGCTTTCTAAATCGTACCTAACTAGTACAGGAATCATCGTGCAAAGTTTGAAATCGATAGGACAATTCTAACATGCCTAAATTAATGAATAAAAGCTATCTATCTCGGACGGACGGACGGACCGACCCTAATTATAGAAAAGCTTCGCTTTTAAAAACATATTTAGCTTAGTTCGTTCTTTTTACTTTTTGGAACTAGGAGATGACACCCCTTCCTTCCCGCCTTTTAACAACTACTCTATAATTGCAGGGATATAAAGGGATAAGACAATCGCCAACAAATTTATGTACATCCCAAATGATGACATACAAAATTACCTTTTCTTTGGAATAAAATTAGAGGTTGAAAAGTTTAAACACTCAACTTAATAAACCAAACAATCAAAATTCAGGAAAAGTCCCTAAAGTTGTTAATCTAACCCGTAAGAAAACGTTATTATAAAACTTTGGGGACCAGTGTAATAAACAGCCCATTGTACCCTCTCTCTCTTTATTTAGAGTTACTATGCTCTATCCAGGAATCTTAAGGGATAAGACAATGGACGGTAACTTGATTTACACTTACGATTAACAAAATTACCCCTATAATTGTGACTAACCTGAGTTCTGCTGCCGCCAGGAATGTTTGATGGAAATTTCTTTACTTGTTTTCCATTTTTACTGTAAACTTTGGTTATTCCATTGGAAGCTACTACAAAATTTCTACGCCCCTAAAAAAATGTTTCTTTCTTCCAAATATTTTAGACAGGGGGAGGGGGTAGGGTGAGTGATATGAGTCCATACATGCAGTACTTTCAGCTCCTCAGTTGCGCTAGGTGGCCCCTTTCCTCCTTTTATGCGTTGGTCCTCCTTTTTAAATTGTTGCATTTCATAGCCAAATTAAAGAATAATCAGTATAGCCAATTACGAGATCTTAATCCCCATGAAAAACAAAACTAAGGAGGGGGGCACAGTGGGATTTTTGGTCATTTTTTAAATTTCCTCAATTTTGAGTTAAATGTCCCAGGGGCTAGTATTACCATTCAAAAGTTGCCATGCAACAGATTTTTTTATATATTACAAAATTAGGCAAAATACAGCCGTTTTGCTGAACATGGTCAAAGGAATATTTTTAAAAAGTGAATTTTTTCATTAAAATCATCATACATTGCTTTTCCTACTTTTTCCTAGAGTAAATTGGTGTAAAAATCTGATTAAATGATACGTAACAATAATTCATTGATATATACAGATGTTTCTACTTTAAAATGCAAAGAAAAATAAGAAAAGTTGTCATAAATCTGTAATTTAAAATCCAAGAACACCTAATATTGTATCTTAAAATAACATGTATTTGTTACGTTTAAAGGTTTTTCTCATTTGGGGCTACGAGGTGCCAAAAGTTATTTAGGCCCTGATTAAATTCAAGTATTCATAATTCAAGATTAGTTCATAACTCTTGGCACCTCGTAGCCCCAAATGAGAAATCCAGCTTAGAAAATAGATACTGTGAAGTTGTATTAATATAAATTAAATACCATTATGAAGTCAAACTACTAAAAATTGATATAATTTAATAACACACATATTTAATCTTTAAAGGTTACCTTTCCGTTTTTAATAGTGAAGCTATTCTGTAAATGATACGTCTGTCTGTCGGTACATCTGTCCGTTAGAAACAGTATTAGGGAACGTGAATTTCTCGGCTGCTATTTAAAAGACTTTATTACCATACTAAGAAGCATCCAGATTATAATTTACTAAGTCCTTCAGTCTATCGGTAATGGTCTGACAAGGATGACAACATTTATAAAAGCAAAGCTCTGAAACGGGGTGACAGACAAACATTAACTCTTGTAGAGCGTGAATATGTAAAATATATATAAATAAGTCTTGTCAAAAATTTTCCTAAATTTGTTGCAAAAGTTCTTAAATATAAATTACTGTTTAAGGGTATACGGACATTGTTAGGAATTGATTATAGAGATGCTTCGCTTATAATATTGTACTTATAATATAAGATAAAAATCAACATAAACGTATGGACATTATGGTTATGATTATAGGGTTGATACGCTTTACAGAACTAATACAGGAGTCAATAGAAGAATTCTAACATGCCTAAGTTAACGAAAAAGCTAACGTTACGGACGCAGGGACGTACGGACTGACCCTAATTATAGAAAAGCTTCGCTGTAATTTTAGATAGACAGCTTTTTTTTTGGGGGGGGGGGGGGAAGGGGGGTAAAGATTTACCTCATTGATGGTAATCTACTCAATATAAAACTAACGTCTGCGCCCCTAGCATCTAGGGTATTCGCAGGGATATAGAAGGGCAGAAAAATAGCTTAAAACAATACCCAGGCTTATTTATAAAAATGAAATAGCCTAAAACCATCCTATAAGAAGCTTCCCTCCAAAGAAGAACCATATCGGTTCAGTGGTGAGTGAGATCCTTCGCTACACACAAAAAAAGCTTAGTACTTTATATTATAGGATATACTGAAAACATATATACAATGATAATTATGAAATAGTTTTAGTAACAAAAGTTGCTCAACTTTTATAAATGTGCGTATGTCTTCCTTTCTGTATTTCTGAAACATTTAAATTAAATTTGATTTCTAAGCCACTATTTTTGTCTGTCTGTCCTTTAACTTTGTTTGAAATACTTGTTCTTTCCTTTCAATGGCCTTGGTTTCTAAATTTATAGTAGTCCCTAAATCCACTTTTATTTACTGTATTACTAAAATTTTCCATCCCACTATTAAAATTTGAAAATTGTAAGGATGACAACATCCATTAAAGCGAAGCTCTGAGACGGTGGGAAAAACGAACATTAACACTTATAGATTGTCATAAATAATCAGAGCATAAATGTATAAAAGTTGAACATAAATGTAAGTAAATTTGTTGAAAAACTTAATTACAGGATAATTTTTAAGGACATACTTACATTTTTAGGACTTGATTATAGAGATGCTTTGCTTATAACATTGTACTTTGTTGTCCTAGAAATCAGTATTCCAAAAATGAGATCAATCTGATAATTATATCATATAAAAACTTGTTGTTAAAAACAGTTGAAAATTGCCATGTTAAAAGTGGACATTCTGGTTATGATTATAGAGTTGCTACACATTCTAATTCGTGCGTAACTACTACAGGAATCACCATGCAAAATATGATAAGTTTGATAAGACAATTCTAACATGCTTATATTAACGAAAAAAAGTTATCCGTTCCAAACAGATTGACAGACGTACGGACGGACCCTAATTATAGAAAAGCTTCACTTTTAAAAAAGATTTTACAATATAATAAGGATGACAACATCCATAAGTAATAAAGCACCAAAAAACTTAGCATAAACAAAAAGGCAAATTGAGTTATAGAGCAGTTGTTTAACATAAAAAGAGAGAGATAATATGCAAAAACTCCTTTGAAGCATGACAGATAAACGGACAAGATAATGTATAGATTAGATGCACATATATTTTAGCTGTGAAAATTACATTTCCCCCATGGCGTTACGGACTGATATCATATGTTATATTTTTTTAAATGTTTAAAAAGTCATATTTGATAAGTAATAGCAGATAATTAAAAGAAAACGATCAACAAGGAAGTTAAAAAAAACTTTTGTATAAGTAATACCACGATACATTAAAAAAAACTCTTAGATATCCTATAATATAAAGTAGTATGCTTTTTTTGTCCAAAGATTAAGATCTCAGTGAATACTGAACCGATTGGATTCTCTAAATTAATCCTGTGTTGGTTTTATGCTAATTTATTCTCAAATTTAAGACTTGGGATGGGTTTAGGCTATTTTTCTAGCGCTTCGCTGTCCCTTTAAATAAAAAGCCTCTGGACTCCAGAAGAATAGAAGAATATATTTACTATAAACATCATTACTTAAAATCAGTATTGAATTGAGAATGCATATAAAATCTTGAAGAACATCACATTTTTTTCCTATTTTGTATGGTGTATGTTTGCAGGGCTCGGCAGCCTGTATACCTCAGGGAAACCATTTACAATTTTAAATATCAACTGAAAGTTCGAACCTGACCCAAGTATAACAATCCCTTTTATCAAAAATGTTTTAAAGCATCAAAATGGGTTAATATTTACGGCTTAGTCACAGCTGATGCGCAGCTGCCGAGCCCTGTATACTATTTATTGATAACTTAGAATAATATATTATGTATATTAATCATATACACCTTAAAAACTCTCCAAAAGTTTTAATTGAGGTCTCAGTCGATGTTAAAATATTTTTTTTTTATTATGAATAATATCAGAAATTTCGAACTTTTAACTATATGAGTAGATTAGTTCTAGGGACATTTTTCTTATATAAAATCACAATAATATGTATATAATATGTTATATTACATAAGCTATAACCTGTATATGAAAGGTTTTAACTTTTTTTTTAGATAAAATAAGCTTTTGTTGGTATTTGTGACTCATAAAGTTAAAAAATCCCCAAAACATCCAAAAAACCCACTGTGGGGGGAGAGAGAGGGGTTATTTACTTTCAAATCTCAATAGTTTGAAATTTCATATATGTATAATATTAAGAAATTCATTAAAAACCCTTTGTAATATGCAATAATTGTAAAACATATTTTTTTTCTTTCGGAATTTAATTTAATATTTTTTAACTCCCCCATAAGCTCAAACGGTCATTCAGTCTGTACATCCCCCATTCAGAAAAGATTTAAGTAAAAAAATTCACCTCCGGGCACAGAATCAGTACCCAATGTGTTGAGAGATCTTCGGGCACTTCTACCAACCATTCGGATAGCATCAGCTGTTTCTTATAACTTTTTGCCATACGTCTCTGTCTGTAATAGATACGTAGATAGAATAGATTGATAGATAGATAGACACAGGGCAATAGATTGAAAGATGGATAGATCAGCTGTTTCTTATAACTTTTTGCTGTATGTCTCTGTCTGTAATAGATAGACACATGGTTATGGAGAGATGGATAGAAAGGTATAGGTATCAAAATCAAATCAAATCAAAATATTTATTTCAGTCAACATATTAAAACACAATTATATGATAGGAATATTTACATAGGTATATTGTTTATATAGTTTTATTTTCTTTTATTTATTTTAATACACAAGAAATATCAAATATGTTGCCTAGTGGCAGGACCTAACGCAAAACACAATGTGGAATTTTTTAGTATAAAGTGGATTATTAAACAATAACATTATGATCATGCGGTAATAAGAGATCAAGCCCTGTTAAGTAGGTAAATAATACAATAAAATAAAAATGAGATGAAAGTAAATATCTTAAGAAAATTTTTTTTTGTTTTTCTTTAAATAAATGAAAAGTAAATGGAGCATGTAGTTCAAGAAAAGAAAGAAAGAAAAAAATCATAAACTGTTCTTTTTTTATTATATATTTTCTTTTATTGGCCCCTCCCTGTCAACAAGAAACCATTTTTAATTCAATTTTTAAAAAGAATGAATAGGTTCAATCAAATATTATTTTCACAAAAATTCAACACACAGAATTTTTTTTAGGTGAAACAGGAAATTAAAATGTGACAATTGAATACGCTCTGAATAGATACAGAAATAGAAACATGTCAGGAAAAGATGGATAGGTTAATGGAAGATAAAATAATTTCTTCTCAAATTGAATACGCTCTAAATACTAGGGTTGAGATTAAAATTACTGATTGAAAAGTTAGACACTTCTAGTTTGGACCCTACCAATCAAAATTTAATAAAGTCCCCAAAGTCTTTGAGCCAGCAAATAAGATAACATGGAAATAAAACTTTGGGCAGCAGTGTAGATGGGACTTTCATTCTTTGAAAACCTTCGTGTAAATCATGGAAAGGAATTAAGCTAACCCTCCCTATGCCTCTGATGTTGTTGAAGGTTGAAAGATAATATTTGACATGTATACCTATTGACTTTTAAGAAAT
The DNA here is from genome assembly GCF_053477335.1 of Acartia tonsa. Lineage (NCBI taxonomy): Eukaryota > Metazoa > Arthropoda > Copepoda > Calanoida > Acartiidae > Acartia > Acartia tonsa. Next base: position 22,225,723 of record NC_137270.1, read on the forward strand.
TTAAATGGATAGGTACATACATGAGAGAATTGAAAAAAAAATTAATTTCTATCAAACAATCACTAAACATTTAGGTAACTAAGGGAGGAGTAGGTTGCGCGAAAAATCTGTAAAGGTTGTGAGTTTTAAGTTAAAAACAGTAGTAGAACGATAAAATTTTATGTCAACTTTAAAAGAATTTGTCTATAGTTCTTTTCAATAAGAAATACACATATTTAGTGAATATTATCGTTCTACTACTATTTTTAAGCCATAAAACTCACACCTTTACGGATTTTTAGCGCAAACTAATCCTCCCTTAATCAGCTGAAATTACAGCAAATCAATCTATCAATTAATCAATTAAATTTCTTAAAATTCAGTAATAAACTCCAAAGAGATTTTAAGACAACTAGACAGACTGACATAAAAACTAAGAAAGATAGACAAACAGACAGATGGATGGACAGACAGGCATGATCTTACTACCTAAATATTGTTAAGTTTATTTCTTTTTAATGTAACTAAGTGACACAAAAGACTGATGCACAGACGGACTAACAGCCAGTCATGACATACAGATGGACATACAGCTGGACAAACAAATGGACAAACAGACAGACTAACATTGATGATATTACCTGAATTCTGTTGTGTCCATATCCTCTTCATCCCCATCATCTACATCCTGATCATCACCCTCAAACTCTCCCATGGCAAGACACCTGTAACAATTAAGGATTAGACACCTGCCATCAGGGTTGTATATTTTCCATAAATTACCAGGGGTGTTGCATATTTATGGGATCCCCTGCTAAAGGGTGGAGGGGAATAAAAAATATGTGGGAGAGGGGAGAAAAACGAAAAAATAAAGATTATTGAAAACATTTTTTCCCTACAACAACAACATTTTTAATGTATTATACGCGCGGAAAACTATCTATAATACTTCTTATTATAAGATAAATATATATAATATAAAGTTATCTACCTTGCGTGATTAATAAGATCATCTCTTCGTTGTTTCTGTACACTTAATAGCTTTTTTCTTCTCTCATCCTAAACAAAATTAAAACATAGTTATTCATCAAATCTTAATATAGACATCCTTTCGCGGATATTAAAATGAAAATCCCCAATAAATGATTTGAACTCGATCCAACTCCTCCCTGTTAGGTCGTATTTCTTAGGACGTTTTTAATATGTAGGACACCTGCCATTGTAAAACACAGGCTACATTAAAAAAAGCTAAGTCCGATTACATAAATTCAAAATAAAAATATTTCGTAACTTTATAATTATAAGGTTACATCTCATTCATGTGCATGAGGAGAACATAATACCTACCTAGTTAAAACAATAATAGGTTAAATTTAATACCTGCGGTAGAGAACTGCCTTTCATTTTAAACTGTGCGAATCTTGGATGCGGTCTAAAAATAAATATTAAAATTACACAGGGACTGAAATAACAAGCAAATAACTTTTTTAGTAGAGAAGCAACTCTATAATAAATGAGATTATTTTTTTTTGGTTGTCCTTCCGCCAGTGAGCCAGTCCGTAAAGCTATGAGAGAAATGTGATTTTCTCAGTTATCATTCAAGATAGGCTGCTGCTTATTGTGAAGATTCCCTATTCCAATGGACAACCAATATGTAATTCACTTTGTCCGTTGGTATATCATTCATGCCAAAAATGTAGGTAGATAAAAGAAAATATAAAAATACGCGAGAAAGGCTTTGTGATTCTTGATTTTAACAAAGGGGGGGGGGGGGGTTAATGTAACCATCTTGTAATCAATGTATAAATGGCACTTAGAATTCGAATTTTGATCTGAAATTTTGCATGAGTAATCCTTGGTAGGTCTATTTTCCCTAAATCGAACAAAAAGTTGGAAAAGTAGCGGCTAACGGCTGGCGGCTCATCCGTTTGTTGGGTATTTTCAAGCGAAATCCATCACGAAACCTCTCTCCACATAACGCTCTTTTCCGATCCAAAACGTTTTCAAACGGTTCTAGCCGGTATTTGCTGGTACTAGAAATCTAAAAAATGTTTTTTTTGTATCATTTCACATGATTTAAAGCAAAAATATGTTTCAAAAAGTTGATTTCTACGTAATTTATGATAGATTTGCCCTAAAAATAGCCAAAAAACGGCTAAACGGCTAAGCCGTTAGCCATTACTTTTTCAACTTTTTTTTCGATTTAGGGAAAATAGACCTACCAAGGATTACTCATGCAAAATTTCAGATCAAAATTCGAATTTTAAGTGCCATTTATACATTGATTACGAGATGGTTGCATTAAACCCCCCCCCCCTTAAAGTTAAATCTCGTTTTTCGTTTTCTTATCCATAATTTTTTTTGTTCTTCGCTAAATACCTAAGAATGTTGTCATCCTTGTTTTGTTACAAATCAGAAGTATTGTTGCAATACTATGATAATCATTTTCTTTTAGTTGGGTAATAAAAAGAACAGTAAAAAAGCTAATAATAACATTTAGTCTTGTACTGTTAGTTGAAATGAAAGTCTTCCAATAAGAAGACAAAATAAATTTCTATGATTTCGAGAGGAAAGCAAACAATAGTTAAGATAGCAAATCCTTATACATATAAAAGATCCAGGATGTTTGTTAGTATGTCTGTTTATACCGATGAATCTAACCGCTGGACTTAATGGTCCTAAAAAACGTTATACCTATTTTGTTAAATAAAACAATAGCAATCTAGATAGCAAATATGGGAAATCTATATTGAGCCGACAATGAATTAACTGACCACAATAGTCAAAGACAAGATATGTTTATAGGGTAAAATAGTAAATATATAAAACTTACCTATTTGGATCATTTGGTGTGTTTGTGACTGTAAAAGAACCAGCAAATGCATCTGCAAGGTCGTCAAAATTTGAACTAAAAGAAGAAATAGTAAATATCAGGAATATAGAGACGGGACAATGGGCAATTAATTCCAAGGTTCGTGGAAACCAGATTTATCCAAAAAATATCATAGAGAGAGTAGGTAAGTTTTTAAATCATTTAGAAAAGGAAAAATGAGATTGAGTTCTATGAAGATAAAAAATGATTTTTTGAAAAATGAAATGAATATTCAATAATTAATCACTATTAAAATGCCCCAAATTCAAATAACAACTGACACTAAAAAACAAGAATGAAATACGTTGGTTTAAGAGATGGTTTTTAAGTTGATTGTTGATTATGGAATAAATAAAGTGAGGTAATTATAGGAGCAACAAGAGTTCAGTGCCCTCTAACACAAACTCAATGGTTCTAAGGTTTGTCAGCTTGTACTTATGTCAATGATTGTCCCGCAGGGTTAGAGCCCCCCCGCAGTGGCTAAAAATAGAAGAAAAGCTACTGAGAAAATACGACGAGACCCTTTACTTAATTTTCTATCCATGATCCGAAAAAAACTACCTATTCCTTGTATTAAAGCCGGGTGGTGGTGGATTGATACCGGGAGGTCGGCTCAGCCGTTGGAAGCCGGCCCCGCCTGGCCGTAGTTCAATCTCCGGCTGGTCACTTCCAGGGGTGGTGGAGTTACAAGAGCCTATTATATGCATAATCAATAAAATTCCAAACGGTTTTTAGCCCTATATCTTGAGCAAGGTCTAAACCATTAAATGAGACATTTTTTGTAAAACGTAGCTTTTCTATAATTAGAGTAGGCACGTCCATCCGTACATAACAGATTATTCTTTTCTTTGGTAGAATTGTCCGATCGATTTCAAATCTGTGTGATGATTCTTTTTACAGTTAGGTACAACTTAAAAGTGTAGCAATCCTATAATCGTTACAAGAAAGTCCGTTTGTACTTTCAAACATACTGAGTTTTAGCTTTTTTATAACAACATTTACGATACAATTATCCAGGGTGCCGGAGCCGTATAATTTTGATGCGGCTCCGGCTCCTACCTTAAAATTAATATATAATTTTTTTTTCATTATTGAATTTGATAAAATAAATAATATAAAATATTTTGCTTTTATTTGATTAAAGCTATAGGTATAAAAGTAGAAGGATGTGTGTCTATTTGTTAAGTAACAATAGTTTTTCAGTTTATTATATGGAAATAGACCGTTGCCAAATTATAATATTACTTTAAAAATCATTTTTAGCTAGTCCGGAGCCAGAGCCGTTTTTAACGAAAAATACGGCTCCGGATCCGGCTCCACCAAAAATGTTGCTGCTCCCGGCTCCGGCTCCAGAACACTGCAATTATCCTATTCGTCGGATTTTTTAAGACTTCTAGAACAACAAGGGACAAAATGGGAGTCTGTCCTTAAACAGTATCCTTTATTAACGCCATGCCATTTTGCAACAAATATATATACAATTTAAACTCATCGATTAATTGTGGTAGGCGGCATACGGACAAGCCTTTTCCAGAGTATGCGATGCTCCGTGTTTATCAAATCACACCCCGGCGCTAATCCCAGCTTATCACAATTCTATCCAGCCCCTTTCTGGGCATTGTTTACACATCAGAGGCGGCGGTCAACTTGGACACCGCTGATAATGGGAGGGGCGCTGCCCCTCTCCCCTTCATGCCCCCAGCAACCTACCCTTTTCCGGGAGATGTCTACCTTACCCCTTACGGGAACCTACCACTCTACTGCTCACCTGAATGGGGCTCCGCCCCATCTCCCCCACACCCTTCTCTACCTAACCCATTTAAAATCTATTTTGTATATAAACTAGTAACCTTGTTATAAATGTATTCAGTTCAAATATATCTCTTTAACAGTAAACTACTTGTAGTTCTTTATTGATAGAATCTTTAAGGCTAGGGGCTCTTTTGAATCGAACTCGCGTTGTAGGGTTGAAACGCTTCACCCTACCACATAATATTCTGCTTTGTTGTCAGCATGTTTTTTTTATGTACGTTTTTTCTTCCGTCCGATTTTACCTACAGCTTTGCTTTTATGGATGTTGCCATTTTGCTTATTGGTATTATTTAGGGGGGAAATGGGCGCAGATTTATTTCAGTATTGACACAATTAAACTCACCATTTTCTGAAGTCATAGGTTTTCCTTCAGTTGTCATTTTAGGTTTCTGAAAAATATGAAAAGCTATGAAGTAAGAGAGAGAGAGAGAGAGATAGTTTGCGGATATTTGTTGAAATTATAAAGAAACAGAGTGATAAGGGAACTCGCTAAACGTTCGTTTTATTGGTGCTTTCACTCAAAGTGCATAACGAGCACAGAACACCCCCTCCCCCTTAACTTTGATTTTTGAATTCAATCAAAAATAAGCTAGGGGTTGTATTTTTTCCCCCATAATTTTTGTTCAGTATCGCTTCGAAACCGGTTGATAACAACCGCTGGATCAGAACCTGTTCCAAGCCATACTAAAGTATCATGTATCGTATCGTATTATATCCAGTTTTATACGAATATAAAAATGTATAATCATAATATTAAAACCAGTTTTGTTAGCCCGTGCCTTTGGCATCTCGTGGCTGACAAATCTAGTTGTTAATCTTATAATTGTATGTTTTTAAATCCGCGGAAAGCTGTTAATAATACGGTGCGATAAATAGCTATCCCAAATTCCCATAGCTCTGATTAAAACATAACATGAAAATTTATTTAACATATGATACAATTTTAATATTAGCGACATATTTCTTAATCTTTATTAAAAGCAAATTAATAAGAAAACAAAAAAAAGCTTTTTTGTGCATAATTATGGTACATACTTAGTTTAATAGTTAATACAAAAGAATTACATCGATTTAAAAAGTATAATAATGAAAGATTTTGATAAAAAGTTTGTGACAATATTTTACTAATTTTTGTAAAGCTTTATAATCAGTAGATAAGTAACTATTATTTTATTAAAATGCTACAAAAAAACCTTCAAATTAAATTTTAAAACAAAAAGATAAATTTCAATATTAAAAAAGACCTATTATTTAATTTTACATAGTTTGACTTTGGAAGACAAATTAATACTTGTTAAGTTTAGGTTTGGACTACAATTGTTTAAAAGGTTAATAGGACAAGGACTAAAACGTCCAAGGATAATGCGTACTAGCCTAGCTTTCTAGTTAGGGACCAGTTTTATCTAAGATTGTAAATGAAAAACAGTCAAATTTAAGGAGATGCTACCCAAGTAATATTATTACAAAAACTCAACCAATGGCGTTTGGTAGGGGGGTGTTAACACTACAGCCCCTTTAAAACTGCATTCCCCTTTTATTCAAAGTACAAAAATCAAATAGATTAAAGTCGCCCAAATATTTGTCTGAAAGCTACGCTTAAATAATTAAAGTTAGTAGGTTAAACAAGGTTTAGAATTTGTTAAGAGATATAAATTTTGCATTGATTTAGGAATGTAAAGGTTAAGGTTAGGTAGGTAGATTTATATTTTTATTTCGTCATATTAGAATAAGTTTTTAACTATGGCTACGAACCGGTTCTCAGTCATACTGAAAAATCATGTGTAGCACCGTATTAAAGACAATTTTCCACAAATACCTTTTTTTAAATCATAAAATTAATACTAGTTGTGATAGCCCGTGCCTTCGGCCCCTCAGGCCTAACAAAATTGGTTTTAATTTTATAATTTTTCATTTTAATATCTGCGGAAAGCTGACTGTAATAAGATGCGATAAATAGCTATAAGTGGATTTATTCTAAATGAAAAGAAGTAGAAAGGGCAAAATTGGTTTTAAAACAACTTCATTTTATAATAAAACTATAAGTAGGTGTTTGACCTTTTAATTAAAAGAAAAATTTTAAAATATGCTAACAGGTCAATGGAATCTAAATAAATCATTCCCATTAATTCGTGGGATAGATTAGTTCAGCTTCCAAATACCGACTACTTAAGATGAATATAAACTAAAACAAAATCGTTATTAAGAGAATTTTATAAATAGTTTAAGCACTAATTTTTTTTTACAAAATTGTTATAAAATCACTTGGTTAAAACTGTATTTATCTAAGAATAATAACTGGTAAAGATTATTTACAAAATAACTAGGTAAGATGTATTTTATCTAAAAGGGCTAAAGTTGCTACGGATTGTAGTAAAAAAGATCTATTATCTAAATACTTATTCTAGTGTAAATTTTTTTTTACAAGAGTCTAGCATTTTTAAAGGACATATTTTAATTTTCTATTGTGAATTAGGCAGTTTTGATTTTTGAAAGAATAAAATTTTAGGCAATTTAACGTTTACAATACCGAAAATGCTAGTTTTAAATGTATAAATGTAGGTAAATGCGTCTATGGGGGTTCAATGGTTAAAATTCGTCTTATTTTTCACATTTGTAATTGGTTTTATTTTATTGGACAAGGACGATCTCTGATTGGATAATCGGTAGGTAAGCATTGATTTCTATTGGTGGATTTTTTCTAAAATATTTCCCGCATTTTAAAATTTCTATGTTATGAACAGCTGATATCTGACAGCACTGGTTATTCTATTCCATGGGCGAATATCATCACTAGGCCAGGTTCTTGGATCATGTCATCACTAGAAAATCAAATGTTAGATATCTAAAACGGCTTGAACTTTTAATTGGGAAGAAATTTTATATTTAACAACTTGAACTAGCTAAACTGCATTAGACTGAAGAGGTAGCCATTAAGATATATAAGTTTTCCGGAATTTTAAAGTTAGGGGGAGATTTGAAATCTGCATCAAATTTTAAGGATTTTTTATTAAATTCGTTTTTTCTATAATTCTTTATCTAAAAGCGGAAATGCATTTTAAGTTAATTAATTTTGACCAATAGGATAGGTGGATTTTAAACTACCTGCGCTATAATTGGTTGAATGATGTACGACATCCAATCAGAGCGCAGATTTTTTAAATCCACCAATCACAGATGCCAAAATTAATTAACTTAAAATGCATTTCCGCTTTTAGATAAAGAATTATAGAAAAAACGAATTTTACAAAAAATCCTTAAAATTTGATGCAGATTTCAAATCTCCCCCTAACTTTAAAATTCCGGAAAACTTATATATCTTAGTAGCCATGTTCACCGAAATATATTTCTAAATAAATTATGAAGAAAAGGACTTTTGTTTCACTCCAGTGCAAGTGAATTAACCAAGTGAATTAACCAATGAACGTTTAAATTACCTGATATGTGAATTATCACAGGCCATAACTACGACTGCTTGCTTCCCTGGTATTCTACAAATGAAATACTTTTAGCCAAACCAACTTTTTAATTTTAAAATTAAATCTGTCTAAAACGCGATTTTCTTTGCCCCTACTCAATATTGATGTTTTTTTGTGAAGATTCCCACGATAATATCCTACCCGTCTTTTTATTACATTGATATGAATATTTATTGCCTTACACCTATTAAAGACAGAGTTCTGATGCTATAATCTTTAGATAGATTTCTATGTTCTGTTAAGAGTCTTCTATTTACCTCATGTTAGCCGTGTGGTTGACTATTATGCATTGTTGAAAACGAAAATTACATGAAAAATGTGTAATTTGATTTTAATAGATGCTATTAAAGATAGCCGTCCACTTTTTTTTGAGAAGATTCCTTATCTATGATAATAATAACCCTAAACAAACCTTTAGTCTTATTACAAGTTTCTGATCATGGAAAGATTACAAAGTAGTGGGTTTAGTCGTATCTTTTCACAGTAGCTTATTTTAGATTAGATATATGTAATTGATTCCCCCCGCAGGGGCTAGAAGTAGGAGAAAAGCTACTGTGAAATTACGACAAAACCCGCTACTTCGTCTTCTTTCCCTGATCCGAAGTTTCTTGCAAGTATGTTTATCAAAATATCTTTCCCTTCTATTCTATCTATCAAAGTGTTTATCTACCTGCGACAAACATACTGTTCGTACATCCTTCTGTTCATCTGTCTGGTTTCCAAGGTCTGTAGGCCGGGCGGCCAGCGGCGTTCATGTGCATTTTCCATTAGTTCAGTTACTATGTGCGACGGACAACCAGATTCTTAACAAAAAAGTATGATAAATGAACTAGAGTAAAGTTTTTCCTTTAGAAACCTAATGAGTTTTTAGAGGAAGAAGTTTTAAAAATATTTCATTTTTTACTCCTTAGTTTTTTCCTCAAGGTGGGGGGGGGGGGGGGGGGTTAAAGAAAAACGTTTTCAGTAGGTACTCTATTTTTTAAAAAAATTTTCTACCCCTTCCACATATTTTTCTAGTTTTTTCCCCACAAGGAGGAGAAAAAAGGTTTCACCACTATTTATTTTTTCATTTTTCCCCCTCCCCCACATATTTTTTTATTTATTTAAATAAAAAAGTAAGGAGGTAATTTTAACCTAAAATTAAAAATTCTATTACAAACCTTTTAGAGATCTTTTGATCATTGCCTGTAAAACCGCGTCCGGAGTTGATATCATGCCGCCCCATCTTGCTACCCTGAAAAATACAAAATATAGCATTAAACCATACCAGGAATAAATATAAAAATAAAATAGCCTGAAACAATCAAGAAGCCTAAGTAAAGCTTTCCTTTCCAAAGACGTAAAACTCTCAGTTCAGTGATTAGTAAAATCTTAACGGACAAACAAGAAATCTTATATTTTTTTGTCATGCGCATAATAAAAAAATTGGGTGCACATTAAATTTTTTAAATCAATTTCTCATTTGATGTCTTAAAACTTTGGGTACTTTAATTAAATATTGATTGGGTGATTCCAGCTTATAAACATATATTTTTAATTCACAGAAGGGATAATTTAGTTTATCATTAATGGGTACTCACATCAATTCATAATTCGTTGTTTATCCCTTAGATTCCTGATAATTACGTAATACATTCTACAACTTTTTTGTTTTGTTATTTATGCCGATGAATGAAGTACGCTGGGTAGGTATATAATATATATTTTTGTAAATACAAAGATTAAAGGATTAAATACTGTGAACGTCATTTACTCTTCATGAAGAAAATGGACAGAATAATTCTTCTTAAAACCCATTAAAATAAAATTACTCGTGTCCATTTCTTATTATATAAAGTAGTAAGGTTTAGGCTAAGGCTTAAGATTTCAATATTTACTGAACCAATTGAGTTCACCTTTTTAGGGAAGCTTCACATAGGTCCCAGTAGAGTATTAGGCTTTTTTTCTTCTAGATATGAAAGATTGGATAGTTTAATGCTATTTTTTGGCCCCATAGTTAACATAATTAGCTACCAAAGACATTCAGAAGACTTGTTTAAGGTTTACTTAAAATACATATATTTGATCAATGTACATAATATTTAAATCTTTTTTAATCTGTTTGTTTAAAATATAAACATAATTGTCCTTGTTTAAAACAATATTATTTCCCAGCCCTGAATGTAGCATGACAATGTTTTCTAGTTTAAATGGAAAATATAAATCACAGATTTATTTATTTATTTAATGCACTTAACACTTAGAACTTCAGGAATGTATACAAATGTGCTGCATTTATGTGTATGCATTGGCAATCGTCATATAGGATCACAAAAACGGATGGAATTACAAGGGTACTTTGGTTTAATGTATGTTTTAGAATATTTTGCGAAAAGTAACCCCCAAAGAAATTTGTAAAGTTTTTTTCAAAGAAAGGTGTCCCATCCCAATAAATAGCTCAAAACCATCATAGAACCATTAAAAATAATCTTATAATCAAAACCAGGGATCTAAAGGGATAAGATATTGCCGATAAATTGATGTACATCCCCAATAATGCTATACAAAATTACCCCTTCTGTAGATTACAATTATTTGGACACTCAACTAAATAAACCAACCAATCGAAATACAATAAAAGTTTCGAATGTTGTTAAGCAAACAAATAAGAAAACGTTATTATGTGACTTTTGGGACTAGTGTAATAAACAGCCTAATGTTCCCTTCCTTCCTGAATCAAAACTCTGAGTAAATTAAAGTCCAAACTGGAAAGGTTGCTAGAATCAAGGATCATAGAGAAGAATGCTAGAATCTAGAATCATTACCTGGCTCTTGGTAGCGTAGCTGCCCATCTAACAACGTCATCATCCTCCATTTGATCAGCTAGTAATAAAGGGAACAGCTCAATATCAGATATATTTAGGGGACAATAGAATAGTTGTTTCTCGCATCGTGTTATAAACAGCTTTCCGGGGATATAGAATGTACAATTATAAGATTAAAACCAGTTTTTTTGGCCCTGAGGTGCCGAAGGCACGGGCTAAAAAAGTGACTTTAATCTTGTGATTGTACATTTTTATATTCGTAGGAAGCTGGATATTGCACGATGCTAGACATAGTTTTTTTGTATAGATGACAACCGATTCTTATCAACCGGATTCGAATGAATACGAGAAAAATTGTTAAAAATACTGAAAAAATTGAAAAATTGAAAAAGTAAAGCTTTTCTATGATTAGGGTAGATTTCACGTGCGTAACGAATAGCAAGTTTTAAAATACAAATATTTAATGTTAAGCAATCCGTATTTAAGGTATTATAGGATAGGTAGATTTATTTGGAATTTTAGTTTAACTTTCTAAATTATGATGAAATTCAAATATTTTGTTATTCTGTATTTGTGTAATGTTCGTTTGTCTGTCTTGTCTGACTGATTGTTATGCTTAGGTTTTATGAATGTTAGCGTACTTATTTAAATAGAAACATAAGAGCATATAAGATATGATATTAATTAAATGTTATATTTTAAAATGAACGAAAAGGATCTAGTATAAATTAGGAATAACTCACAACCAACATGAAAATAAATCGTAAAACAGTTTTTGGGTGAGAAAATTAAGGTGCTGAAAAAGTCTAAACCTTCGGACAAGTCATAATCACAGAGTATCTTCCCATATCTAAAAACTCACCGAGAGCCCTCGCATTGGGGTTAGAAATTCTCATTGCTTTGACAAGTTCTTTCAACAGGTGGATCTCTCGCTTCTGTTCAGTCAAGGCATACCTCATATCACACATCTCCTACAGATAGATAGATAATTCAATGATACGAACAAACAGATGGGATAAAGAAAAATTGGCTTATTGCTAAAATCTCGTACAGTTAAGACTATAAAATTGTGTATCGAATTCGACAGTAGCTTAAATGACACTATTGCCAACATTTTCTAAAAGTTCTAAATGTTGCTCAACTGACATAGCAGCAGTTTGGTCCATTTTTAACGTCTTTAGTCTTGACGCGGCGTTGAGCCGAGAGTCGATCCCATCACATTCCCGACGACGAGCCATACGTCTTAAGCCACAGTCGTGGGTTGATTCAAAAAAGATGCTTTGATGTCCAAAAGTTTTTAGATATCTAGAACAAAAATATTCAGACCGCAAATATCTACAACTAAACCTCACTTTAACAAATAATCAGAGGCACACAATTGTTACAACAGCACAAGATTCTCTGTTTAACATACCTGTTGAAATTTATTTAGTTTTTCTGACTGATCTTTGACTTGAGCCCGTAGTTCTCTCACACAATTGTGTTCTATCATTTCATCCTGAAATAGATAGATGTATAGACAATTAAGATAGCTAATTCTTAGGGTGGGAGATGTCCAACTAAGAAAAGATCATTTCATCCTAAGACAGAGAACAGTTATTTTTGCATAGTATTATAGACAGCTGCTTCCCACGGATATTAAAAAAAAAAATATAAGATTAAAACAGATTAAAAAGTGTTATTAATTTTATGATTTTAATTCTATTTCCGTGGAAAATTGTCTGTAATACGATAATATACATAATTTTTCAGTATGACTGAGAACCGGTTAAAATCCAGCGGATATATATCGGTTTAGAAGCCATACTGGAAATTGATATCTAACAAAATAGATTATATTAAGATATCTAGTAGATAGCTAAGTAGAAAGATATCTAGTAGATAGCTAAGTAGAAAGATATCTAGATTCTAGGTACCTAAGTAAGAAGATAGCTATTATTTTATGTTAGTTCTATCATATTATCCTAATAAAAATAGTTAAAAAAGCTAGCTAGTTTAATAGCAAGGTAGCAATCAATCAAATAGATAGATAAGATATATCTAGAAAAGTATATATTAAAGTTACTAAGTAAAAAAATAGAAGTTATTTCTTAACTTAGACCAGTAGTTTTTTCATGCAACTGATTCTAATATAGGTAAATTGGTAAGTAAGCTGACCACCTACCAAAGGAAAAAAGTTAGATACATTATTCTTTATCTTTAACTCCCTAATTTTTTACGCTATTGTAATACTAATAACATGTCATTTGATAATTAAGATTTGATAACATATTAATTGTTAATCTTTTCATTTGTTAGACAGACAGACGCACATCCTATTTTTAACATATATACCACACTATGGGCAAATCAAAAACATTAACTTTTTTTCTCACATTTTCTCAAAAAAATTTTGACACCATTTTGTAGCTTAGATTATGAGGAATTAACTTTACTTAAGGCATTTTTCTCGGTTTTGCCGACTAACAGAGTTATTAGTGCCTAAAAATACTCATTAAAATTATATATTTCGTAAGAAAAATAAAAGTAAGACGATGTATGTCGTAACATCTATGTAATACATAAATATATATACATATATATGCATATGTATATATGTTCATATGACCGTCAACATATGTTTCAGAGAGAATATAATGTAAGCTTGATAAGGATTTGGAATACTAATACTCATACTATTAGGGAAGGGGGGGAAATACTTGAGAGTATGTGCCTAAAATATAACAAAAAAAATTGCATTTATAATATGTTTCCTAAAAAAAGACGAATATTTTTGCATTATATGATAAATCCAAAAATAGACATTTTTGCTTTCAACACGAATAGGTACTTCGGTAAGTATTGTTGAATTATTATTTTAGATCAAATAAATATAACAGATACATAATAATACTTATACAAACTCGTATTTGTTGAATTAAGTATTTTTACTATTATTTAAAGTGTACACTTTAGGGATGATTATTGGAACAGAGTAATCTTACTGGTTATCTTATTGTGACCAGAATTATAAGCAAAGCAAATGTTTTTTACCTTTATTGCCAATAAACCATTCTATCGCTTTCAAACTTTGGGTATTATTGATTTTTTTGCAGATTGGATTGAACGCCATTATTACTTCCTTAATTCTACATCCTATATTTAGTTTCCTTTCTTAATCTCCTGGAGTGGTCATAAATTCCTTTATATCACTTTACAACAAAGGATGAGGAAATAAAATCATTAATCTTTATTAAGTTCAATTCCCAATTTCTTTGCTTACACATTGACATATACTGATAATTTTGAAATCAAGGTGACAAAGTTTTAAAAACAGCAATTGTTTAAATAAAATTAAACGACATAATATTGTGAATAATCAATTTTCTTTTCCTATAACATATATAAAACATGAATATATAAAATGTAAAATGAGTTTGATTGTGAAACATATGATTAATGTTGTTTTTTTATGTTACTTTTGGTGATTACTCAAGACTTCTACCCTATCTATGATAAATTACAAAATGCTGTTTTGCAAGAACACCGAAGTTTCCTAGATAATGTTAACCGTATTAAAAGAGGTTATTATAGGTCTAAACTGTAGTTTAAAACTCCTCAATTAAAGGATTAGTCCTAAGGAAGGGGAAGGGTTGAAAGGGTTAATATAGACTATCTTTATTCATGGATTCAAATAATGTTTTTTTTATTTTGAAGTTTTTCTACATATAGGCTCCGTCCGTGTGTAATGGATAGCTCCTAGAACTAATTTAGGCCTTTAGAAATTAGAATTGTCCTATCCATTTAAAACTAAGCATGATGATTCCTGTAGCAAATACAATTTAGAAAGTTTAGCAATGCCATAACTATTTTGTAATGTCTATTTTTATGTTGATTTATTAAAGGCCCTTTGAAAAAAAAACTTTTTCATTGATATGCTATTGAGTTTAATGAAAATGACTTATACCCTAATAAATTTAATCTGTAATTCTGATAGGTTTAATGCATCCTTTTGTCCCTTCTGTCATTACTGTTTAAATTGCCGCCTTTAATATTTTATTACACATCTTAATTAAAGAACCCCCCCCCCCCCCCATAAAACCCGCCCATTATTAAGAAATTAGCGGCTCAATTTATGAATTAACACCTTTTAAGTATGAATAAATAATCCAAACTTGAGAAACTTTACGAGTCAAGTTCCATACCAAATTTTCTTATATAATCCCCTGTTTCTTATTCTGTCTGTTACAAAGTTTGTCTGCTAGAAATATTTGAAGCTGTTAATTTTCCCCCAGACCCATAGGCAAGTATGGAATTTGAAATATCGTCGTCAATGGTCAAAACTTAAGAATTAAATAAAATTGATTTTTTTTATATAAATAAAATATTTTTAAGTTTTTAAAAATGTTTGAATCATTCTAGAAGAAATGTGCTAACAAATAGTGCATATTTCATCCACTTAAGTATAACAGGAAAAAAATGACAAAAATCGCTATTTTTTGCCCATAGTGTACCAACCATAGAGAAAAAAATAAAAGAGAGGAATCGAAGCAACTAGAAGACGAAAATAGGCAGTGGGCCTAGAGGCCTACTCAGCGCTGTTGCCGCGCTAAAATTTATTGCTATTCCACTACTTTTCAAATGGGAGGATTAAAAATTATTAAAAAAATATTTTTTTACTTTTTACTATTTCCATATTTAGGGCAAGAATATTAGATTAGATATTTTCGTTTTAATTAAAAATTACATAGAATTTTATTTTTATTTAAAAAAATTTGTTCATGAAAGATGAATCCTTCTATTTCTAAAAAGAAGAAAATTTTTTTCATAACGAACATTCAGCTGATTCTGACCGCCCACGGCTGTTTGCTAAATATCGCTTTTCTTTTTATTCACATTATTATTTATGATTGACTTACAAAAAGCCCTGGGCGGTTTTTGATTTTCGTCTGCTTCTAAATTTAGGGATGGGGAAGTAGTATTTTACCATGAAAAAGGGGTGAGTATTCATCCTCTTATCCTTTTTCCTTATGATACCAACCTTTGGGACTGTAAGGCCGCACCCCTTGGTACAAGCTACAGGCTTCTTAGGATTGTGTTCACATTCTGTAACATTGATTCTCTTTATAAGTGTATATTAAGTAATTGGCAATCCGAATCTGAATCCGAAATCCGCCAAATTTCCCCCAAATTTTGGACCCAAAATCCGAATCCGCAATTCAAATTGACTCGGAAAAAAATTGAAGATCTAAAGAAATTGTGCAAAAACCAGTTCAGATAAAGCAAAGGTGTAGGATAAATATCTAACATAGAAATTTTAAAAAAAAATGTGTGAAAGACTGATAATCTTTTATGAGATCGTTGCTTTAGATATAACTAGAGCCATACAAATTAACAGAAAGCAATACAATTTTGTTTAATTAGTGGAAAATGTAAAAACTTTATATATCCAAAGGACATAAAAAAGCTCGAGAAAACTTCATACGTACAAAATGTATGCTGTACAAAACCGGACCCCAAATTAATAATCCCCATCTAAAGAGAGTCATTCCTTTGACATGTGATGGTAACAGATCTAGTTTAACAACAACAGAACAGCCATACTCCTCATTGTCACACCGGATTTCAAGTCGGTAAAGCAAGTTTTTCAGGATTCTAAATATAAAATATATTTTAAGTAGTGCATCTATTACATAAATATTATCTTGTTGTGAAGAATAGAATCAGTCTAATTGTTATTAGAACTAGGTACCTAATCTTTTTGTTCGTCTATATCAATTTATCACTACATCTATGTTCCAATTCATCAATATTATTTCTTGTCACTAATCCTTTAAACTATCAAGTTACCTATCTAACAACCTATATACAATATACATGTATTTGTATGAAACCTAATATCTAACTATCTGTATACCTAGGAACCGGTTTGAGTTCAGGGGCCGAGATATTGCGTCTGTCAACAGGACAGGTGGGCTGATGTCTGATCCACTCGAGGATACACTCTCTGCAGAAGGCGTGCTCACATTCTGGTGCCAGGCGGGGATCCTTAAGTGGGACATATTTTATGTAGGGCTGTATAGTGTATATTCTGCACAAGATTCAGCAGCGAAAATATTTAATTTTTTCCTCCCTAGTTTTATCTACCCTCTCTCACATAATTTTCTAGTTTTTTTCCCCGAAGAGGGGGGGAAAATTGGAAAAGGGAAAAGACAATGGACAATTAAGTGATATACATACATACTCCATAATGATAAACAAAATCAACCCTACTGTAGATTAAGATTATTAGTTTTAAAGTTTAGACACTATTAGCCTGGGACCAATAAAAGTACCTACCCGAAGTTTATAATCCAACAAAAAATAATAAATTGTGTTTATAAAACTTTGGATACAAGTGTAATTTAAAGTTCAAAGAACTCCTCCTTCCAAATACTTAAGCATCAATAACCTTCCTCTGTTATGGTTGTATCTGATCCCTATAAGTATACAGTATGCATGCAAATCTAAAAGTAAAAACAAAACTCCTAAATCCATCTCTTATACCTCTAAGACAGCACTACAGATCGGACAGACCAACTCTTCGTCAACAGAACCTTCGAACCTGGCAACGTCGTACCCCATTTTGATATACCTAACCAACCCCCCTAGTCTGAAATCAGAAAGATAAATAATTTACATACATTAGTAGTGCAGCTACTCAATGGTTTACTGTACGTTTGTCCGTAACAGGTCACAACTAGATAATTTTTCTTTTACATATTGCATTTTTTTAAACTGGTTATGTTGTTGGTTTCTGCTATATAATTCACATAGGTTTATTGCTGGTTGCTTTCAATAGGCGAGGGTAGGTCGTATAAAAGGCAAAAAAAAATAGCATAAAACCACCATAAGATATTTATAAAGCCTCCGAGAAAAGTACAACCCTTTCGAAACAGCAAATTCAGATATCTTACGATTCAGACTTTCATCTTGGGTTCATTTTTAATTATTCTAATTGTTTGTTCATTTTTGTTTCACGTTACATTTTCTGTAACGGTTAATAAAGAGTTCAAGTCATCGTACTGTTTTTCTTCCATTTTTCTTCTAGAATTCAGGGTTTATTTCTTTATACCATTTATAATAACTAGGTAAATCACAGGGATTTTAAGGAATTAGGCAATGCTCGACAAAATGATGTACATCAACGATGATGATACATAAAATTACCTTTTCTGTAGCTAACAATTAGTGTTGAAACATTTGAACACTCAACTTAATAAATCAACCAATCAAAATTCTTTAAGTCCCCAAAGTTGTTAAGCAAGCGAATAAGAAAACGTTGTTTTCAAACTTTGGGGACTAGTGTAATAAACAACTCAATGTCCCATTCCTCCTTGAAAAACTGATAATAAAATGTTCTTACGTTGCTTGGAATTGTAAATATATATGAAGACACAAAAAAATCAAATCATATAAACCCATGCCTTATTAATTCTAATACTTCATTTCTACGCTTTTCAGTTTCTTTTTGTAGTTGAGTTATTTCTTCTTCTAGCTCCAGTTTTCTTTGATGAAACAGTTTCTGTGAAACTTCTTGTACATTCTCACTGTTTTTATTAGGTATTTAGTATTTTAGAAAGGAATTAAATCACTAGGTAAGATTTGTATAAAGAAAAAACCATGAAAAATCTTTTTGATTCCTGAAGTTAAAGAAAAGGAAGAAACATAAAATAAATGAAAAAAATGTGTTGGAAAAAAAAATCATTACTTAAATTATGAATGAAATACAGACTTAGGAGCTAAGAATAATTAATATTCAATTTACCTATCCCCTCATTTAACAGTAAAAAATACTAGTATTTTAAACCTGTTCAAACCAGCTGATTTTGAGGATTTCTTAAACTTTCTAAATCTTTGTTTTGGACGATTATTTATCTCGACAATATTTGTATCACTTGTTTCTGATTTTATTTCATTTAAATCTAATCATATGTGTATTATATATTTAAATTACGTAGATTATGATACTATATAATATAGGTGATTTAGGTAGGTTTGTCTGTCCGTTTTACAGAGCTTATACCTAACAATTTCTGTCATAAGATAGGCCACCAGGTTCAGGTCCTGGAGTCTTCTAGAGGATATTTTAAGGCATGTATTTTTATTTTTTTGTATCCTTTCGGTGTTAATATTTTTTGTAATTCTAAGTTTACCTAACAATAGCGGTTTTAAGTAAGTAAACAGAGAGACAGAAGGTGGACATCCTGTTTCTAAATGGTCGGTCATAAAATACTTTATATTTACATTCCTAAATCACTTAAAATAAATTCTTCTTTTTGTTTATCTGTTGGCAGTTGTATATCTGAGTCCTCGGGATTTGAACCTGGAAAATATTACAATTTTGATCACTAATAAATTTTTCCTATCATTTAGAAGTCACATGTACATTGTACAATCCTACAGATAGCCTAAAACCTGCAAAGAGCCAGCACTTATTTTAATAAATATATGGACTGTTCGCTTAGCCATTAACGAGATCTTACTGGACAAAAATCCTATTACTTAAGTTTGATATAGTTTCTTTGTTATTAAACCAACTGTCAATAATAAAATATATACCTATCTGCTTTTCATCCAATAAATCATCTATAGATATTTTTAAAAGCGAAGCTTTTCTATAATTAGGGTCGGTCCGTCCGTCCGTCCTTACGTCTGTCCGTACGTCCGTCCGTCCGAGATAGATAGCTTTTATTCGTTAATTTAGGCATGTTAGAATTGTCCTATCGATTTCAAACTTTGCATGATGATTCCTGTAGTAGTTGGGCACGATTTGGAAAGCGTAGCAACTCTATAATCATTACCAGAATGTCCGTACGTCCATTTCAAACATGTTAATTTTTCTACTTTTTTAGCAACAAATTTTCAAGTGTTCTGATTATCCGTTTGATCTGATTTTTGGTATATTGATTCCTGGGACAACAAAGAACAATATTATAAGCGAAGCAACTCTATATTCAAGTCCAAAAATGTAAGTATGTCCATAAACATTATTCTGTATCAAGCAGTTTTTAACAAATTTACTTACAATTTTGCTTCGACTCTTATACATTTCATATTCTGATTATTCAGTTCAGATACTATACAAGTGTTAATCATAGAATAAGGAGGAATAGAAATGAAAACCCTAAATATTTCTGGGAAATTTAAAGGAATCTTTGACTTGCGCAGTAAAAACAATAATGCTAAAGTACAAATCACAATGTCTAGTTGTCACTAAGTAGTACATACTCTTGTTTTAATTTTGGTAACCTAGAGCGCAACCTAGTTTTATAATATAAATACTGGGACCAATATTTTTTTTTGTAAAATTTACATAATTAAATTTTTTTAAGGCGTACTATGCACATTAAATTCATTTTTAATCCATTGTGAATAGGGAAGAGGAAGCTGGATTCTTGGGTACATGGCTTTTAGTAAACTATTGCAAAAGGAATTTATTTTGAATATTTTTTCTGAATAATTACTGAAATCATGTTATTTACTAACAGCCTTATAGCCGTTTTGGTCTTTCAAAAGTTCCAATTTTACTTCAGGCTAGCCAGGCAGAATCTTCTACCTGGATTCTATTCTATACTTTATCTTCTTTGGTGTTAATGTCCGTTTGTCCTACCGTTTCTGTGCTTCGCTTTTATGGATGTTGTCATCCTTGTTAATCTATATAGATCTGTAAATATATATTCTATATCTTGATTAGGTGAGTGAGTTAAGTAAAATTCCCTTCGTCCTTCTATTCTATATCTTATTGGGTCTGATTGTTAGTCATAACTAAACAGATCAATATGC
Source organism: Acartia tonsa (assembly GCF_053477335.1). Taxonomy (NCBI): domain Eukaryota; kingdom Metazoa; phylum Arthropoda; class Copepoda; order Calanoida; family Acartiidae; genus Acartia; species Acartia tonsa. The sequence continues at coordinate 22,246,470 of NC_137270.1, forward strand.
ATCCTACGTAATCTTTATCTACTATCTAACTATCCGTCCGGCTGTCTATTTATCTATCTATCTAACATGTCTGTCTGTCTATCTATTTTGTGATCTATAATGCGTAATATTATTCTACCTTGATGTAAATGTAACAGATGAGCAATAGAGTAACGGGTTTGTGTCCCTGGAGGTTGCACCAACTTGCGAAATTTCCCAGCCAACTGTTTTGGCAAGCCAGGATTGAATTTTACTAAGAAAGAGAGGGGAAAATGTGCTGTTTTTTAGGAGTGGATACAAAACCGCGACAAACAAAACCGCGACAGGGACAAAACCGCGACATAACAAAACCGCGACAGTGACAAAACCGCGAAAGTGACAAAATCGCGACATTACAATAAATCTATAATAAAAAATCTTAATGCTAGAAGGTCATGGCCGCAGAGCTCGGCCCCCAGGCATGCCTAGCCGCAGGCGCTCGGCCCCCTTGCCTATAACATAACATAACATAACCTAACCTAACCTAACCTAACCTAACCTAACTTAACCTATATGTTTGAATGTTTAATGTACATTAACTTATTTATAATTTAGAATTTCGTGGATTTTACAAAAAGTGGTTGGTAGATTTTTTTCAAATTTTTAATATTTTTTTTTTACAATATTTAGGTTAGGTTAGGTTATGGGCAAGGGGGCCGAGCGCCCGCGGCTAGGCAGGCCAGGGGGCCGAGCGCTGCGGCCATGTATTTCTACAAAAAAAATCCTACATAGTTATATTTCTGTTATTGTCGCGGTTTTGTCACTGTCGCGGTTTTGTTATTGTCGCGGTTTTGTCACTGTCGCGGTTTTGTCCCTGTCGCGGTTTTGTATCCACTCCGTTTTTTACACTAGTCCCCAAAGTTTTACAATAGCGTTTTCTTATGGGTTAGCTTAACAACCTTGGGGACTATGGTGAATTTGATTGGTTGCCTCATTAAGTCGAGTGTTCAGAAGTTACAACCACAAATTTTAATCTACAGAAGCGGTAATTTTGTTCATTATTATTAGGGATATACATGAATTTAACGGCCATTGTCTTCTCCTTTTAGATCCCTAATTTTTACCAGCAATAAGTCCTCTATTGTGAAATATTTACATCTTTGAACTATATAAAGATCACTGTCAATTTTAGGGTTGTAGGCATAGGGACCAGTGTTTCGGAGCCGTTTAATTTTGATGCGACTCCGGCTCCCGCTCCGACCTAAAATCATAAAAAACTCTACATATTTTTTTTCCCCATAAAAAAAAATATTTTTTATTTTTGACTTTTGAAGGTTTTAAAAGTTCAATTTTTAATAAAAATGGACTTGAAAAACTTAAAAAGGGCATTTGCACATGACAAAACAGAGTTACCAAATTATAATTTATAAAAAATCTCTATGTATCTAGTCCGGAGCCAGAGCCGTTTTTAACGAAAAGGGATTTTTCTTAACAAATATATTCCCAACAATAACTGTATAAATGATAAATGTTAAACATTAAGAAAAATTTCTAGAAATTAAAATAAATTGACTGAAAAATGAAAAAAGTATAGAAAAATCTTGAAAGTGGGTAATACTCTATCCTCGTCTATAAACAGATTAATATCCGCTGGATTCGAACCGATTTTAAGCCATAATAAAAAACCTTGTATCGTATCGTATTATATCCAGTTTTCTACAAACATAAAATGTACAATTATAATATTAAAACTAGTTTTGTTAGCCCGTAACTCCGAGGCTAACAATTCTAATCCTTTAATTTTACATTTTTATATCCGCGGTAAGTTGTTTATACCTAATACGATGCGATAAAAAACTTATCCTCACCGATTAAGAGATTCTATTTAAAGAACCCGCTACTGAATTAAAATCCTGTTGCTTCCTGTCTGGCTGTAATGGTGGAACCTGGATATTCTTGGATAAAATATTCATGAACTATCGACCATCCTATAAAATAAAATAGTAAGCTATTTATGTCTGTACCGAAGGATCTCGCTAACCGCAGCACCAATATGGTTCTTCTTTAAACTTATTTAAATTAATTTTAATAGGTAATCGGTATAACTATATTAAAAAACGTAGTATATTCCCTAAAAAATACTCAGGTTTACTACTGGAAGGTGCTTAAAATCACTTCCTCTCGTTCGTGCATAGTCCCTTTAGTGGGTGGGAAAATCCAAATGCAATCACTTTAATCATATCCTTAAATTAAAGTAACAGGATGCATGACTATAAGTCTGTATCGACAAGGTTCTCCTTTCCAGAAAGCTTCTTTTATGGGGGAAGGTGCCCCCTTGAAAAAATTATTCTCTTTCATAATTTTTTTTCTTTTCTTATCTTTTAAAACTAAAATGAAAGTGGAAAGTGCTCCAAGAGGCTTCTGGGTGCATAGCAGCTACTAGTATAATGCTAAACCAGCTTTATCTAACCTATTCTTAAATTGAAATATACAAACATGTGTCAGTCAATAGTAATTTGTGTCCAAACCTTTTTTTAATTCTCTTGTTTTTTGTCTTTTCTCCTCTTTGGTTAAATCTTCCAGCATGATTTGGAAAAGTCCATTCCATGTGCTGCTTATTGATCTGAATAAGGATAATATTATTTATAAAAAGCAAGGCAGTAATAGCAAAGTAAATGAGTACATGTAATTATAAAAATATGTTTTTCAGTGTGAGAATAGAAGGTACAGTCGTTTGCGCTTTTTTAAGGAAGTGGGGGGGGGGGGGTTCTTCGGGTTAGGAAAAAAGTAGGCCTAAAATATAAGGGAGTAAGGGGAAAGTGACCAAGAACATCCATGATTTTAAGTTTTTAAGGGTAAGGGGGGGGGATACTCCATTTGAATTCTTAAGGAAATAATTTTCATGTATATTTACCTATGCTGCGCTACTTTCAAATATTTTCATCCTTACCTATTGAATATCTAATTTGATATGTTTTGAAACTCACCTTAAAAGAGTTCTTATTTCTGCATTTGTCCATATAAACCTTTTTCCAATCCTACACGAGAAATCAATGTAAAAATTTGAGTATATCAAACATGGAATAGTTATATGTCGAATCGTATTATAGACAGCTTTCCGCAGATATTGAAATAAAAAATTATAAGAGATCGAAACCAATTTTGTTAGCTTCAATGTGCCAAAGGCTTGGACTAAAAAAACTGTAATTAATTTTATAATTTTTATTCTAATATTCGTGGAAAATTGTCTGTAATACGATTCTATACATGATTTTTCAAGTATCCAGTGCATATTAATCGGTTTCGAAGCAATATTTGAAAAGATATAATATGGGCAAATCTTTGCTGACATCTATGTCATTTGTACATCACATTGAATGATAATGCCATAATACTTTCTATGTTATTACTGTATTGTATTCAACTATTCTATTTTGATCCAAGATTTACTTATTTGTGATATAATTGTCGTAGGGGTGTATATCATGCCAAAATGACTCTGCCAAGGGGGGGGGGGGGAGAATAAAAAATATGTTGGGGGAAAAATTAAAAAACTTAATAAGAGAAATAAAAACATTTTTTCCATTTTTCTCCCCTCCTTGGTGAAAAAAAACTAACAAAATAATGTGTGGGATGGGGGATAATATGTTATTATATAAATAAAATAAAGAGTTTTTTCCCTTCCTTGCTTGAAAAAACCAGGAGGGAAAAATATAAAAAAAAATTTGCAGCAGAGGAAAAAATGAATCTTGAGCAGAATATACACCCCTGAATTATTGTAAAACAAGTTTTTAGAATGTAGCAAACCATTATCGTTAAATTAGGCATGTTAGAATTAATCTATCAAATTATCAAAACAACTTATACATTTTCCTCGATTTTTCTTTTAGCACGATTTCGTCCACATGGTTATCTTTGTCTACAAAATTCAATTCTGTATTGTTCACGTCTAATACAACAAGATTAAGATCCTCCATTGTTTTTTCTTTTTGGTTCATTAGGTATGTCTGAAAAAAAGAAAAATTACAAAAAAATACAGGATTACAAGAATTTACGAAAAAAATACGTTGTAGTCACAAACACTTTTTAGGGTAAAAACAACCCAAAATCAGAACTATAATATACATGAGATTAATGTTAATATAATCACTCACCTGTAAGATGATAATTTTCAAAAATAAGTTCTACATAAAAAAAAACGGGTGAGGCAAATCAAAACTGCTAAAAAAAGGATCAAAATGTTTATGTTTAAATCACTGGGTACTGGTAGACCTATATTTCACAGCTTTTGATTAGGTAAGTTATTTTGTCAAATCAAATTAAGACTGTTGAAATAATTTTCATGATAGGCAAACAACATGTTTTTAAAATATTTAGTTACATAAGAACATGATACTAATAGAAACTGAAAAACATAACAAAATTAAAACTGTAATATAGAATAAGGGGGTATAAGTAGTACATGGTAATTACAATATATATTTTTAAGATTAAAAGAAAGGTAAAATTTTGAAAAACTAAATTTAAACCTATAGGTAGAAAATACAAAGAAAAGTATTATCATTACCTACAATAAAAATATATTTTTAAATAACTTGTAATACTTACCTAGTAATATTGTTAATGCCTATAAAAATCTCCATAAAAATAAGAGATAAAAACTTTCTATACTCAGTTTTTCTAATGAATAGGTAGGTATCAAAATAAATTTTGAAAAGATAACAATTTTGATTAGGTTCATAGTATGTTTTAAGATGAGATAACACAAGTATTTACATTTAACTGGTAAACCTACAGTAATGCACACAGTAATGCCCACAGTAACAACAGTATCCGTTACTTTGAGTCTTATTACCACACCTTCTACAGTTTTTTATAGTGAAGTTGTCGCATTTGAGTAGGAGTCGTAAAACCAAATGCATATTGTCAGCATTTGTTGTGACAAAAACTGAAACTTTATTCGGAGTATTAAAAGAGCTTTCAGTAAAATTTTTGATTCTTGTCTCCAACTTACAGGCGATTTCCTTGAAGGACTCAATCTTTTCCATTTTATCAACTGATGCCAAAGCAGCAATTAGGTTGGCATCATTGATTTCAACTGCTTCAATTTGTTTAGCAATTGCCTCCACAGGACGCTGTATGTCGTAGAAATCCACAAACGCCAGCATATCTGACAAAGTATCAAAATCTTCACATTTTGACAGAAGTATTTCGTAACCTTGAATCCAGAACCAAGTTAATTGCACCCCTTTGGATTTGAATCCCTGGATCTGAACAACTTGTGGCACTATGGGTGGGCTCTTATCTAAAATTAGGAATTCAGACTTAAAAAGAAAGATGGGGGGGGGGGGGGGCAGTTGTGCCACTTTTGGTGACCAATCCTAAAATAAAAAGAAACTTTAAGTGGTGAGAAGAGGTGTAAAATTTGCAAGCCTTGCACATAGAATTACCAGCCAAAGTCATTAACTCAAAAAACATTTTTTAACCTTTGAAAATGTTTTATTTTATGTTTATAAAGGGAATACACCAAGGCAAGTGTACCCAACCCCCAGTTGTCTGCAAAACACTCCATTTAAAACTAATACACCCTATGTTTTTATTTAAGGGAGTTGTCAAAAATCATAAAGGGGTGATTAAAATTTTTAGGTGTGCTGCGAAAACGCGGCACACCCCAGGCATGGCACTGATAATAACTTAATGTAATTGAACTTTAAGTCTAATAACCTTTGGTTTCATCATCGTTCTCATGCTCTGGATTATCATTCTCCTTTTCAGTGCAGTCTTGTTTGTCCTAATAAAAAAAAATCACAAAATATCATAAGGTGCTGTATCATGTATGTGAGGATTTTTGACCAATTAAGAAATAGACAGCATCTTAAAATAACAGGCTTTTTAATGGAGACCATTAATTTAGAAATCCTTTAAAGCATAATTTTTTTCTAATTTGTAGAAAAGGTACTGAATTATCTATGTATATATTTTAATCTGCCATAAGTAGAATAAAGGGGTAGTTTCACGAAATGCATTTGAACTTAATTTAGTGAACCGCATATTTTTTGCTAGTTAATGGGTTAAACTATATTTATATGTCACATATTTGAAAGAATTTCAATTTTATACCACGTAGTTTTGAAAATATCAAGACTTGAAAAACTACAAGAAGTAATTTTTTTTTTAAATTAAATATTTCTGGTGCTGCCATTTTAAGTGAAGTAACTGCTTAACATTTTTTTTGTTTTTTTTTGGGGGGGGAGAATTTTTATTTGTGGGTGGAAGGTTGTCCCGCCCCCCAAGAATATAGCTTAAAACCACCACAAGACCAGTAGGTATATTCCCTGAAGAGTAACGCCCTATCAGTTCAGTGGTCACTAAGATCTTAAGCTTTAGACGGACAGACATCAAGCTACTTTGTATTATAGAATAGTGCCTACACGTAAGGATCTCAACCTAATCTATATGTCTGGCGTCCAAACACTTTGGCCAATCAATGAAATAACACCTAAATTAGCAAAATCTTACATTAGCTGTTACTGCAGACCAGTTCTCGCTAAACATTGACCTAAACACTGTCGACTCCTTCACAAGAACTCCCATGGGCACTGCTATGTACTCATTCTCGCAAGCCAGTATGACAGGGATGTTTGCGTTGACATTTGCTTCCGCCATTTTAGGAATAGATCTGGTTTATGGTTTTCCTGAAAGAAGTTTAGACAGGAAATATTTTATAACTTTATTATTAAATAGTGCAGTATTAGACAATGTAGATCCATTCAGATTAATAATAAAACAAGGATGACAACATCCATTAGTAGCAAAGCACTAAAAATTAATCGAATGACAAACAGACAAAATGAATTATGGAGGGGATCTTTAGTTGATAAATATGCAATAATTCTTAGAAATCAAGAAACCTTTCTGAGATATTCTGCATGACCAAAAGACTGTCGGACTTAGCAGTTTATACACTTAATGCTCACTGAAACAGGGAATCTTCACCATAAAATTTAAGCCGTGTAACTTCAATTAAAGCCAAAACGCCCATAGCGCTATGAACGGACAGACAAAGAGACATAGTGAATTATACAGTAGCTTCTAAAAATACAAATCTTAAAATTTAGCAGGCTAATAAAGCATTATATAATGTCATTATGGATAGACACAGTGTAATCAAAGAAAAAAACAATAAAAAAAAAACAATTAAAGGTAAGTTTCTACATCAAATTAAACCAAAAAAGGCATAAAAACCCTATTTCCGCAGGGTTTCCTTATCTTCCCTAACCTAAAAATAAAAACTTTTGGACTTTTTTTACATTTAGATGTATTACCTATTGGACTAGGCATATGTACCAAGTTTAAAAATTCTAGCTCAATATTTAGTCCATTTTGCTCACGGTTTACAAGATTCCGGCACCTAGCACCCCACCCCCTTTTTATAATACAAAAAATGGAAAAAAAAGTCACATAACTATTTTGAAGCCGGGGAAAAAATTGATCTTGTGCATAAAATACACCCCTGTCATACTTTATTTTAAAAATAGGGCAAAGGGGAAAAACCAAAATATTGGTGTTTTTACAAGTTAAACTCAACCCCTCTTACTTTAAAATTTTAGTTATCCCATCTTACTTGTAAAATTTCTTTCTAAAAATTTTCTTTAATAAATGTACTGATCATTTAACATCTAAACTAAAATCTGAAAAAAAATGTTATTAAAAGTACCTATAAAAAAAACATTGCTTTGTATCAAAATTAAAATACAGCAAAAACTTTTTTAAGGTTAATGGTGTAAATTGTGTAAATTGAGTATCAAAAACATTTTATTTTAGGTACTAAATATCAAAGCTTTTTTTATAGAAAATTACATTCCACAAAAATCTGACAAAATGGTTAGGTATTTTCAGTATCAATATTCAATAATTAACAGCCAATAAGTATTGCCTTTTTAAGACACATTTGTTAAACATAAATATTAATAAAACAAAACACTTTAAGCTTTAAGCTAGTAACAAAGATTTTGAGATCAAAAGTAAAACGATCAAATACTCATTAGTTTTCTGACATTTAAGTTGGAATTTTGACAAATAATTTTGACCATTTTTTAAAATTTAATTCAAATAAATAGTATAAAATACTTGATTAATTTGGCGTTCAGATTGTTTATCTATAAAGGGTTATTTGACCTTTACTTTAAGGAACAATATCAATGAGATTGACAATATCTTCTTGCGATATTACCCTGACATGTATGACAGGCATCTGATCGACAACATCTTGATTTGACGCTTGGTTTATTACAGTAGCTATCTTCGCATGATCTATTATTCTTACACTTGCAAAATTTCATAAACTCATGTTGCGAGCAGTTAATGCAGAGCACATTAGTTCCAGAGGGTAGAGCGTTATTTCTGACTTGTATGTTTTCATTGCAATGAAAACATTTTTTATTCACTTGGATTTCTTCCATTTTCATTTCCAAACACTTATCAAGTAGGCGAATAACTAAATCAATATTATTCGAGTTCCTAGTGACCAACAACCCAACATCTTTAGCTGATCTGAAGGTGCTTTCAGTAAAGGCAATGCATCTTTTCTCAAGGTTTGAAGCAATGTTTTCATACCTGTCCAATTTTTCAAGATTCTCAACTGCCGCCATTCCCTGTATCAAGTTTTCTTTCCCAACTTTAACATTATCTATTTGATGATTAATAGCATCATTTAGCCTGTTAATATCGTAGAAATCAGCAAAGATAAGCATATCAGCTAGAACAGTGTAATCTTGGCATGCTGTCAGAAGTTCATTGAAGCCTTTGATTAAGTCCCAAAATATTGTAACAGCCCTTGCTTTGTAACCTTTAATTTCGACCATTTGCGGAACCATATTTTGAACATCTGATAAAAACTTGAGGTTAGGTACAAATCAATAATTTAAAACATGGTTTATGAAATTACCAATTCATTTAGTATTGAACAAAATTAGTTTTCATGAAAACTAATGTTTATTTCTTTTACATTCCCTAAGGTTGAAAAATCAAAACTATTTTTTTTTTCAAAAACGCATGAAAAAACTACAGTACTACAATATTTAATAACATCGATTTGTGTCAAAGAGGAACATGATTAATTCTTGAAAATAAGTTTTTATTTTGAGGTGAAAAAAATCCATAAATAGCACCTAAGCTAACATTCCTGTATTAAGATGTGTTTTATTATTATTCACTTCTTTCTCAGTTTCTGTTTCACCATCAGTATCTTGGCACTCTGATTTTTCCTTTAATAGTGAGAAGTGACAGAAAATGTTCAAATGGAAAATACAGAGTTATTCAAATAAAACTATGTTTGAAATCTTAATGCTCTAGAAATAGAAATATTAAAAAACACCTTTTCCTAGTTTAATGTATTTTTTTAGTGAAAAGGGATCTCATTATAATCTTTTTCTTTTTTCATATTTGAATCACCCTGTAGGTATGTATTTATGTTTTTTCTTAGTACTATTAATATATCAATATAGTAAACAATTGTAAACATACACATTAGGCAATTTGGTTTAGTTGTAGAGAAATAAGTGAAAACGGTGAACATTTAACATATGTACGTATATACATATATGAAAACGGTTTTCTCCTAAAAACAAAAAGAATGTTATGCCAAAATATACATTGTTTAATGTTGACACTAGAGTATAAATTATATCTCTGTATACCATATACATATTTTACATAAACCTAATGTTTCTAGATAATATACCTGGCCCAGAGAGCTATCATTGACTGTAGCTCCACGCCAGTTACTACTAAACATTGACTTAAAAACTGTCGACTCCTTGACTAGAACATGGAGTGGTACTGCAATAAACTCCCCATCGCACACTAGGACAACTGGAACATTTGGATTTTCTGCCAATCCTGACATATTAACAAAGGATAAATCTAAAATCATATTTAATTATTATTATATCACTTGACTAGCGGTTACGCCCCTAGAAGCCTCTAGGGGCACTGGTAGGAGGGGGAAAAGTTGACCTTATCCCATTTTAAATTTGAGCTTCAAAATAGTTAAAAAAAACATTTTTTTGGGGGGGGAGAACCCTCCCATATTAGTTAAAAACCTTCCCGATACCTATAAAAAGCTTCACTGTAAAGGAGAACAATATCGGTTCAGCGGTTAGCGAGATCCTTTGGCACAACGGTCTAAGGGTGGAAATTTGGCAAAAAAGTCATGGTCAAAGGGGGGGGGTAAAATGTGGTGACTCGTCACACGACATACCAGCAATTTTATTTTGGGTGCTACTCCCTTAGTTTTAGAGATAATTGGATGAAATCTTTTGGGCTGGGTCACTAATTACCCCAACTATTGGTATCTTTTAAAAAAAAACGGCGGCGGGACCGCCACTCCCGCCGCCCGCCGCCGTTTTCCGCCGCCACCAAAAAAAAATTTTTTATTGCATTTCTCGCCGAATTAGGCAATTTGGAATCATTTGAGACCATGTTATTATTTTCAAAAATTTTTCCCCTTACAAGCAACCCTGCGGGGGGACTTAGTCATTTTTTTCAAATTCTCATTTATCAAGGTTTATCTTAAATACAGTGCTATTCCTGTGCTTTTAAAGATATTGAAACAAAATCTTTTTAGGTTAGTAAGTAAAAAATATTTGAATTAAGAAAACGGCGGCGGGACCGCCGCTCCCGCCGTCCGCCGCCGTTTTCCGCCGCCACCAAAAAAAAAATTTTTATTGCATTTCTTGCCGAATTAGGCAATTTGGAATCATTTGAGACCATGTTATTTTTTTCAAAAATTTTTCCCCTTACAAGAAACCCTGCGGGGGGACTTAGTCATTTTTTTCAAATTCTCGTTTATCAAGGTATATCTTAAATACAGTGCTACTCTTGTGCTTTTAAAGATATTGAAACAAAATCTTTTTAGCTAGGTCAGGGTTCCTTGTAAGGGGAAAATTTTTTGAAAAAAATAACATGGTCTCATATGATTCCAAATTGCCTAATTCGGCGAGAAATGCAATAAAAAAATTTTTTTTGGTGGCGGCGGAAAACGGCGGCGGACGGCGGGAGCGGCGGTCCCGCCGCCGTTTTCTTAATTCAAATATTTTTTACTTACCAACCTAAAAAGATTTTGTTTCAATATCTTTAAAAGCACAGGAGTAGCACTGTATTTAAGATATACCTTGATAAACGAGAATTTGAAAAAAATGACTAAGTCCCCCCGCAGGGTTCCTTGTAAGGGGAAAAATTTTTGAAAAAAATAACATGGTCTCAAATGATTCCAAATTGCCTAATTCGGCGAGAAATGCAATAAAAATTTTTTTTTTGGTGGCGGCGGAAAACGGCGGTCCCGCCGCCGTTTTTTTTGAAAGATACCAATAGTTCGGGTAATTAGTGACCCAGCCCAAAAGATTTCATCCAATTATCTCTAAAACTAAGGGAGTAGCACCCAAAATAAAATTGCTGGTATGTCGTGTGACGAGTCACCACATTTTACCCCCCCCCCCTTTTCTAATTTTAACTTGATATTATTGATTTACATACCCCAGCTCATGCATAATGGACAAGGAAAAGAAAAAATAACGTTTAGAACTAAGTTTTTTTTTATCTCAAAGTTGGGTCAAATCAATATTTTTTGAAGGTCAAAAATCTACTTTTTATTTTCTACCTAGATATGAAAAATAATTTTTTTTTTCATAAATATCTATTAAAAACTAATTTCGTTCATATTCTTTACAAATATATACACCAAATCAATAAATAAAAACATTTTTATTATATATTTTACCTTATAAGTGTTAATTTTATGCCTTGAAAGTAAATTTATGAAATAATTTTCGTCATTTTTTAATTGAAAAATTTAGCAAAAAAAATTAGTTTTCGTCAATTTACTCCTAGTTGCGCTGCCGACCCCATACCAAACCATATATGATTCTAAATTTTGAGAATATAATACAACTTTTAGTTAAGTTTCCAAAGTGGGGTCGGTAGCGCAACTTTAAAAAATTTTAATCTGAAAATTGCCTGTAAAACCTAAATTGGGGGGGGGGGGGGGGGAAAATTACAAATCATAACAGCAAACTTAATTTCTCTGTTATTCCATTACTATTAAAGATAATTGAGTAAAACTTTTTAAAATTAATCAGTAATTACATGAGAAACAATAATTTTAAAGGAAAACCGCGACTTATCCGCAATACCCGCAAAAAATCCGCCGCCCGCAGATTAAAAATTTTTTTTTTGTTGCATATAGGTCATTTCTTTTTTGGTTTTAGTGTTTAGGGAAGGTGTTTGCAACTCTAGTTCTTAGAAGGAAAGTGCAAAACTAAATTTTGTAGTAGCGTGGCTACTTTCAAATTTGGAGTCCGTCAGTCTGTATGAATCGATATGTAAACGTCGTGAATTCCTTTGCTACGACTCAAGACGGTTGAAAGAAAATCATTTTATGAACAAACAACCATCTATTGTTAGATTTATTTGGTCCATCGGTCTGTCGTTAATTCTCTTACAGACATCATATATCTGTAGGGAAAATTTGATCTACTACGCAGTTTTATTTTGTAAGAAAGCTGATTTTTTTGTGATGATTAAGCTCACCAACAAGCATCTACTCTTTAGTTCACTTAGTTCCCTCATCTGTCTGTAAAACTCTATGAACATTAAAATTTCAAAGAGTAAATGTGTTCGTTTCTTCTGTCTTTTTTTTTTGTAAGATACAAAGCATTTTTATGTTATGATTTAGCTGGCAAATACTGTTTTAGTCTATTACTTGGTCTACCGATTTTCCTTTACTGTTCTAAAATGAATTAAAGTTTGTTTGATATCAATTTTATGGTTAGATAGGGGGGGGGGGGGGCATATATTTAAAAAAATATTTAGTTCAGTTATAAGAATACTTTTTTCCTTTAAAACTCAGTCTGATACCTTAAAAACAGAAGTAAAATTTTAACTTCTGGTTTGGTAGTAGAAAGGGGGGGGGGGTGGTATTGGCCTCTGTAGGCCCTTGAGGGACAGTACTAAATTTAAATAGGTACTTATAATGGTAGACTATACAGATAGAAAAATACACATAAGATAGTTTACAAAAAAAATTAATCAATATCTTTAATAGGAAGCTTGATTATCCAGTCTCAATATTCATTTTCTTTAAGTTTAAAAAGACCTAACCCCTCTTAAATAAATTATAAATATTAAAAAGCAGTTGTAAGTGGATAGAAAAAGGTGTATTATAATACTTTTATTGAAATATATCAATCTTTTCTATTGACTCCAAACAGCCAAAGGAGGTAGCAAATAACACGGCGGAATTCGGCGGTAGACGGCGGTTTCGGCGGGAAATCCCTATTATTTATTAATAATCGTTTACCTAGGGTAGTATTTGATTCAGGGAAAAAATTTGGTTCAATTATCTTTAAAAATAACAGAGTAGTAACAAAAATTATATATTAAAAATCACCCCTTTTTGTTACCCCCCAATCACATTCCTGTGCACGCACCTATACATGACCAACTTAAAAAAGTTGCCTAGTGTAATATATTACTCATAACTTTTTATTTTATTGAATTCGGATTGGTAGAAGTGTAAATATTTAAATTTGATTAAAGCTATACCAAATTTCCACTAAACCCCTTAAATAGACCATAGTGTTTGGGACAGACAAAAAACGTTTACTACTTTATATAATAGGATTGTAAAAAAATTTTGTTCCTTATTAGCATAAAAACATTACAAAAACAAGGATGACAACATCCATAAAAGCGAATAGAGATGCTTCGCTTATAACATTGTAATTTGTTGTCCTAGGAATCAGTATTCCAATAATCAGATCAATCGGATTATTATATCACATTTTAAAATTTGTAGTTTGAATTCTATATACGATAGGACATTTAAACATGCTCAAATTAACGAAAACAGCTATCAGTTTCAGACGGACGGACCGATCAAAATTATAGAAAACCTTCGCTTTTAGGTAATATTTTTGTCTAACAAAAAAATATGCAAATAATTGCATTATAATAAAAGTAAAAGAAAATTCGATCATGGTAAAAATAATTTTACGATTCTTAATTGAACGGTTTGATGATATAAAATAATTTGAACAAATGGTTTATTCATATGTATGAAAATTGACGTGAAAAAGTTATATAAAAATAATCTTAATATCATTAATAATACAGGCACGTAAACACGAATTTATTACTAGTAATTTTATCTTACAATAGGGAAATATCATTATTATAACATATGAAAATTAAATAATAATCGATTCAAGTTATATAAATACAAAGTTTGGGCATGTCAAAAGAGAACTCAGCACACTTTCGACAATTTTCTATTCTTACTTCTTTGCTTTATTTACAAAATATAATAAAATTATGCGCGGCATTTTTACTTGATTGCGCAATACTCAGCAGAAATTATCTGAAATGTCGTCGTTTCTATGTAATAATTTAAAACAAAAATAGACGGAAAGTTAGGTATATAAATACATTTTTTTTCCTTTGTAAACTTTAAATGGAATTGTTGAAGACTCTTAAAAACATGGGCGCACCCACTATTATATTTTAATATAATCTTTCAGATAAACAAACCCCAAGACCCAAACTTTCAGGTTTGTGACACATATTCGGAGCACCAAATATAAAACACCAAAAAGCACCATAATGCACAGAAATTTCAATAAATTATGCAGAATTAGTCATTATTAAGTAAAAATATGTTTTTTAGACGAAAATTTATGTTTTATATGTCTTTAAAAAATGATTTTAGTAAAAGACTTGTCTTTATAGACAGGAAGAAATACTACGCGGATCTATGGACAAAAGTTATCTTAACAAAAAACCCTAAGACATGTTAGAATAAATGGGCCTTTAAGACTGTTTAATATTTCTTTCTTACTTTTCTATTAATATTTTACATATATATTGCTATAACTATTTCTACAATTCTTTAAATATTATCATCTTTCATAAACTTTGTCTGGTAAAGAAGGGGAAAATAAACAAGAGAAAATAATTCCTATTCAAACAATTGGCGTTTAGTTGTGGTGCTCCGAATGTTTAATCTCAACTTTGAATTACAAAATTGCAAGGAATTATTATCAATTTTGTTAATTTGTGTTTATAAAGAAATTTCTCGTATTTATTCGAATCCGGTGGATAGGAACCGGTTCTCATCCATACGAAAAAACTATGTCTAGCATCGTATTATATCCAGCTCTCTACGAATATAAAAATGTACAATCATAAGATTAAAACCAGTTTTTTAGCCCGTGCCTACGGCACCTAGGGGCTAAAAAAACTGGTTTTAATCTCATAATTGTACATTCTATATCCGCGGAAAGCCGTTTATAATACGATGCGAGAAATAACTATTCTAGTCTTAAATGTTACATTTAGGATTGAATGAATTATTTTCATACATACTTTGGTCTTATTATCTATTTTTTTATTTATTGAACAGTTTCATCCTTTTTAACCAGTGAAAAATGATCGATTGTAGGTCCGACCGGCTGTCTTACATGGCTTTGAAAACTATCTTAAAATAGTCCTGAACATTTTATTTACTACTTTTTTGTCTAGTTGATTTATAGTTGAAATATTTAGGTTTTGGCCGATTTTAATGCCAGATCAAATCATAATCTGCGCTACATCAATTAATCATTGAAATCTTCAACCTCTATTTTATATAGTAGTAAGCTTTTTCTGTCTCTAGCGAATGTTCTAGTTAATCGCTGAACTAATATGGTTCCCAATCAAGGGAAAGCTTCTGTTAGGTCCTAAGATGGTTTGAGGCTTTTATTTGTATTTATAAAAGTCTGGGTATGAGTTTAGGGATATTTATACCTTTCCATATCCGAATATAGAGTCCCTAGACGCTAGGGTCGCAACCGCTAGTTTTCTGTGTTATATAAAGTAGTAAGGTTTATTTTTCTGTATCGAAGGAGGAACTCGCTAACCTGCGATGAACCGATTAGGTTCTCCATTTCAGGTAAGCTTTACAATTAAAGGTCCTTTGATGGTTTTAGGCTATGTTAATTTTCAGATTTAAGATTTTTGGATGGTTTTATGCTATTTTAATAGCCCCTAGATTCAAAGGGCATAGCCTCTAGTTTAATAATAAATCATTAAAATATTTTCAGAAGTCCCTAGGTACCTAGCCTTAATTCAGAATGGTGAATGAGGATTCTGTGAAAAATGGAAAAGTTCGGGCCGGCAGTCCGGTTACTTTGAACCCTCCGGCTTCCAGCAACGGGCAAGGACAACCTGGATCCGAAAGCAGCGAAGATGAAAGAGAAGGTATAATTAATTAAAAGCTCCAGTATAAAAAAAAAGTTTTTTTTGTTATTTTTTGAGTTTCAATACCTTAAAAAATCAACTTGGGTTTTTTATGCAAACCCTGAACTTGAGCTCGAAAAGGGAGAGGTATAAGACACCTCAAATATCTTATTGAGGATGGGTAGGGTAATTAAACTGCAGTTAATGATTTATTTATTGATTAGCCTGAATTATCTGTTTATGTTTTGCTCTCAATAAGTTGTAAGAAATTTACAGTTACTTGCTTATTGCTTCATTTCTACTAAAAGAAAAGGTTTCGTTACTTTCTATTATTAAATTTTCCTTCTCTCGATACAACAATATATTGATCATATAACCCATCTTTTATTGTTTTTCTATGACTTATTTTGGTAGGTAATATTCATTTATTTAAATCCTGTCATTGTTTTAGGACGTATCCGTGTGGGGCGTGAGTATCAGGCTGTCCCACCTCCATACCTTCCTCCCGGGGACAGGCGCCCAGAAATGGGGGCGGAGAGAGCCCTCCTTGTGTGGTCCCCAAACCATGCCATCCCTAATAAAAAATGTAAGTGTTTTCTTTCTCTTTCAGAAATCACCTTTAAAGAGATAATTTAAAGGGATTTGGTAGGTTGATTTGATCGATATCATTCCATGCGGACCAAGGAGCCCATAAAATAATATCATGTGTCAGTGTTTCGGAGCCGGGAGCAGCAACATTTTTGGTGGAGCCGGATCCGGAGCCGTATTTTTCGTTAAAAACGGCTCCGGATTAGCTAAAAATGATTTTTTAAAGTAATATTATAATTTGGCAACGGTCTATTTCCATATAATAAACTGAAAAACTATTGTTACTTAACAAATAGACACACATCCTTCTACTTTTATACCTATAGCTTTAATCAAATAGAAGCAAAATATTTTATATTATTTATTTTATTTTATCAAATTCAATAATGAAAAAAAATTTATATGTTAATTTTAAGGTAGGAGCCGAGCTGGAGCCGGAGCCGCATCAAAATTATACGGCTCCGACACCCTGTCATGTGGTCTTTGGAATATCTAGTGTCAATTAACAAACATTTTAATTTTTCACTTGATTTATGCATCATTGAAAGATTGTTTTTTTTTACTCCATCACACATTTTCCTTTCTGTTGGTAAGGAGTAACAAAAGCTAATTAAGTATTACATATTTCCACATCATTTCTATTAATTGCAGTGCTAGATCAATTCCTAGAAATTTCAGTTTTCATTTTCACCATTGCATATTAGACAAAGATAGTTATAGAGTAAAAATCAAGAAATTTAAATATCTATCTGTATTTATAACCAAAAAATCATATTTCTATCTTTTTTTTCTAATATTTCCATTGCGTAAATTAAGCATTTTAATGTAGACTAGATTTGAAAAGTCGTATTTCTTGAATAGCAACAAGGAAAATCTTTTTGTTAGACAAACGAACTTTCGAAACTATTAGGGATGTGACTTTAATTGAAAATTTAAATGTTTTCTTTGGCCTCTTAAGTGTACGATTAAGCTATCATTCATTTTATGTTTTAGGGAGGGAGCAGACAAAGATACTCCATTAAACCCCCCCCCCCCCCTCTATTTGTAAGCTTCCAGAAATACATGTAAAAACTGGAGAGAAAATATACTTATTATTTCCATTGTCCTATCCCCCTCTCCTTGATTTGGTCTGCTGCAACAGTGTCATACACAGGAATTGAGAAATGTAATCCCTGTATAAATTCAACAGTTTCTGTTTTTGTCTGTCTGTACCAAAGCAAAAGGTTCTCCTTTACAGTGTAGTTTAGCTACTCATAGGTCCTGAGAATGTTAATAGCTATTTGGGGGAAGTTACCACCCCCCCCCCAAAAAAAAAAAAAAATACATTTTTAGAACACTTAAATAAAAGTTAGGGAAGTCGAATTTAACCTTCAGAGTATATATCCTTGATTCTTGGCGTTTACCTCACTGCATTTTCTTTCCTGAATTTCCAGTATGTTGCAAATGAACCATTTCATATCCTTCTATGTAAAGTAGTAAGACTTTTTATTCAGACTTTTATACTATTTTTCTTCCCTTCCCTGACCCTTCGAATATAGATTTCCTAGCGGAGCTGATAGATAAATAAATTAAGTTAGTTAAAAATTTATGATAAGTTACGTAAATGCAAGTTTTCAGACGATATTATGGTTAGATATAAAAGACGCATTTACATTTTTGTAATGTCTTGAGTTGCTACGCTTATAAAAATCTACTTTAAAGGCTTAGAATTTGTAGGACTATTTTAGCATACTATAATACAAGTCCTTATATTGTTTCGTGACGTACTGACGGAAAGACAATTCTAATCATAGAGTAGCTTTCCTTTCTAAGAAGTGGGTTTCTTATTGATACATGTTAAATGAAAAAGATGTTAATCTATCTATCTATCTTTTCTCTGCCTATAAATGATGTAAAAGTGCATTGGAAAAGTCAAAATCAAATTTAGATCAGCCTGACACTCGAAAACTTTTAATCTGGGATTCAGGGAGAGGGTAATGGAGATAAATCCATTAAAGGTCAGGTCCAACAACTTAGGATGACTAATGGGGGAACCAAATCTCTTCTTTTCTGTTTAAATACCCTGGGTATTAGGTTAAGTAACAGTCAACCAACTCTTAGATTACATGACCTTTGACTGGAAGTCCTTACTGTTCTTGGTAATGAGTTGCTCTTATTTTGGTCAAAGGCATTCCCCCTACTCTGTCCACTAATTTCGCCCATCTGACATAGCAGTATTAGGAACCATTTTTAGCGTCTTTATTCATGACACGGTGTTTAGTCGAGATTTGAACTTATCGCCTCCCCGTCGACGAGCGAATGCGCTAAGTGTTGGGCATTTTGTTATCCTTGTACAAGTACTTGTCTCTAGCTGAACTGAAGCTCATTAACCATTCACTGCAGACTTTACATTCTTTCAATTGCCTCTTCTCGTCCAGGGACAAAAGGAACTACATTTAATCTCCACCTTTATTCCCCCTAAATATTTAATTTACCAGCTACTTAAATCAGAATTAAAAAGTTAGTAGAAGAGGGTAAGATTAATTTTTCGTTCATTTTTCCATCCCTAGCATTCTATTGGTCAATATTAACTTCAATAAAAGTTCAGCAAATATACTTGAACCATAGAATCCGAAACCTAGAGGAAAGTTTAAGTAGCTTACTCTGTTTTGGCTAGCATGAGCAATAAAACACTACAAAAAAAAAGAAAAACAACAGTATTACCCCTTTATAGATTAATTATTGGTGGAAAAGTTCGCACATTGCTAGTTTGTACTTCCCTATCAAGATTTCATAAAAGGGCAAAAAATCCCCTAAGTTTTTAAGACAAAGAATGAGAGAATTGCATACTTTGGAGATCAGAATAAATAATAGATATCACTGTCTGTTAGAATAAGCAGGGTTCTTTTGAAAATAACTTTAAGTCTGTCTTTTTTTTCAGTGGACGAATTTGTATCAGTGGCGAAAGACAAATACAGCTACAACGTTGAACAAGCTTTAGGTATGTGTTTTTTATTAGACAGCGCAGCTACGCTATTCTATAACTTGGATATTTTAGTATGTTCGTTCTAACATTTTCTCAAGTATTTCACCATAACATTAACTGTATTACCACCAAGTTATATATGTTCATTGTCCTCCCTCTAAATCATGATTTTTAAAAACTTTCAAGATTGAATTGAATAAAGTTATTTATTCATGCGTCCTTTATACATGGATTACACAAGTGTTTCACCTTAAAAATACTTTGATTTTCTCTGAGATGACCTGTGGTTGCTTTTCATCCATTTACACGCAAAAAATTTAGAGAGAGAGAGAAGAGACAATAGGCTGTTCATTACACTAGTCCCTTAAGTCCTAAGATAACGTTTTCTTATTTGTTGGCTTAACAACCTTGGGGACTTATGTGAGTTTTGATTAGTTAAGTAATTAAGTAATTAGGTTGAGTGTAAACGTTTTAATCACTAATTGTAATTTACAGAAGGGTTTGTTATGTTATCATTATTGGGGATGTACATTAATTTATCACCCATTGTCTTATCCCTCAGATCCCTGGAAATTTTAGTCAACAACATCAATGCCATTACGGATATCTTAACTGACCTAAACTGTCTCTGTTCAGGTATGCTGTTCTGGCATAAACACGACCTGGAGAGAGCTATGCAGGACCTGGCAAACTTTACACCTTTCCCAGATGAGTGGAGCGTTGAGGACAAAGTTCTTTTTGAACAAGCTTTCCAGGTATTATGGTTTCTGTACGTCCTTCTCACCCACATAAAATCTTGCGATGGTAACCGAAAATACACCTAGATTATCCTCATTATTTCTTTAGTACATTTTACTATCTTAATGTGATTAAAAGTTGTTCTAAGTTACATATTTTTCATAAATTTTAATTGTTTAGGTTATTAAGTTGATTGTTCAAACGTTTTAGCCTATAATTGTAATCTACAAAAGGGATAATTGTGTGCATTGCATCATCATTGGGGATTGTACATCAATATATCGGCGATCGTCTTATGACTTCAGATTTATTTAATTATTTTTTAACCGGTGATCTTCAGGGACAATGGTAACCAGATATACAACTTCTCTAGATTACAATATTGGGCTTTAAGTTTTGGACATTGTTAGATTGTACAATCTAATCATGATTTAAAACCAGTGTTTCGGAGCCGGAGCCGGGAGCAGCAACATTTTTGGTGGAGCCGGAGCCGTATTTTTCGTTAAAAACGGCTCCGGATTAGCTAAAAATGATTTTTTAAAAGTAATATTATAATTTGGCAACGGTCTATTTCCATATAATAAACTGAAAAACTATTGTTACTTAACAAATAGACACACATCCTTCTACTTTTATATAGCTTTAATCAAATAAAAGCAAAATATTTTATATTATTTATTTTATTTTATCAAATTCAATAATGAAAAAAAAATTTATATATTAATTTTAAGGTAGGAGCCGGAGCCGCATCAAAATTAAACGGCTCCGACACCCTGTTAAAAACAAATCACTTTAGATCCTTGAATGTTAATTTTTTATTTCAGTTCCATGGGAAATCCTTCCATAGAATTCGTCAGATGTTGCCGGACAAAAGTATAGCTGCCCTCGTCAAGTATTATTACAGCTGGAAGAAAACTAAAACTAGGTTAGTTCAAAATCAATCCGTTAGGTGGTGCAATAATAGCAAAGATAAGTATTTTAGTTCTTTATTTGTCCGTAAGGTCGTGCAGTGTAAGATTTTCTTAATAAAGATTAGGATTTAGAATACCAACATCTTATATACCTTTTGTATAAAAGGCTATTAGATTTTAGGTATTTACCTTTTCAGATTATGTAGCGAGTTTCGTTGTATTTTCACAGTAGCTTTTTTCCTATTTCTAGCCCCTGCGGGGGGCTCTAACACTGCCCGGCAATCATCAACATTTACCTTAACGTACCTAACCTAAAATAACCTTTCAAAAGCTACTGAGAAAATATTACTTCGTTTTCATTCTATGATCCACCTTTTCTACCAAATGAAAAATTCTTAATATTTGTATTGCTCCAAGGACCTGTAAAACAATGCTTTCTAATGTAGGTCAAGTCTGATGGACCGTCAGGCCAAGAAGCTGCAGAGTGTGAGGGAGGAGGGGAGGTACGAGGACATGGATCAGTTTATAGACGCGCCTGACAGTGCAGGGGAGACGGACAAGGAGGTGAGTTTAGGTCAGTAGTACTACAAGTCTAGGGTTGGGCCGTTTGTCCGGCCATTTTCAATATCCGGCCGGATATCTTGACAATATAATCTTTTATATATTTTATACTCTTTAGTAAAACACTAGAGAGGAAAGGGGTTAAATAACTGTCCTCATCCCAAAGGCCCTTGCACTGACTCTTAATTCGGTCTTTGAAAATAGTGTCGGGAATAATAACACAGAAAATAAGTAGCAGAAAACAATTTGCTAGCAGAGGAAGGTTCTTGGGAGAGGGGGCAGGTAGAATATATGTATATACATGATCTATACTATAGATATATTTTTATACAACAAAAATCCCTGTTAACAGTCACAAGCATTATTTCTTAGATTCTTAGTACTATACCCTTAGAAATAAACCTTTCATTAGATTACAGGCACTAACTTAGATAGATTATTTTCATTTGATTATATTTAAGGGGGAGAAGAAGCCCGAGAATTGTGGGAACTGCGGGATTCAATGTCACCAGACCCAGGCAACACCCAAGGTATCGTATTTTCTATCTAGATATATAGATTTTTCATCTTTCTAGCCATCTATCCAAGTTGTTTTAGTTCATTACCATTAGACTCCTAACGACACCCAATAGAAAAGTACAGTTTGCTATCTATTTCTAGCTATCTAGGTGTAAGTT
The DNA here is from genome assembly GCF_053477335.1 of Acartia tonsa. NCBI lineage: Eukaryota > Metazoa > Arthropoda > Copepoda > Calanoida > Acartiidae > Acartia > Acartia tonsa. Next base: position 22,269,140 of record NC_137270.1, read on the forward strand.
GCTATCCAAGGAAGCGAACATACTCTACAATCATTGCCATCCGTCTATCCATACTGTTTCCCCGTCACTTATGAATGCCCACAGCATCTATTCTACATTTATCTTAGATTTCTACTACAATCTCTATCTATCTACGCCATTTTTGACAATTTAAAAAAGTATGTTCTTTGATTAAACTAGTTACAAGTTTATTTACTTGTTTTTTCTGCCAAGCTTACATCTGTGTGACTTTAAAGTCAGTTGTCTTATATATGTTATGCAACAAACCTTTACTTTTCAGGGGAACCTTTGCGGAACTTGTCACAGTTTCTGGCAGAAAACCGGATTGATGAGACCGACCACAGGTAAAAAATAGTTATTTATCGCATCATTACATAAACAGCTTTCCGAGGATATAATTGTACAATTACAAGATTAAAACCAGTTTTTTTGGCCTCGAGATGCCCACGCTAAAAAAAAACTGGTTTTATTAATTTTTTTTCAGAGGTCCTTTCTCATATCATCACTCAAAACAGACCAAAACCTGCAATTTGTCTAAAATAAAGTTTACTTGTCAATAAAAACTCGATAGATTCAGTTGGATACACATACAATCACAAAAGTTGTTGGGATTTCCTTTAACTCTTTATCAGTGTGTTCGTCGAAAATTAGGCGAAATATTTATATTTATAAATATTAAACTAAAAGGCAATGATGATAATGAATGCTTTATCATCCAGGACCCTTGAGGAAGGACGGACTGAAGGCGACGAGGAATGTGTTCAGGAACTCTACGAAGCCGCCCAAGGGCATGCACATCAACCACGACGATCTGGTAAGTCCACAAGCTCTTTAGGGGAGTGGGGTATTGTAGTAGAGATATCGGAGTTAAGGTGCTAAGTTGACAGTCACAGTTAAGAATCTTGTGTAGATATTTCAATTTTTATCTAAATAACCCTCTTAAACATTAGGCCTAGTAATTGTCAGTTTATAAAGTTTTACTTACAGAAACATCAAATTTTCTAAATTCATTCTTGATGTAATGCAACGTCTTTTCTTGAAATGGTAATAGTTTTATCTCGTATCTTATCATATCCAGCTTTCCGCGGATATAAAAAAGTACAATTATAAGATCAAAACCAGTTTTTTTTAGCCCAGAGATGCCGAAGGCACGGGCTAAAAAACTGATTTAAATTTTATGATCCTACATTTTTATATACTAGATATAATACGATGCTAGACATAATTTTTCAGTATGACTGAGAACCGGTTTGAATCCACAGGATATTAATCGGTTTCTAAGCGATACGGGAAATGTTATTCTTGCATTGTGCTGTGATTATGATGGATAAGACTGTACCAGTTTTTGTTTTATGGATTTTGTAACAAGTTGTTAGGATAAAGTTTTACTGCACTATGTCACTATGAATGTTTGCACTTTTTAACAAGGACCAACACGTCCATAACGAGAAAAAAATGGATGTAAAATTAATGTTAAAATTAATCAAAGTGATATCATGCCAAATTTTAGAGTTCTACTCCTGTTTTAAACCTTTACGAAAAATATGCGTAAAAAATATCTGCCTTTATTTACAACCCAATGATGATGAAAAATTACCCCGTCTGTAGATTAAAATTATTGGTTGAAAAGTTTGGGCATGGACCAATCAATTAAAAGTATCCAAAGTTATTGATTTAAGAATAAGAAAACTTTGGGTACAAGTGTAATTTAGAGTCCAATGTCTCCTCCCTCCCGGAGTTTTACTAAATTTTGAGAAAGATTCTTTTTAACCGAAGTCCTTTGTCTTTGTGTTCTCTGAATAATCCTTAGAATTATTGGTAGAGGGTTATCTAAGACATATAGAACAAGATTAACATGTTAAAAAGTGAAACTAGTATCGGAAGAAGTTTAAATTAAATTACCTGAGATGTAAGTACATAGTTACACTACGGTGTGTAGTGTATCAGTTTCCGCGCATTTTTCCAAAAATAGCAACTCTTAAAGGACCGCAAAATTATTATAACTCCACCAAGGATCTAAAGGGATAAGACAATGGCTGATAAATTGATGTACATCCCCAATGATGATACACAAACCTACCCCTTCTGTAGATTCAAATTAGGGGTTGAAACATTTGAATACATAACTTAATGAATCAACAAATCAAAATTCACTAGAGTCCAAACATAGTAAAACTTTGGGGACTAGTGTAATAAACACTGCATATTGTATTTGTCCCCTCGTTCTCTGCAATACTCCCTTTTTTCACTCTTAGAGAAAGAGGGGACAATGGGCTGTTTATTTCACTAGTCCTCAAAGTTTTATAATAATGCGTTTTATAATTCGTTGGTTTCACAACTTTGGAGATTAGGGAATTTTGATTGGTTGAAAACTTGATTAATTAAGTTGTGTTCAAACATTTAAACCACTAATTTTAATCTACAGACGGGGAAATTTTGTGGATCATCATTGGGGATGTGTATCAATTTATCGGCAATAGTTCTATCTCTTTAGATCCCTGCTAATTCCCCCTTTTTTCACTAATCATTTAACGACTCGACCCCCTTCATTAAATTGCTATTGTGTCTTTACAATACTAAGCAGAATTCGGATGTAATAGCACACCATCCTCTAGTGGCCTTCAAGTAAAACTATTTACATTCATGCAAAGAAAATTGACGGATTTTTTCCGAAACAATTTTACAATTTGGTTTGATTAGTATATGGTTACAGTAACCCTATCATATAGAGTAGTGCTTAATGTTCTTGTTGTTTGTCGTCAATTAATATCCCGCCGCTAACTACTAAACTAATCAGTTTATAAGTTTTAGTAAATCTTAACATAACGCCGATGTGCAAGCATAACAATTAGATTTAGTCTTGTTCTCATTTTTGTTATAAATGTCGATTCCAACAACTTATAATAATGATAATAAATCATTTAAGATATAGTTTGAAAAAAACTAGCGGATCCGGAATCCGCCCAATTTTTGGCCAATTTTGGAATCCGGATCCGGAATCCGTTTTTTAATAGCGGATTTCGGATTCTTATTTGGTAGGCTAAAATTAGCGTCTTGAGTTTTTTCTTTCAACTCCTCCTCTTCGAAGGCAAAGATTTTCATCATTATATATGATATCTTTTAAAATCTGGTTCAATTCTCGGAAGTGAATTATAGAGAACACCAAGAACATTGATTTTTAGGACATATGTAGCACTTAATTTTCAAATTTTTAAAAAAAAATCCTTTTAAAATATTGCTAGAATCCGGAATCCGCCAAAAATAAGAATCCGGAATCTGCAGGAATCCGCCACTTTTTTTGACGGATTCTTTAAGAATCCGGAATCAGAATTCGGCCCAAAAATTCGACGGATTGCCATCACTACTTATTACTATGATCATTTTTGACTTGCCCAGTTTTTGGAGGCAAAATACTTTTTCGTAAGTTGCAATAACCCTAACCCTGATATTCTAGGCTCTTGAATTGTGTAGTGCAATCACAATAAATTTCCATAGAATTGGTTGGCAGATTCAATTTTCTAGATTCTTTACCTTCCTACAGTTTCACAGAGATAGGACAAGGGGTTCAGTATTTTTGTTTTTTGTTTGTTTGAAGTTGAAAATCTTAGAAATTGTTGTTCTTTTTTAGGACTTTTCAAAATGTCCCAGGTTAGATATTTATAGGCTATTGTCACCCCTCAAATTCCCTAAATTATAAAATTAGAGCAATATCATATTATATTAAATGAGTACCTAGGTAATCAAAATTATAATGGTTGCTATTTTTTATGGATAGATGACCAAAAAAACGATCATAAAATGTTGCACTTTAATTGAATAAGAAGGTAAAGTAATAATATCTATTAGAATTAAGACCTTGATAAATGAATAAAGGGGGGGGGGGGAAGTTTTGACACAGTCCAAGTCCAAAGATAAAGCCTAGGTACCAGGTTTACGCATATATGTCAAAACTCCCCCCCCCCCCTTAACAGAAATCTGTACGTCAATAAAGTACGAACAGACCAACAAATAAATCACAAGCAGCTTCGCTGTCAATAAAATGAGTACATCCAACCAGAGATTACAGTAGTCCACCAAAGTTTTTCAACTTTTTCACATTCGTTGGCTTAACAACTTTGAAGACTTATTGAATTTTGATTAGTTGTTGCATTAAGTATAGTGTCCATACATTTCAACCACTAATTTAAAACGACAGAAGGGGTTATTTTGTGTATCATCATTGGGAATGTACAACAATTTATCGGCCATTGTCTTATCCCTTTAGATAGCTGATGTTGTTTATGTGAATAAATTGAATTCCCAAATACACACCTGGCTGGGTTTCCTAGTGCTCTATAAATTGAAAGTAACAGAATCTGTTAAATCCTACATCTTAGCTGCTCCTTCTTGCCAATTATTTAATTTTTTATAAGAGTATTTTTTAGCTTTGCTTTATTAAATGCCTATTTTTCCACTAGGTACCTATTTACCTACAACTTTTTCAATTTCATGAATATTTTGATGATTTTTTAGTCAGGTAATTCAGAGATATGGCAAAAAACGATAAATTGATGTGCTTCACTAATGTTGATATTAAAAATTGCTCTTGCTGTAAATTGATTGAAAAGATTTAATCAAGATTGAATAAAAGTAACAAATGAAATAGGGCGTCTAAGCTTTTTGCTACCAGTATCATTGATATTGGCAAGCTTCACAAAAATTTTCAGCTCTTTATCTTAAATAGGGGCCAGGAAATCATGTTTTCTCAAAATATTTCAGACTGGCGTACATCTCGAATCATCAAGTAATTTCGCTTCTAAAAATACCCTTTTTATTCTTCAAGCAAAGTCTAATGTCAAACTACTGGTATAACATGAATATAAAACTCGTAACTAGTAAATACTCAGAATATATCTTTATGTAGTAGGTATCTGCTTCTCTAAATCATCGTAGTTGCCATAAAAAAAATCATTATTTAGTAGCATGGTTGCACATTTAGAGAGACATTGGGCGTTATCCTTTTAGAATTTTTTTTTTAATTTTGAAAATTTGAGCCTTCCCTACCCCTTAAAATTGAAAATGTATTACCAGACATTGGACTGTAAACTGCTGGTACTGGTGTTAAAGCAACGTTATCTTATTTGTTACTTGAGGGGGGAAAAAACTAGAAAAATATGTTGAAAGTTGGAAAAATAACTGAAAATAAAGAGAATATTTTTTCATTTTTTTTACACTTGGGGGGAAAAACTGGAGGTAGATTTTTAGTTTCTCTCAATTTGTTTTTCACAATAAGTGTCTCCGTTTGAATAGATTTAATTTTCAATGTTCAATATTAATCAAGAATCTGCGCATTGATTATCTGAGAAATGCCGAGCACATTAAGATCGGGGAGGTAGGGGGCAATGGTAGTTATATTTATCTTCAACTCTTTCTTCCCCGAATTACTAAGAATAAGGGACAAATATTTTGTTTGTGCCTAGTCCTTTCCTTTTTAGTAGTTTTATAAGATAAAATGGGAGGGGGGCCGGCGGGGAGGTCTATCAAATTAGGCTTTTTTAAAATTTGTTTAATATTTATACCTATCCTTTTTGTCTGTTTGTGTGTACAGTAGGGTTTAGCTTACCACTGATCCGATATTTTTCTCCTTTTCAATGGAGCTTTTTTATAGGTCCTGAGAAGGTTTATAACTATTTTGGTTGGTGTGTACCCAGGGATCTAAAGGGATAAGATAATGGTCGATAAATTGATATATATTAGCTATTACATACCCAGTGCAATAGTGATACAAAAAATTACCCCCCCCCCCCCTCCCGAGGTTACCGCTAGTTATAATATAATACTTCATTTTCTGTCTTGATTATCTATTAGAGTTGGGCCAGATATCCGGATGGATACTAGATATCCTGCTGATTTCTAATTCTATATATCTAGTAATATGCCAGATATCCGGCGTTGGCTAGATATCTGGATATCCGGCATTATAAATAAGTAGTATATCCGGTATCCGGCCAAAAAAGTATCTGGCCCAACCCTATTATCTATCCTATCTATGTTTGTAGGTATCCCTAGCCACGGGCCCGAACGGTCAAGGGGAGTCGGTGCTGAAGTCCCTGGACAGAGAGATTCTGGACTCGAAGCGCAGCGTACAGAATAATAAACAATTACTAGCAGCACTACGCAGAAAGACCAGAGGTAAGTAGCAGGGATCTGAAGGGATAAGACGATGGCCGATACTTTGATGTACATCCTCAATGATGACACACAAAATTCCCACTGTTATAGATTACAAATATTGGTTAAAACAACTTAATAAAACAAACAATCAAAATTCATTCAAAATCCCCAGAGTTGTTAAGCCAACGAATAAGGAAACGTCATTGTTAAACTTTGGGACTAGTGTAATAAACAGCCCATTGTCCCCTCTCTCTTTGGGTAAGTAGAGTTACATTTTTGAGGGGTTTAATGTATTTTTGTACAAAAAGCTTCTGTCTTAGTGTCTCTAAAAATAGTTAAATCGAGATGTGCTGAAAATGGATTGCCTATTTCTCCAATAGTTTCCAAATGTGTACAGCAGATAACCCAATTATTGCAAACGCTATTTTCAGCTACTCCGGTCAAAGGGAAAAGCGGCATAATGTATAAACGATTTATACATTATACATACATTCAAAATTTTAATTTTTCAAATTTTGATTTTTTTTTGAAGTTTGAAGCTTTTTTAGCTAGTAGTAAATATTGAGATAAGACGCGGATGCTGGGTACACTTTCGGAAACTAAAATTCAGTACCTACATCTAAATCGAGATATTATTTTTAGGGAATAATATACTTTCTTATAAAATAAATATTTATAGTATGTAGATGTAGAGTTTAAAATTTAGGGGTATAATGTGCTTTTGTATACCTAATAGGAACTTATTTTCTAAAAAAAATATTTAAATTATATTTTTACGGTATAATGTTACTTTGTATAAAAGTAACAGGATGTCTCTCTGTGTAGCGTAGGATCGTGCTAACCCCTGATCCGATATGGATCTTCATTACAGTCAAGAATGCTTTAGGCTCATAACTTTTTGTGGATATGCTTCCTTCACGCTCCAAGTAGAAATCACCTCTGAAAAAATTCCCTTTAAAGACAGAAACGAATGATCAATATTTAGACAAAATATAATATTTTAGGTGCTGATATCGAGCCGTATCGCATCCCTGAGCTCTCTGCCACTCGTATAAATAATCGCTGGTCAAATGACGAGCTTCTATTGGCTGTTCAAGGTAAGATACAATTTGTTGTTTAAGATCTCTTAAATTGTTGTTCATTCTTATTCATATTTGCGTAAAATAGATGCTATGGGTTTTTTACTCTTAATTTCCCTATATTTGACTAAATTGAAAATAATTAGGAGGAGATAAATTTTTTTCAATGTCTAACCCCTGCGGGAGCCCTAACCCTGCAGATCTATACCCAGTGCCTATTATAACCTTACCTAGGTAAAAATCAGAAAATAAATCCCTGGTTTTTTAAAATTTATTAAAAAATAAAAAGGTTAAGGATATTCAGTGCTTATCAAAGTACTTTGAGGGATAGCGCCAATTAAGTTAATAAGAAGAAGTATGTAAGAAATAAGTTTACATATATACCAACTTTGCATAAGGGACAGTTGCATGAAGTGAATTTAACAAGTTTGATTTCAAGCATAAGTTACAAGAATACCATCTAACATATAATTTTGGTTTACAATAAGTAGCAATGAATTGTGCAGTTCAAGTTTAAATGCACTTCGTGCAACTACCCTTTGGATTTTATGAAAATCTCAAAATTCATTAGAAGCGTAGCTACTCTAAAATTCTTTCCGTCATCCCTTTTCCTAACCTATCTTCCTTGTTTAATAAGGATTTAACATCAATGACGTATTCACTGATTTATTTACTATGTATTGCTTATTATACATTTTTTTCAGGAATTCGTCAGTTTGGAAAAAAATTTAAGATAATTGCCGAGATTTTGGGCACCAAGACCGAGTCTCACGTTCGCAAGTTCTTTGTGGATTACAAGCGCAGATACAACCTGGATGCTGTGCTGAAAGAATATGAAGCTGACTTTGGCCCCCATATTTGGGATGATGAGGTATAGATAGATAAATAGATGAGAAAAAAAATGTAGAATAGGTAGATTAACAAAAACTTCTCCTTATTACCTCACCCTCGCTGAGTATGGCAGGTGTCCCAAATAAGTTGCCGAAATGAATTATGCTCTCTGCAGAGGAGCTTGGGAAAAGGGTTATTTAGCATTGCTTAGGATGGACTCGAACCGTCCACCCCCCAAGACTGGGATCTTACCAATCAGCTTCTGAAATCCTCGTTATATTATCCAATCGATGTATGATTATGGCATGTGTCCTACATTAAATTTAGTGTATTCAAATCATTTACCCCAGGATTATTACTAACCCAAACCATAACCACTCGTCTCCTATAAATAAATAAATTTTTTTAGGATAAAGGAGATGGGGAAAAAGACTTTGACGCCTCAGAAATCTCAACCAACGGGTCCAGCACTCCTTCAACTAACTCTAGAGCAGCTTCAAAATCAGCCACCCCTAGCAATGGATCTCCAAGGTAGATAAATCTATGGACAAATATACTGTAGGATAGATAGATTAACAGACAGGCAGACTTATTTATGGCATTAACTAACTATAGAGCAGCTTCAAAATCACACAAGCCTAGGCCTAGCAATGGATCCATTGGATAGATATACCGCTAGAAGGATAGATAGACAGATGACCTAAAGCCTCAACTAAAAATGGATTACTTCGTTAGATAGATAAATATATGGATGGATTATGATATATATTTATATAGATAGGTAGTAAGATATATCTAGATAGATTTGTCTATTTTCTATCTAAAGATAAATTATTTGAACTTGAAATTGCACATTTCCTTTTTCGTCATTTTTCACTTTTCCTATAAAATAGAATTTTTTTCCTTTTTTAGTTTTCCTTTTAGATAGAATATAAGCAAGTAATGTTTAGTAGTTACTCTATAACTGTAGTTTGTCCGTAGTCTGTAGTTAACTACATCTTTCTATCATTTAGTCCGTGTAAATTACTATATCTTTCTTGTTTAAAAAAGTACATCGCTCTCTTAAGATTCTCTAAAACAATGATGTAAAGTGATGGGGATGGTAAGCGGCGGTTGCCTTCCCCAGAATCATCTGTTATGAATTGTTCTTTAGAAATTTTTGACTTTCTTACTTGCTGATGAAATGAAAATATGAATTGTCAGCAATTATTTTTGACACGTTCTTTCATTCGTTTGCTGTAATAGTTTGGGTTCCTTTATCTCATCCTGATGCATTGATCAAACTAGCAGTATCGACACTTTCCATCCAACAAGTATTGACAGGGTTATTTTGTTTTACATCATAGTGGGTTTAATCAATTTATCGTTCATTTTATCCCGTAAGATTTTTTGTTGTTCATTTTACATTAAAATTATTTGTTTATTAATGCTGTATAACTCAAAAAATATAAATATTGTTCTTTTTTAGAAAGAAATCTATTAGTTTCACACAAAAATTGCTTAGATGTTGCAACACTTTAAAAAGAATTGCATCAAAATGCAAAAACTAACCAAATCAACTTCCCCGTGTGCGTTCAATTCAACAGGAAAGTAGGATATAAAAGATAGGGGTCTGACTTTTGTGTTGATTTGTATTACCATGAGTCATGTTTAAGCAAAAACGACTGTAGTCGGACTACTCAATATAAAGAAATTAAATAGCCTTAAAATTCATTTATTCTTAAACGTCTTTCCTCCTTGCTAAAAAAAAATTATTGGTTAAGTTTTACGAACCCTGTTAAAGCGAAGTCTATGAGATTAAATTGAAATAATGATTAAATTGAGTCAAAGGTCTACATTCCAAAATTCTTTTGCAATTTTTAGAAATTGTGCTTTTATAAAGTGCAAATACTAGTTTTGAATTTTAAAACTTACTCAACCACTTGGATTTTGTTTGGAAATTAGAATAAAATGGCAGTGGTACCCTCTCCCATATTTTAATAATTTTACTGGGGAGAATGAGATTTTAGGCGACAGTCGTTTATTCACGTTTTACTTAAAGTAATTCTCAAGCAGATGTAAAGTTATGTAAATATTTTTAGATTCTTTATTTGAAATAATCTATTTTTTTTATGTATAATGTGCTTTTTTAGTGTTAAGTTAGAAATGGACATATTTTTTTTGTTAAAAAAGGGAAAACGGGTAATTTTTTCGCGTATTTTCCGTAAAAAAAGTTGGATGCAAGCTTCCAGTCAAATGCGCTTATTAGGTCAACATGTTCTTAATTATGCGTTTAATTATGCTCTGGTCAAATTTAAGGACAGTTTGACCTAATAAGTGCATTTTACTGGAAGCTTGCAATCAGCTTTACAGGAAATACTTGAAAAAAATGACCCTATTTAATAGCAGCTAAAACTAAAAACTAATCATTTACTTTATTTCAGATCCAAAAGTCCTGCAATCAAAGCAAATGGAAAGTAAAGAGAAAAAATCATCAACATTGTAAAAAAATCCTCTAAATTCATGTGAAAAAAATACACGAACTGAAATACAAAAAAAAATCTACGAGTAGCTACGCCTTGAAATCTGCAAAGAATTATAAAATTATTTAAAAGATAAACATATATTTGAACATATATATGGTGCATTATTTGCCAAATGTACCACTTTTCTGCACTACCTCTCCGATTTTGTTAATACTCTATATTTTGGTCCGTTGGGTCATTCAAGGATGCTGGATGGCCAAAAAAAAGTTTCAGAGTCCCTGGATGTCTAGATATCTAGCTATCTATGAAGGTAGGTAACAAAAATGTAAAAAACACCCATTTTTTCACAATTTTAAAAATTAATTTTTTCATCAATCTTACATCCAATCTATACATTTTATACACCAAAATGATTGTTTATTCATGTAAAAAGCGCACATAATGCTATTTTGGCCCAAACTCTAATTTTACAGGGTGTCCAACAAAAAGTGTATTTTGGATATCTAGCGTAATACCCAAAATACCTGTCCGAAAAAAATCATTTTTTTTGGCTTAAATCCTGTGTTTTATCTGTGTGCATATGTGGTATATAACGGTTCGGACCACCCGGGACTATAAGGTTGTCAAATTTCACTTTGGGACACCCTGTAAATGTGATTTTTGCGTCTGTAGAGCTAAAACTTGGTCCAAATTGGCTATTTTTTTCAAATTACTCTAATATGTGTCTTAGTATGTTTGGCCATAGTGTTTTCTGACCAGATCAATATTTTCATATTTTTTGGACACCCTGTATTTTCAAAAAAAGAGAAAAAATTTTTTTGTTTTTTTTAAATTTTTTTTCTATTTTTAAGTTACTTAAAACTGTCATATAGATACAGATTTTGACTAATAACAATAATATTTGCCTATTTTACAATTTTACACACTTTTGGGACACCCTGTGCATGTTTTTGAAAAATGATGGTTTTTGCCCATTTTTGGGGGGAAGGAGGCGTTTTAGGGCCATAGACTATTTCTTCATTTTTGTAGAACTTTTCAAGACACATCATTTGTTATTTATGCAAAAACCGCAAAAACCGAACCGTTTTGCCGTTATTCACCGCCAAAGGCGGAATTTTTTACGATTTTGCCGTTCCGGAGGTTGTAATGGGCATTTGTGGTAAGAAAACGTTGATTTATCAAGATAACTGTGAAATACGTTTATTTAGGTAATTTAATTTACTAAATTTCATATTAAGTAAAATTTTATGTGTAGCTAACCGTTTTTCGTCGAGATGGATTTCAATTGTTAAAACAAGAAAATGAAGTGAATATAACATAAATAATTGCTATAACATAAGTGATAAAAGAAACATAAATCATGTGCATTTGAAATTACTTTTGACAAAAATCGGTTGAATATACAAAAAAATTTACTTCACATGAAATTTAGTAAATTGAAATGCCTAAATAAAAGTATTTCACAGTTATCTTGATAAATCAACGTTTTCTTACCACAAATGCCCATTACAACCTCCGGAACGGCAAAATCGTAAAAAATTCCGTCTTTGGCGGTGAATAACGGCAAAACGGTTCGGTTTATGCGGTTTTTGCATAAAAAACAAATGATGTGTCTTGAAAAGTTCTACAAAAATGAAGAAATAGTCTATGGCCCTAAAACGCCTCCTTCCCCCCAAAAATGGACAAAAACCATCATTTTTTAAAAACATGCACAGGGTGTCCCAAAAGTGTGTAAAATTGTAAAATAGGCAAATATTATTGTTATTAGTCAAAATCTGTATCTATATGACAGTTTTAAGTAACTTATAAATAGAAAAAAAATTTAAAAAAAAAACAAAAATTTTTTTTCTCTTTTTTTGAAAAAACAGGGTGTCCAAAAAATATGAAAATATTGATCTGGTCAGAAAACACTATGGCCAAACATACTAAGACACATATTAGAGTAATTTGAAAAAAATAGCCAATTTGGACCAAGTTTTAGCTCTACAGACGCAAAAATCACATTTACAGGGTGTCCCAAAGTGAAATTTGACAACCTTATAGTCCCGGGTGGTCCGAACCGTTATATACCACATATGCACACAGATAAAACACAGGATTTAAGCCAAAAAAAATGATTTTTTTTGGACAGGTATTTTGGGTATTACGCTAGATATCCAAAATACACTTTTTGTTGGACACCCTGTAAAATTAGAGTTTGGGCCAAAATAGCATTATGTGCGCTTTTTACATGAATAAACAATCATTTTGGTGTATAAAATGTATAGATTGGATGTAAGATTGATGAAAAAATTAATTTTTAAAATTGTGAAAAAATGGGTGTTTTTTACATTTTTGTTACCTACCTTCATTAAGGGATATAAGTTTTCCGGAATTTTAATCTAGGGAGTAGATTTGAAATCTGCATCAAATTTTAAGGATTTTTTATAAAATTCGTTTTTTGTATAATTTTTTATCTAAAAGCGGAAATACAAATTAAGTTAATTAATTTTGGCATCCGTGATTGGTGGATTTAAAAAATCTGCGCTCTGATTGGATGTCGTACATCATTCAACCAATTAGAGCGCAGGTAGTTTAAAATCCACCTATCCTATTGGTCAAAATTAATTAACTTAAAATGTATTTCCGCTGTTAGATAAAGAATTTTACAAAAAACGAATTTTATAAAAAATCCTTAAAATTTGATGCAGATTTCAAATCTACTCCCTAGATTAAAATTCCGGAAAACTTATATCCCTTAACCTTCATAGATAGCTAGATATCTAGACATCCAGGGACTCTGAAACTTTTTTTTGGCCATCCAGCATCCTTGAATGACCCAACGGACCAAAATATAGAGTATTAACAAAATCGGAGAGGTAGTGCAGAAAAGTGGTACATTTGGCAAATAATGCACCATATGCAACTGAAAAACACACAACTTTATCAAATTAAATCAGGACTGAAAGGAAAAATAAATCATTATCAGAGTAAAGTTTTAAATGCCTAAAAATATTTTATTTTGTTATGATAAAAGAAGTGACATCTATATATTATGTTTTTAACTTTTTTATCAGTCATTTTCAAGTTTGAATTACGTGGAGTAAAACACAAAAGTTGAAAAGTTAGAGAAAAATAGTTTTCCCGTCAAAAAAAGTCTGCAAAATTTTCTTTTACTCTTTCCCTAATGCTAAAATTTAAATTTTTCATTGAATGAAAAAAAAACATTGACCTGATTAATACAAAATATTCTTCTATTATGTAATACTGTAGATTACTATAAATCATTTATGCTATATGTATGATTATTTCATTTTATCAATTCTATAAATTCTACTTCAAGTATAATAGTGGATTTAAGCATTATTTTGTTTTATACGTTAAGAAATGTCCAATGCAAAATATTACAGTTTTAAATACTTAGCGATCTAATATGATACTAGAAATAATTTAATCATAAACTTTATATACAGATCTTAATTTTTTTGTTGTAAAATAGATGTTAGTAAGTTTTAAAAAAAGAGTTGAAGATCGGTGCAGTTATATATTTCATTTACTTAACCATATCTGTTTTGTTAGAAAAAAATGATTGATGAATTAATCCACCCTCTTTTGGTCTCTTGCCTATTTGCGATTATTAAACAATATGCGGTTGTGAAGACATACCTGACTCTTATTTTTTATAACTGTCTGAAGTATTTGGATAAAAAATGTATTAATGAGAGGTGATGGGTGTCACTTATAGGGTATGCATTGATTTCCGCATCTATAATAATTGCAAATTGATTGAGACCAAAACAGTTTTCGAAAAAAAAATGTTAGGGTTATTATGAGGGTGTAATTTTAGGACAATGGCCGATAAAAGTTATTTATCGCATCGTATTATAAACAGCTTTCCGCAGATATAAAATGAACAATTATAAGATTAAAACCAGTTTTTTAGCCCCGAGATGTCGAAGGCATGGACTAAAAAAACTGGTTTTAATCTTATGATTGTACATTTTTATAATCGTAGAAAACTGGATATAATACTTTGCTAGACATAATTTTTTCGTATGGATGAGAACCGGTTCTAATTCACCGGTTTCGAATGAATACTAGAAATAATTTTCCATTAGAAGATTCTTATGTAAAATTATGCTTTTAGTATATACTATTTGGGGAAAAAGAGAGGTTAAGATTACTTTTACCGCTTTTGTCCTATCCCTCCACATTTTATCATACTTATTTTTTTGTTCAAAAAAGCTGAACTTTATATTATATCACAGAAAATTGCCAACTTAAATAATTTATTTTATCATTATTTTGTTTGTATATAATTTTATTATTTTTTTCCCATTAGAATTCCTTGAACAGCCACTTTTATTACAATATTAGTGTAATTCATTTAAAATCCATGTGATACATAAGTTAATTCTTTATTTAGTAAAGTAAAAAATAGATGTTTAAAGAAAAAAATCGACTAAAATTTTTAGTAAAAAATAATAGGTATCTATAAATTATCTTTTAATTGAAAAATAAGTTTTTAGAAAAACCAAAGAAAACTTCTTATGATTTTTACTCTAAAATTAATGAAATAAAATAATAATTTTTATTAAGATAAAATTAATTAAAATCATTAGATTTAAAAATATCGTAATTATTTCATCTTTATGTAAATGAAGCCTTTATTATATGTTATTAAAACATGTACTAAAAGATTTTTCTGTACAGTTACATATGTATTTTATTTTTTGAACAATAAAATAAAATAAAAAATATGTCTTCTATTTTTTAAATTGAAGCTTTTCTATAATAAAGGTCGTTGTATGGTCGTCCGTTCGGGACAGAAAGCTCTTTTCGTTAATATATACAGGTGAGAATTGTCCTGTCGATTTCAAACTTTGCGTGGTGATTCTTGTAGTTTGGTGTTAAGATTTATACATTTATATTCTCCTTTTTCACTCTACTAGTGTTAATGTTCGTTTAACCTACTATTTCAGAGCTTAACTTTTATAGATGTTGTCATCCTTCTTTAATAGCAAAGCAACTCTTCATTTTATGTTGGCCAGCAAATAAAAGTAAAGATATTAAATCCCTTAATTAGACCAGTAGGGACAATCTGACCATATTATAGGATAGAAAGTGTACAAAAGAATAGTTCATTTTATCCAAATATCTTTTTTTGGGGGGACAAATCTTTGTCTAAATATGTAAAAGAAAATAATCTTAGGTTGGATAAAATTTTTGGGTCGAAACTGTTAGCTAGGACAACCCAATCAAGTGCAATAAATGATGTAAATTGTTTTTAAAAGTATGGGGAACAGACAAATTCACAGGCCAGTGTCCTCTCCCTTCCTGATAAGAATTAGAATAATGAAAATATGCGACTTGTGAAGTGATAATAATGGGGGTTTCATGTTCTTGCAAAAGTCTACATCATATGTCATTTTATATGTAAAGAACAAGTGAATACAGAAACAATGATGACAACATAGGGAGGGAGGGGACATTGGGCTGTTTAATACACTTGTCCCCAAAGTTTTGTAACAACTTTGGTCACCTCATCTTTCCTTTTTCTGTCCGAACACCTGGGGTATTAGGCTAAGTAACACCAACAGACGATCAACTTTGAACAACCTTTGTATGAAAGTCCCAACTTTGCATGGTAATACACAGGTCTCCTTAACAAAACCTTAGATTAAAAAAAATCTCGAAAGAAACGGACAACGGGGCCTTCAAAAAGGGTACAGTGGTGGTCAGAATCTGTTGGAGATTAAATCTTAGCTGCTCCTTCTTGCCAGATATTGCAATTTGAAGTTTTGTGGTAAAAATGCCTAAAATTACAAGAATTCCAAGGATATATGCATAAGTGAACACCTTAATTCATTAAATAAAAAGGGCAAGTTTACTATTTGAGGAGTTTAGATGTCTCTGAATATGTAAACTACACAGTCCCTCCATATTTAGAAAATTTTAATACTTTACAGAAATTATTTAATGAAAAAGTACATTGTCCAGTTTACAACTTTAAGCTAGAGTCTGTTGCCCTGTAACCAGTAGAGAAACCTCAGTTCAAGTTTACATATATCTAAAGTTAATTTTTAAAATACTCTCACCCCCCCCCCCTTTTAACCCCTCCTTGCAACCCATAAATTTTAGGGGGGGGGCAAAGTAAAACTATTATGTTTTATTCAAAATTTATTGTGAGAAAATATTATGTAAGATTCTTAGGCCCAAAGTTTCTGGAAATATTGAAATATTGTTGACCCCCCCCCCCTCCCAATGAAATGGGGTGAAGGGGTAGAAGAGTTCTTTAGACATCATAAAAGAAATACAGTGTTTTTTTTTTTTATGAGAACTTTTTTGAAAGCAATTTTACCCCACTTATAGTTATCAGAATTTAATGATTAATGGCTTATTCTCTTCGTTTTTTATAACTATTAATAGAAAAGCAAAAAATATTTCAGTTTTTATTCAAAAAGTACAGTAAATTCAAAAATTCAAAACTTAGGTGTCAACATCTAATAATGGTTTTAGCGCATTTTTCTTGTGATCAAATCTCCTACCCTTTGCAAGAATGGCTGCAAAACGCTTCAAAGTTGAGATATAGAGCTAAAAATGTATACAGATATTATTTGTGACATGTACTAGAACATTTTAAAATTTGAAGGCCATATCTCAACCAGGGAGGAAGTACTAGCCCTCCAAAGTACTCCCTCCATTCTTGCAAAGGATAGAAGATTTAAGCATAAGAAAAATCCGCTAAAACCATTTTTGCTTTTCTATTAATGGTTATAAAAAACGAAGAGAATAAGCCATTAATCATTAAATTCTGATAACTATAGTTGGGGTAAAATTGCTTTCAAAAAAGTTCTCATAAAAAAAACACACTGTATATAAGCTTTAGTACTTAAACTTTAGTAGGCATCAAAATCTCTTTGGATTTAAGCTTTTTTAGGATATTAGTTACTTTTACAAATATTGCTGAATTTGTTGGAAATAGTGGCTAATGGCATAGGTAAATAATATTGTCCTTTATTTAGAAACCTATAGAGATATTCAGTGTTAATATTTTAACTTATATAGGCCCATATTTATTTTTATAAATATCTATTCCAACTACAACCCTCCCAATCTAGTACAATTATTTCGCTGCATAATCTCCTCCAACCTATTGAACTAATAAAAAAAATATTGTCAACCCATTGCTCCTTCCCCAACCATTGAATAGGTAATACATATAAAGCAATTTGGAAATCTAAAAGCTTTATTCCAAAGTTTGCTCCTTATTGCTTTAGTGGTTCCTGAGTAAAACACAGGTGGTGAGATTTTATTGACTGTAGCTGGAGAGGGAGAGGAGGGCAGACAATATTTTAATATTTTTTAAGGGGGTGGAGGAAATTGTGCAGCAATATAATTTTTCCGGATTGGGTTGGTTAAGGTTGGGGAAAGGTCAGCAGTATTTGTTCAAGTAAGAAGTAATTATGGACCTACTAAAGATTAAATCCAAAAGCCCTCTATATCTTGAGTTATCTCAAAGTAAATCAAAGGGTATTGCTATACTCCCTTGTAATACTTAATTGGAGGGAGGGGGGGGGGGGAAAGATTGCAAATTTGTAAAAGTTACTTTTGACATACCAATTTATATCTCATAGGTTTGCTTTGCTGCTATAATTCTAGTGGTTTCTTAGTATCACACCATAGTAGTACCCTTTCAACTGCAATCCCCCCTTTCTCTCTTTACAAAATGTTATGTTTCTGATTTATGAGGGGAGGGGAAGAGGTCAGCAATATAAGTAAAAGGATGATCTTCTGCCACCCACAAAAAAATTTTCACACTATACTTCAATTAGTTTTTGAGAAACTCATAATATTATTACTATGCTCCCCCCCCCCCCCCTCCACTCTACAGTTTGTAGGTTGTGAGGGGGGGGGGCAGAATTACTATAAGTAACTTGGGCCATATGTAGACTTAAACTAAAGTTTTTTCTACTGGTTCCATCCTTTAGGATAAAGTGTAAATTGGACAAACCTCTTTCAGCTTATAGTACCTTATTAAAGTTAAAACATCCCTTATAGTAAAAATTGTTCTAAATGGGGATGAAGTGTGTAATTTACATATGACAAGATATCTAATCTCCTCAAATGTTAAACTCACCTTTTTTTTTGATGAATTAAGGTGTTCACTCAGGCATATATCCTTGGAATTCTTGTAATTTTAGGCATTTTTACCACAAAACTTCAAATTGCAATATCTGGCAAGAAGGAGCAGCTAAGATTTAATCTTCATCAGATTCTGACCACCACTGTACCCTATTTGAAGGCCCTGTTGTCCATTTCTTTCGAGATTTTTTTTAATCTAAGGTTTTGCTAAGGAGACCTGTGTAATAAGCTACGCCTGTTTTGGGCCATGGCATTCCCCCCTACTATTAAAGTTGCGCACCTATCACAGAATAAGTAGGAACCATTTTTACCGTCCTTAGTTAAGACGCGGTGTTAAGCCGTGATTTGTAAGTCACCCCCCCCCCCCCCCTCGACGAGGGTCAAATAACTGATAGTTCACTACATGTACATACTTAGATATTAGATAGATAGATAAGAATATTGATAAGCTAATATTATTGAATGAATCCCCATAGACTTATCAATCTGGACACTTTCTCTGCATATTTTGTCAGGGAGGGAGGGGACATTGGGCTGTTTATTGTTCTAGTTCCCAAAATTTGGGTAAAATTTTATAATAACGTTTTCTTATTCGTTGGCTTAATAAATCTGGGGACTTTTATTGAATTTTGATTGATTAGTACATTTAGTTGAGTGTCCAACCGTTTTAACAACTAATTGTAATCTACAGAATGGTAATTTTGTGTTTCATCATTGGGGATGTACATCAATTTATCGGCCATAGTCTTATCCCTTTAGCTCTCCGATATTTTGTATATAAACTAAACAAGGACGAATACATCCGGTGCTATAGAAGCAATGTTCTTATGACACAGGGGGGGTGAACTCCTTCTAGGTAATAGATTCCGCATCTCAAAAAAGTCCCGAAGGGGTGAGGGGAGAGAGTGTCCCCTATGGCAGGGATCTAAAGGGATAAGACTATCGCCGCTGAATTGATGTACATCCCCAATGATGAAACACAAAAATCATCCCTTTTGTCGATTACAATTCGTAAACCAACCAATTAAAATTCAATTAAAGTTTCAAAAGTTGTTAAGCCAGCGAATAAGTAAACATTATTATTAAACTTTGGGGAAAGTTAGCCATATGGGGGAGGGGAAATCCCACCTTAGGATTTTAGTGGGTGTGTGGGGCTAGTGCACGACAACTTTGGGCTTGTTATAGGAGAGGGGTAGATATACCACACTTTTCTGGGATCTTGCTGGGTCAAGTATCAACTGTTGGGAATATCAAAGGATGACTCCATGCAAAATTTGAGCCGGATCCGGCCAAAACCGGCCGTGAATTTTATGAAAAACCGGTTTTTTCCGGTTTTTAGGGGGTATCTGTAAATCGATTCAGCTGGAGCAAAACCGGTTAGAGGTACAAAAAATTTTACTTCACATGAAATTTAGCCAATGCAATTGCCTACAAAAATGTACTTCATCATCAACTTGATTGGACAACTCTTTCCCCTCCTAAATGTCCATTAAAACCTCGGAAACGGCAAAAATCGCCAAAAATCACGCCTTCGGCGGCAAATAACGGCTAAACGGTCAGCCGGAGGCGAATGAAACATAAATAAAGAAATGTCTGCCTCAAAAAGTTGTTCAACATCACAGAGATGCTTGAAGTCTCTAAAACGACTCCTTCCCCTCCTTTAAGGGGAAAAACTGAAAAAACGTGATTTTCAAAAGTATGCCCACTTCGTGGGTGTGGGGGGCACTGAACCCGTCACCCCAGGGTCACCAAATATAAAGTCTAGGCGGCCCACAATGCTGAATTTTCACCAAGTGAAAGTCTTGTGTCATTATCTCTTATGAGAAAAAAGTTATTAATTAATTAAAATTTCAAATTGTGATTTTTTGATGGATTTCTTAGATGAAATGACAGGCCGGTCAATTTTTAGGCCATTTTTTGCGGTTTTTGGGCCGTCACGCCCAAACGGTTTGAGATAATCTCACGGGACCTTTTGCCCAACCTAAGTCTGGTTATTTGTGAGGTCTAGGAAAAAAAACAGACTTACGCAAAAGATTATAATTATAATCTTTACACAGAAAAATGGCACGAGGTGAGGGTTTGAGGGGGCAAAATGAGCCGACCAGCGATTTTTGACGGCACGCAGCGACGTCGTGCTTCATCAAATCCGGGATTTTTTTTTTCTTAGACCTTACAAATAACCAGGCTTAGGTCGGGCAAAAGGTCCCGTGAGATTATCTCAAACCGTTTGGGCGTGGCGGGCCGAAAACAGCAAAAAATGGCCTAAAAATTGACCAGCCTGTCATTTCATCTAAGAAATCCATCAAAAAATCACAATTTGAAATTTTAATTAATTAATAACTTTTTTCTCATAAGAGATAATGACACAAGACTTTCACTTGGTGAAAATTCAGCATTGTGGGCCGCCTAGACTTTATATTTGGTGACCCTGGGGTGACGGGTTCAGTGCCCCCCACACCCACGAAGTGGGCATACTTTTGAAAATCACGTTTTTTCAGTTTTTCCCCTTAAAGGAGGGGAAGGAGTCGTTTTAGAGACTTCAAACATCTCTGTGATGTTGAACAACTTTATGAGGCAGACATTTCTTTATTTATGTTTCATTCGCCTCCAGCTGACCGTTTAGCCGTTATTTGCCGCCGAAGGCGTGATTTTTGGCGATTTTTGCCGTTTTCGAGGTTTTAATGGACATTTAGGAGGGGAAAGAGTTGTCCAATCAAGTTTATAATGAAGTACAATTTTGTAGGCAATTGCATTGGCTAAATTTCATGTGAAGTAAAATTTTTTGTACCTCTAACCGGTTTTGCTCCAGCTGAATCGATTTACAGATACCCCCTAAAAACCGGAAAAAACCGGTTTTTCATAAAATTCACGGCCGGTTTTGGCCGGATCCGGCTCAAATTTTGCATGGAGTCATCCTTTGATATTCCCAACAGTTGATACTTGACCCAGCAAGATCCCAGAAAAGTGTGGTATATCTAGAGAGGGGGTAGGAGTGAACTATTTTAATGACAATCCGGCCTCCCCTCGCAAGCTAGAACTGTAATATACTCAATCAAAGGCTAGCATGGAAATTAGATATTAAACAACATTTGAAAACATTTATTACATACATAGTTACAGTCATAGTGAGGATGGATAAGACGTATAGAACACAATTTGAGTGGGAAAAGTGCGCATTATAATTTATTTAGAATGAATAAAGTTTGAGACAAATTGAAACAAATTTTTATTCATGCGTTTCAAAGTCTTTGGCTACTAGCTAAAGGTTAAATCACAATCTCTAATGAGTTAGGTCAGGTTTTGCCAAAATAGAAGCAGCAAATAGTGCCTAATAAACAATGACAATACAAATGACCAATGATAGGGAAACATATCTTTTACCATTGGTCAATATAAATTTATACTGGCCTATAATTGGTCATTTGTATAATATGAAGTCATTTTTTATTAGGCGCTATTTGCTGCTTCCGAAAAATTTAATTATTGGTTATTAAAGTTAAAATTTTTTAATCTAATTGTTTAATCGATTTCAAACCTTACATGAGGATTCCTATAACAATTAAGTAAAAATTTCAATTTTATGGATACTAAATTTTGATTTTATACTATTTTATTAAGATTCCTAGAAATATTAGAAATAGTTTGGAATTCCATCAAAACAGGTTTTCACCTTCAAACTGCAAAACAGACCCTGCAGATTGCCTATAACACGTATAGTAACCAAACCCCTACATTGGGCTATCATAATCAACTATAATAAACCTCAAGATACTATACTTAACCTAACCTAACAAAAAAAAATATTTTGTGGTTCATCTCCAAATCTTGAGTTACCTTGGTTTTTATGTACTTGAAATAATAATCGATTCTGTTCCTTATTCAAAATACATTATAAAGTTGAATGAAATATTAAATGCGTTGCTTTAGTCAAACTAACACTAAGTTACATTTAAACAAGGATGACAACATCCATAAAAGTGAAGCTCTGAAATGGTAGGATAAACGAACATTAAAATTTGTAGATTGTCAGATCTGAATATGCAGAATATGAATGGATAAACCATATTGTATATATTCACATGGGCAAAGAAAAGCACAACAGTTACACATTTAAGGATAACATTTTAATGGAAGAATTAATAGCAGCATAACTTTTCTTTTTTTCTTGTTTTTCATTATTAATGTGCGAAAGTATTTTGTCTTTGTACAATTTATGTGACTTATCTTTATAGATTTTAAGGTGGTATCACTTAAAGTCCCAAGTCGAGCAACGAAGATCCCGGCCTTCCAATTATGTGGAAAGAATTTCAAAATAAGGGAGAGGGAGTTATATTTTCCTATGATTGTGTTTTAAGCCAGATTAGGTTATATTGGGTACCGGATAACCTCAGGCTATAAGTCCATAACGTTAACCAATCTCCCCTTTGTTTTTTTCAAATTATAAAATGAGAAATGTCCCAATTTTACAGATTAAAGTCATTTAACAGTTGCTCGGCAGCCGCTATTATATAAGAAATTGCTCGTCTCCAGAAGTCTTATAAGCAGCGCCCATAACTTATTGAATCACTTACCCCTAAGAAAAATAATAGCTGCTGCTTCTTTGACTGCAACTTTACAATCTACAATCTGCGGCAGCTGTATACTGACTTCAAAATACAATTAAACAAATTCAATTACTTTTTGTTGGCGATTAAACAGCAGGATACCAATAAATTTTAAATCAAATTACCTTTCCTACAAAAAGAAATGTTAATCAAGGAAAGCTTGCTTTATTTTAAAACATTTTATAATATGGAAAATTTTTGCATAGCTTTTATATAATTTGAATTTAAATAAGAAGCATAATCAAATGATAAATGAACAAACGGACAAAGTGAGTTATAGAGTATATGTTCAGTGGTTATACAAAGATAGGGATGAATATTAGAAAGGTTTAAATATAAAGTTGTGTTGAATGGACATACAAACACTTTTCTGTCATAAAACTTATAATGCTAGGTTTAAATTCAATAGTACAAATCTAACATACCTAAACTAATGATAAGATCTATCGACTAGAAGGCAGTACACACTTTTCCTAATTTTAGAAAATCTTTTCTCGTATTCATTCTATATCCGCGAAAAGCTGGTTAAAATACGATGCAAGAAATAACTATTAGCGTATTTTCGGTAAAGTTGATTACAAGCTTCCAGTCAAATGCGCTTATTAGGTCAAACTGTCCTTAAATTTGACCATAGTATAATCAAACGCACAATTAAGAACAGGTTGACCTAATAAGCGCATTTGACTGAAAGCTTGCATCCAACTTTTTTACGAACCTCGGGGCTAAAAAAACTAGTTTTAATCTCATAATTGTACTTTCTATATCCGCGGAAAGCCGTTTATAATACGATGCGAGAAATAACTATTCTCGTATTCATTCGAATCCGGTGGGTAGGAACCGGTTCTCATCCATACGAAAAATCTATGTCTAGCATCGTATTATATCCAGTTTTGTATGAATATAAAAATGTACAGTCAGGCACCTCGGGGCTAAAAAAAATAGTTTCAATCTTTTAATTGTACATTCTTTATCCGCGGAAAGCCGTTTATAATACGATGCGAAAAATAACTATAAAACTTGAAAAAATATCTTGATCGCTATTCTCTTGTTTATAGGCAATATTACACAATACATCAGGGAGGGAGGGGACATTGGGCTGTTTATTACACTAGTCCCCAAAGTTTTGTGATAATGCTTTCTTATTCGTTGGCCCAACAACTTTTATTAAATTTTAATGGGTTAGTTTTATTCAGTTGAGTGTCCAAACGTTTCAACCACTAATTTTAATCTACAGAAGGTATAATTTTGTGTATTATCATTGGGTATGTACATCGATTTATCGGCCATTGTCTTACACCTTAAGATCCCTGACAAAACATACTATCTTGCCTGCCTAGAACTCTACATATATGATAGTTTATGAATATTTGATAACTTGATATTGATAAGTAATATATATATCCATACCATGGATGTAGAATAGACGTGTTACTAAAAATACAATTTTTCTAATTTATTCTTCTGCTGACCTAAAAAGTTACTGTAGGGGCCTAGAAATAAATGTACAAAATTGCACTCTCTATCTCTACTGGTTACCTAGCACCAGGCCTCTAAAAATTCAACAGATAACGGTAGAACGGCGGTTTTAAAACTTTCTCAGCAATGTGCAGGTTTTGAACTCTTCTGCATATTTCAACTTAAACATAAAAAACATGATATCCAAAAAATCTGTTGTCAAAGTCTACTCTACAACTAGCGCCAGTCGGTTTTAAAAAAGAAATTGCTGAAAATTGTAAAAAAAAAGACATCGCCAGCGCTATTCTCGGTTCAAAGATAGCAAAGCATGCTTTTAATTGACACAACAATCTTAATCGCATTTTATATTTTTAAAAAATTACAGAACACCTAAATTCATCTCTAAGTCATTCTCCTATGCATTTAAATTTTTTGTATGAAATAACGGGATTTTAAAACTGGGTTTTTTAGAGGCCGGGCGCTAGGTAGCCTGTAGAGTTAGAGAGATAAAATTTTGTACATGTATTTCTAGGCCCCTGAAATAATATTTTAGGTCAGCAGAAGAATTAATTTCGAAAAAGTGTATTTTGAGTAACACGTCTAATCCATATCAAAGAATGTAGAATATACGTGGATATATTATGAAAGGGGAAAATTGTCGTCAATTTAGGTTTCTATTTCCCCTTTCTATTATTGATCGGACAATTCATCCAGAAGGAAGGGAGGAAATATAATAGGGGAAATCATTGTTTTAGCCCGCTACACGGTTCACTTTACTAGATAACACTAAAAATTTGGTGTAAGATCCAAGTAATAATATATCTATTTCCATACCGATGTGGATTAGGAAAATATATATATTTTTTACCTCTTTTTTATTATACTAGCCTCTAGTGGCACTTTGAATGTTTTTTTTTATTTAAAATATCTAATTACAGAAATAATTGGTTTATGTTTCGTTGGAGTCTCTTTTTCGAGAGGGGTAATTTTTTTCTAGGGGCGATTTCTCCTGATAGGGTGGTGGTACCCTCCCCAAAAATAGTTATATACCTTCCCGGGACTTATGAGAAGCTACCCTGTTAAGGAGAACCCGATCGGTTCAGCGGTAAGCGAGATCCTTCGGTACAAACACACAAACACACAGACATCCTGTTACTTTAGTATAAGGATTGTTGCTTTTACTCAAAGTGCCTGAAGAGCAATAAACCCCAACCCCTACATCTATATTAGGATCTTGGACAAAGTAGCTTCGGACAAAGTAGCTTCGGACAAAGTAGCTTCGGACAAAGTAGCTTCAGGAGAAAGTAGCTTCAGGACAAAGTAGCTTCCGGACATTTACTTAAGAAAAGTAGCTTCCTAAGAAAAATAGTCTCTAATATGGCTCCGTAGCCTATAACCTAACCTAACCTAACCTATGTTAGCCTCAGAACATTTATCTAAGAAAAATATCATCAACTGATAATACATAGGTGGTTTAGAATTTCGTGGATTTGCAAAAAGTGGTTGATAGATTTTTACAAGTTTTAATAATGTTTTTACAATTTTTTGGTTAGGTTAGGTTAGGTTATAGGCTAGGGGGCCGAGCGCCCGCGGCTAGGCAGGCCAGGGGGCCAAGCGCTGCGGCAATGACCTTTATTAACACTGGAGGCTACTTTTCTTAGGAAGCTACTTTGTCCGGAAGCTACTTTGTCCTGAAGCTACTTTGTCCTGAAGCTACTTTGTCCTGAAGCTACTTTGTCCGAAGCTACTTTGTCCAAGATCCCTATATAACAAAGTAGAATTATGTCTGTCCGTCCCTTAAGATCTCGGTAACCACTAAACCGATCGGATTCTACTCTTCACTGAATATACCTACTGGTTCTGTGGTGGTCTTAGGCTATTTTCTTGGGGGTGTGGGACACCCCCAACCCCCCAAAAATTAAAATCACTCCTCCCCTCCAAGTTTTTTAGGCAGTTAATTTAAAATGTGGTGGTGGCAGCACCAGGGGTTCTATTTTTTTTAATTTACCTCTTGGGGGAAAGTCCCTACAGGCTAGGGGCGGTGCCGTTAGTTTTGTATTAAACTAGTGGATGAGATCTTAACATTTAGAAGCTCATTATTGAAGGATTAAGAAAAAAGCCTAAGATTTATTCAGATACTTCAATATAAATATTAAAAAAGCCCATACCATTCAAGGACCTATGTGAAGCTTCCCGAAACTGGAGAACTTATCGCTTTTTCCTATCCTTAACTCTTGGAAGAGGGCCCTCACCCTGTCGAACTACCCAGCACCCAATTTAACCTAACATAACATAACCTAAAGTAACCTTGCCTTAATTTATATTTAAAATAAGAAAGGGAGGGGGGGGGGGGGTAGGGGTGCTGTGCTCAACTTGGCACTTTAATTTAAAACCGCTAGTCTTTAGTAGTATTTCTTTGAGGAATAAGATCTTTGATCATTTTAGAACATATTTGCAGACACAAACAATTATTATTGTTCGTTGTCCTACCGTTTAATTTCAAAGCTTCGCTTTTATAGATGTAGTCATCCATGTTTCTTTATTACGATCATTATTCTTTGACAATTAATAACAGACTTGCGCTTGATTATAATTTATGCCCGCTCTGACATTGTTAAATTATTTTTTCATGTCTTAGAATAGTGTAAATTTTTTTAAAATAGGTTGAAAAACATACTAACTTTAAAATAAATTATTTTTTTTCAGTTGAATAACCTTTCTTTTTTTAATTTGTAATCTATAATACAAAGTAGAATGATGCCTGTCTGTCTGAAGAATAAAATCTCAGTAACCACTGAACTGATTGGGCTCTTCTTTTTAGTGAATATACCTACTGGTCCTTTGATGGTTTAAAGCTATTTTCTTTGCGGGAGTTGGAGATTAGGGGAGGTGTAACACCTTTAACCCCCCCCCCCCTTCCAAAAAATACCCCCCCAAATAAAAATTATTTCTTTTAAAACTAACCCCCCCCCCAAAAAAAAAAAAAAATTCCCTCCCAACAAGATTGTTTTAATTTTTTTATTAAATTCACATTACCTCTTGGGGCGAAACAACTAGTAAGATAAGTTGATATAGGAAGTTGGGAAAAGATAAAAAAATATATAGGTGTATAGCTACGCTCCTAAAAGAATAGGCTTAAAAACAGACGTAAAGACTACGGGGAACTATTACTTATTAAGAAGCTACTCATTGCCAAATGTAAAATAATAAGGCTTAGCTGATGATTAATTATTTAAAGGCTATTTATTTTCAGGGGAAAAATGATGGGGCAGTAATGGTTATTTCTCGCATCGTATTATAAACGGCTTTCCGCCTTCGGCACCTTGGGGCTAAAAAAACTGGTTTTAATCTTGAGAACCGGTTCCTATCCACCGGATTCAAATGAATACGAGAAAATAAATTCTAGATTTTTGACCATCAGAAATTTCGTCATACTCCCCATATGTACATCATGACTAACAAGTATGAGCCATACGCTTAACAAGAGTTCAGAGTATCTCAGTTTGTATCCAATTTTAAAATGTTTCAGTGAAGGGTTGGCAATGGGGAAGGGAAGGGGAAATTAAGAAGAAAGGGTGGAAAAGGGAATTAACGGCAATTCTAAACATTTAAATCTTCAAATACCTAACTCTACAGACAGCCAGAAGCACGGACAGACAAGGACATTTAAGAGTAGCTTCGCTACTAAAAATATACTTTGCATGGACATATTTCTATTGAATACCCACTGACTAACAGCGTATATTCTATACAAATATTCTAATGATCATTATTGAGACATAATTGTTTGTTCTTGCGTTTACATTTTACTTTAACAAATATTTTTTATAATCATTTTTTTTTGTTTTAGCTTAAAATTAATGATGTATGGACAGACAAACATACATGAAAACATATAAAAAAAATGACAGTAGGAAAAACGAACATTAACACTTGTAAATTGCCAGAACTGAATAAACAGAAATGTGTTAAATTCAAAACAAAATAGTAATTTATTTTGTTGAAAAACTGCTTCAATGCAGGATAATGTAATGACATACTTACATTTTTAAGACTTGATTATAAAGATGCTTTGCTTATAACATTGTATTTTGTTGACCTAGGAATCAGTATTCCAAAAATCGGATCAATAGGACAATAATATCTCATAAAAATTTGTTATTATAAAAGTTAAAATCCACATAAAAGTTAAAATCCACATGTATAATGGACGGACGGACATTCTGGTGGTAATTATAAAGTTACTACGCTTTCTTAATCGTACCTAACTACTACATGAATCACAATGCAAAGTTTGAAATCAATAGGACAATTCTAAAATGTCTAAATCAACGAGAAGGGCTATCCGTTCCACGAAAAAAACTTTCTGTTTCGGACGGACGGACGTTCGGACGGACCGACACTAATTATAGATTCGCTTCGCTTTTAAAAACCTGATCAAATTAAACGCAAAATGAATAATGAATTATTGTTTAGTATTGGTCTTTATTCTGTATTCATTTATCATAATTTTGGCCGCAAAAATGCAATCTTAGAATGTTAGACTAGCCACAGTGCCTTCGAAGGTGCTTTGACTTTAGTGTCAGAACCTAAATTGGGACATAGTGCATTTCATTACACTAGGTTAGGTAACTTCATTTTACTTTTCAATAAAATCTAAAATGCAGCGGTTTTTGAGAAAGTTAGATTTAAAAATTTCAAGTTAAATTTTCACCCACTAGGAGTTACCGCATAATCATGACAAGAAAAGCAAAGATAATTTATTTAAAATTTTGAACAACTTTGCTTTTATAAAGTCAGTCATAAAACCTCTCTATATATGATTTATTTAAGGCTGAATTTCCGTGACCTTAGCAAAGCAATTGATAAAAATGGCCATTAATTAACTCACTTCGGGAGTGGTTTTATGAAGAACTTTATAAAAGCAAAGTTGTTCAAAATTTTAAATAAATAATCTTTGCTTTTCTTGTCATGATTATGCGGTAACTTCTAGTGGGTGAATGCTAATAATGCTAATGTCGTATGGGTGAGTTGCACCTGGACTGAACAGTCAACTTGTCAACTCAAGGCCAGACTCTTGGTCCTTCACCTCATACCCGTGATACAGTACATTACAGACAACCAACTCTCTGTGATGCACGACCTTTGTCTGAGAAGTCCTAACTGTGCATGGTAACGAGTTGCGCCTGTTTTGGGCCAAGGCATTCCCCCCACTCTAACTATTTACGTCGCGCATCTGACATAGTAGCAGTGGGAACCATTTTTAACGTCTTTAGTTATGACGCGGTGTCAGACCGAGATTCGAACCTAACACCTTCCCGACGACGAGCGGATGCGCTACGTGTTGAGCCACGGTCGCGGGTTTCTAGTGGGTGAAAATTGAACTTAAAATTTTCAAATTTAATTTTCTCAAAAACGGCTGCATTTTAGATTTTATTGAAAAGTGAAATGAACTTACCTAACCTAGGGTAATGAAATGCACTATGTCCCAATTTAGGTTCTGACACTAAAGTCAAAGCACCTTCAAAGGCACTGTGTAGCACTTTCGCCCCTGGTGTTTAGGGGCTCTGTATAAGTAGATGAAACAGGGTAGATAAAAAACGAAACAATCCCAAGACTAATCTAAAAATAAAATAGCCTGAAGCCATTCAAGGTACTAAATATATAAATTTTACCTAAAAAAAACATGCATATAATAACTGTAAATACTAACCGGTTTATTTTCTTAGTATGATGCTTTGTTTGGGCGAATTCTCAGAAGGAGAGGGAACAATGAACTGTTTATTACACTAGTCTCTAAACTTTTATAATAACGTTTTCTTATTCGTTGACTTAACAACTTTAGGGATTTGGGGACTTTAATGAATTTCAATTGGTTTGGTCCTTTTAGTTTAGTGTTCAAACGTTTAAACGACTAATTTTAATCTGCAGAAGGGGTTATTTTGTATATCAGCATTAGGTATGTACATCAATTTATCGGACATTGTCTTTAGATCAGTGGGAAATTCTATTTTTTAAAATTACAATAGACTATATAGTATATACTCGTTTGCTGCCATAAATTCCTTTTCTATTACGTCTTATTAATCATCTAGGGCAATAAATCTATTTTCTCGTATTCATTCGAATCCGGTGGATAGGAACCGGTTATCATCCATACGAAAAAACTATGTCTAGCATCGTATTATTTCCAGCTTTCTATATCCGCGGAAAGCCGTTTATAATACGATGCGAGAAATAACTATTATTTGCAGAAATGTATTCATTCAAATCACATAACGTAATTTTTCTTTAATTAGTTTCTATGAATATATTTTCTGTGAAAGTACTAGGCACTCATTTGTTTTTATTTAAAACTTTTCTTTAATTAGGGTAGGTCTGTTCGTCTGTCCGTCTGTACGTCTTTAACTAATAGCTCTTATTTTTAAAGCAGGTATGTTAAAATTCAACATTTTAAACTTTGCATGATGATTTATGTAACCGTTAGGTACAATATGAAAAGATTTAGCAACTCTAGAAACCTTACCAGAAAGTTTGTACGTCCATTATAAACATTTTGCTTTTTTGCTTTTATGTATAATATAATTGTTGTATTTTTGGATTATGATATAATGTTATAATCCTCTTAGGATTTTTCAAAACTTTGAAAATTTCTAAACCACCCCCCCCCCCCCCCCCGGTCTACAAAATAATGACAATGTTTGTAGCATTTAGCAAGGGGTAGCATCACAAAACAAAATCAATCTAACTTAAATGGCAACCGTGAAAATGACATTTTCCCCCCAATGATACGGACTGACGGACAGACAAAGTCAATTATGAAATTATCATCGCAACTAAAAAGTTAAAATAATTAGTATCTTGAATATTACGCAAAAAAAGGTCACAACGGTGAATAGAAACAAGGATGACAACATCCATAAAAGCAAAGCTCTGAAACGGTAGTTCAAACGAAAGAACATTAACACTTGTAGTGTGTCAGAACTGAATAACCAGAATATAAATGTATAAATTCGAAACAAAATTGTAAGTAAATTTTAAGAACTGCTTAGATGCAGGATAATGTTTAAAGACATACTTACATTTTTATGCCTTGATTATAGAGATGATTGGCTTATAACATTGTACATTGTTGTCCTAGGAATCAGTATTCCAAAAATCAGATTAATCGAATAATTATAAAACATAAATTTTTTTGAGTATAGTCCCTTTCGTGGCAACGTCTCTTAAGGTGTGTTTCGCCTTATTTTCACAGTAGATTTCCTCCTATTTCTTGCTCCTGCGGGGTGCTCTATTACTGCGGGCCGGGTCAATTGCCCAACCCTGTGGGTCAATCACCTAACTTAATCTAACCTATAAAAAGCTGCTTTGAAAATACCAAAGGGAGGGGGAAGAGAGACTATACGCAAATTTTTTGTTAAAAATCAACATGTTTAAAATGAACGTACGGACATTCGGGTCGCGATTATATAGTTGCTACGCTTTCTAAATTAATTGTTTTCACATAATTGGCTAAGGTCAATTTTTAATTTTTTGAAATCAATTTCCTTTTAAAATATTTATCAAAATTTTTAATAACATTATCTTTTAGAATGCTTATTGCAAAGAATAACAAAAGTTGCATGAAAAGTTTTGTTTTGTAGTAATGATTTCATGTATACTAGCGGTTTTGCCCCTAGTTTATAGGGGCTGTGCCCCTAGAGTTAATTAAAAAAACGTGCCTAAAAAATGATGTGAGTATCGAAATAATTACATCTTCTATTACCTACCCAGCCGAAAAATTGTGAAAGGGTCGTAAATTTTCTCGAATAAATTGCGAATTCGCAAAATTCGAAAAAAAAATTGGGGGGGATTTTTTGTTTTTTGGGGGGTTGGGGGTGTCCCATCCCCCGAGAAAATAGCCTAAAACCAACAAAGGACCAGTAGGTATATTCCCTGAAGAGTAGAATCCAATCGGTTAAGTGGTTACCGAGATTATAAGGGACGGACGGACAGACGGACATCTACTTTGTATTATAGATTCATAAGAAAAAAAAACTAAAATTTAGAAAAACTAAAATTTAGTTCTGTCCGTACAAAAATCTTATTCTCACATTAGCAAAGAACAAATGTAAGACAGACACGCACACTTATAGAGTAGCTGCTAAGATTATAGCTACCTGCACCGCACGCCAATTTTGGTGTTCTTTAATATAAGCAAACATTTTTGCTAATTCTTTATGTCCTAGTGGGTGGGCCCTAGCACTGAAGTGGCAAAGAAGGGTGATAAAACTAGGCTAAAACGGTAACAAGGCTTGAATCTAAAATTGAAACCGCTTAAAACCTCCCTGAGACCTAGGTGAATCTTCCCCAAAATAGGAGAACTAAATCAGTTCATTGTTTATTGAGAGCTTAAGATTCAGACAAAAGAGCCCTCCTACTTTAAATTATAGGATTCGTAACTTTTACTAATGCGACAGTTTCACGGGTTTTAATGAACGTTGTGTCCTGCGAAAAATAATGCAAGTTTAGATCCTCAATCATTATTGGGCTAATAGGAACACAGTGAAGGAACAATCCGATCACATTATTATTTCTAAATGTACATAAATTTGTACAAAATGGAAATTTCTTTTTCGTTTCATTGATAAATAAGTAAACAAATAGTTAAGTTTCTTAAAATAAAGCTTTGCTTTGGGAAATTTTAACCTACAAAAATTATGTTGCTTAAATTTAAGATTAAGCAAACATAAAATCTTCGTCTGCTAGAATAGTTATTTATTTTATTATATTATAAACAGCTTTTCGCGGATATACAAATGTACAATTAAAGATTTTAAAAGTTTTTAATATTATGATTGTATATTTTTGTATTCGTAGAAAACTGGATATAATACGATACAATATGTAAATGATTTTTTAGTATGGCTTATAACCGGGATCTAATCCAGTGGATATTAATCGGTTTGAAGCCACAATTACTTTATAAGTTGGACGAATTATTGTGTCTAATTGAGCATCTACATTAATGAATCTATTTTTTCCTAATTAAATTGACCGCCTAATTATTTCTGGATTATTCAAACTCACAACCATTCTCCAGTTTCAAATTTGTATATAAATAGGGAGGCTTTTGATTAAATAATTCAGTAGTGCACAAACAGTTAATGTATGATTATTAATTAATTTTAACTTTTGTTTTGATGTTCGTATTTATATTAAACTTTGCCTTGGCACTTTTTATAATGTATGTTTAAAATGATTTCACTTTTAAATCTTATATTTTTTTACGTTCATGAATTTCTGTATAGTATTTGGTAATTTTATTTACGTTTTTTCTAAGTTATTTAAAATTAGCCTTCTAATTTGTTTTTCATTATATTTAATATTTTATGCTTACTTGTATATTTAAAAAAATTTTTTTTTCATTATAGTTAAAATTTGTGCTTTTCTTTCTATGTTTTTTTAATTTGCCTTATAATTTTTATTCATTATGGTTAAAATTTGTGCTTTACTTTCTATGTTTTTTAAATTTTGCCTTCTTATTTGTTTTTCTTTACAGTTAATATTTTATGCTTTACTTTGCATGATATATATCTTGTTTTAATGTAGCATGGTTTCTGATTTATTTTTTAGTATGTCTAAACTTGATTTTTAACTATATAGCCTTCTTAATCTTATTTTATGATTAAATTCTTAAACTTTATTTGTTGGTTTTATTAATTTTATTTATGTGTTCATTATTTTATGCATGTTATAATTTATCTTCATACCCTTTGAATTATTATTAATTATATGTTAATTGATTTTTAAGATTTTTTTTCTTCTATATTTGCTTTTTTAATACAGTTTTATTATTTGCCTTCATTATTCTATATTCCCTTTTATTACATGTTTTTGCTTTATTTTAAATTTTAGGTATATTTAAATTGTTTTGTTTCTACTTGGCCTGAGTGGTATTGCATTTCATTTCTTTTCTTTGATATATAACTTGCTTGTGTTCTTTTTCTTCTGTTTTCAGATCAATAATGGCTTTTTGGATGTTTTATATTGATATCGTTAATAATGGCTTTTTTGGGATGCTTTATGTTGATATCCTCTGCCGTTGGATTACTTCACATTTACAACAGTAATGCTTTTGTTGTAGCTATGCTACTCTATAATTTACTATGTCTGTTTGTCCGTATGTCAGTTCACCCGCCAGTCAGTGATCTGTAACGATATGAGGGAAAGTTATTTTTCTGCTGCTATTTATAATAGAAGGCTGGAACTTCATGTCAATATTTTTATTATGGAGCATAATTAACTTTAAAACATCGTTGCTTTGACCCAGGAATAAGGTATAACAACAAGTAAAATATTGAGAGGTCGACAATTTTACGATGTGTTGCCCTCCATCGACATCTGAAAAAACATGTATAGGTTTAATGATTTTTTTCAAATTAATTTCGTTGTTAATATAAGCTGACTTTGACCATTAGTTATTATAAAAAATATGATTCAATCTGTCAGTATTGCTATGATATTATTTCATATTTTCTAATTTCCTAGCATCTTTCTTAAATTGATTTAATTTAATTTATGTGAATTATTTATTTAAATTTCGATCTAGACTCTATCAGCATTGCAATAATTTCTTATATCCTAGCATCTGTTTAAAAGCGAAGTTTTTCCAATAATTAAAGCTGGTCCGGAACTGACAACGAAGTACAGTATCATAAGCGAAGTAACTCTAAAAATGTCCTGTATTAGGTATTTTTCTGTATTAAGCAGTTATTCAACCAATTTACTTACAATTTAGCTTCGACTCATACACATGTCCTACCGTTTCAATGCTTTGCTTTTATGTATGTTGTTATCTAAATTGAGAACTTGTCCTAAAAATTAAAAGAAATATTGTTTTGCAGGTTTGTTGCTGCGGCAAATGACCTACTTTTCTTTGGCCTATAATCTATATTTTCCATCTGGGGCTTTTTTTACAGGTGCGTTACTGTTTCTTTTTTTGTTTTAGCATGTTCAAGTTCTTAAAAGCCTATTCTTATTTATATAAGAAAGAGAGATTTATTTACATATAGAATATATGAAATATTCCCATTCGAGTTTTGATATAATGGGGTGTACAAAATAGATTTTATCAATAATTACTGCATAGGGATCTAAAGGGATAAAACAATTGCCGTTAAATTTATGTACATCCGCAATGATGATACACAAAATTTCACCTTCTGTAGATTAAAATTAGTGGTCGTAACGTTAGAACATTCAACTTAATGAGCCAACCAATCAAATTCACCAAAAACTTTGGGAACTAGTGTAATAAACTTTGCATGTTGTGATCCCTTCCGGTCTTGTATAACTAATTAATTTAACATTATTAAAAGCGAATATTTTCTATAATTATTGTCCGTCTGTAACGGTATGCTCTCTTCGTTAATCTAAACAGATTAGAATTGTCCTATCCATCTCTAACTTAGCATTCTGATTTCTATAACGTCAGTACAGTATTCTGTATTTGCAACAAATCACTTACAATTTTGTATATACTTAATAATCAGTTTATTCAGTTCTGACACTCCACAAGTTTGTCCTTCGCTTGTATAGATGTTGTCATTCTATATTCTATTTATTTCAGGTCTGTCCTTCTTTCAAGATTCTTCCAGAGTAACTCTACGGAGCAGAATAAGGTAGGACTAAATATTTCAACCCTTTTCTTTGATACAAAGCTCTAAATTTTTTTTTTTTGGAATTTAGTCGGTCTGCGTTAACAATAAAAAATATATGTATAGATGTATAACACAGACAACTATCAGGTCCGACTTTAATTGAAAGGTTTTTAATGGTCCGTCGATTACCTTAAACTTTAACCATGATTGTTAAGCATAAAGGTAAGTTAAGTAAAGTTTGTTATTTTTTACTTCTGGATGGTTTAAAGACTAATTATATAAGGGAGGAGGGGGGGGGGGGGGTAATGCAACCATCTCGTAATTAATAATTAATCGGCACTTAGAATTCAAATTTCGAAATTTTGCATGAATAATCCTTGGTAGGTCTACTGTCCCTAAATAGAACAAAAAGTTGGAGCAAATTAGTCACGAAACCTATTTCCACATGACACTTTTTGTAGCTTAAAAACCGTTTAAACGGTTCTAGCTAGTAGCTGTTGGTACTAGAAATTTAAAAATAGTTATTGCTATCATTTAACACGAATTAAACCAAAGATATGATTTAAAAAGTTGATTCCTACGTTATTAATGATGAATTTGCCATGAAAATAGGCAAAAAAAACGGCTAAACGGCTGAGCCGCCAGCCGTTACTTTTCCAGCTTTTTGTTCGATTTAGGGAAAATTGATCTACCAAAAATTACTCATGAAAAATTTCAGATCAAAATTAGAATTCTAAGTGTGACACAACCCAATCTTTCCCGATTTTGTATAATTTTTGAGGAACATGATTCCAGTGACGTCATATTTTTCTTTCTCGAAAAAGGGAAGGGGGGAAGAAAATCTCTTCAAAAGAGATGGGGAAAACCCCCTTTTCTTCCATCTCCTTTTTTTCTTCCCCCTTTCCCTTTTTCGGGAAAGAAAAATATGACGTCACTGGAATCGTGTTCCTCAAAAATTATACAAAATCGGGAAAGATTGGGTTGTGTCTCTAAGTGCCATTTAATCAATGATTACGAGATGGTCGCATTAACCCAAAATATGTTATCATTTTATAATAAAAACAAGGATGACAACATCCATAAGTAGCGAAGCACAGCATTTTTTTTGATGAAACAAGGAGATTTAAAGTGTATTTATTAAAATCAAGAATAGATTTATTGGAGAAAATAAACACGAAACCTTGTTTTATTTTGTATGATGAAGACGGTTAAAGTAAATTACATACTAAATAGATGCACATAACAATGGGAAAAAATATTTTGAAACTGTTAATGCAAAAAAGTTTTAAAATTGGACCAAAAATACCAAAGATATGGGGAAATATGTCAAACATATAAAAATAGCCAAAAACCTGCTAAAAGGCAGTTTGGCCGCCATTGATTCTTTTCTTAAAATGCCAGAAATTTAATTTTGATATCTTTAACTGAAAAATTATTGAAAATTGGACCATAAAGACCAAAGATATGGGTAAAAATGTGAAAAATATAAAAATAGCCAAAAACCTGCAAAAAGGCAGTCTGACTGTCATTGTTGTTTTTTTCAAACGACAGGAAATTTAATTTTGATATCTTTAACTGAAAAAAATTCGAAAATCGGACCATAAACACCAAAGATATGGGTAAAAATGTGAAAATTATAAAAATAGCCAAAAACCTGCAAAAAGGCATTCTGACCGTCATTGTTGTTTTCTTCAAATGACGGGAAATTTAATTTTGATATCTTTAACTGAAAAAAGTTTGAAAATCGGACCATAAACACCAAAGATATGGGGAAAATTTGGAAAATATAAAAAATAGCCTAAAACCTGCTAAAAAGCAGTCCGACCGCCATTGATGTTTTATAGTTAATTGTGCTCCTTAATGATGGGAATGTTGTCAAAAAATTTCAGCTCTCTATCATTTATAGGAGCCGAGAAAATCACGTTTCCCCCAATTCATTAATAACGGACGGACAGACGGACAGACGGACATTGTGAATTATAGAGTAGCTTCGCTACTAAAAAAAATATTAACAGCCGTCTCAGTCTATTTTGCTGGTCTTTACTTTTATGGATCTTGAAATCTTTGTTTAAATTACTTAACTTTTCTTAATTCTTATTTTAGGTTTTCAATCTTGCAACTTGGTTGAGTTTAATTGTTGTTGTGTTCTTTAAAGGTAAATATTTATTTGGATGTAGATTATTCATGGATATTTGAAAAATCGTCGTCAATTTAGCTTGCTTAAATGGAACTCCTTTATTAGTCAATTCGTTTAATGACGTTATCCTCTTAGAAATTTTTTCAATTTTGTACCCCCCCCCCCCCCCCCCCCCCCCCCCCCGACTACCGACGAACAACTATTTTAGGTTAGGTTAGGTTTTAGGCTAGGGAGCCGAGCGCTGCGGCCAGAGTTCATAGTTCTCTGTCGGGGGGGGGGGGGGGGGGGGGGGAGGGGAGAGTACTAAAATTTTTAATATTGAAAAAAAAATTTCTAAGAGGATAATACCCGTTTAACTAGTAGAAGGTGAGGGTATCTGGCAAAGAGGGTGGAAGCCTGCTCCGTGGCTTACTTTATTAAAGAACACGAAATTCTTCGTTTGTCTGAGGTTTGTACCTACTGATAACACCTGCAATAATGAACACTTAAGTTAGTTGTGGTTGCATATCCCCTCTCCCTACTTATATTTGGATAAATTTGAATCTAATGAAAAGTAATTATTTTTAGGTTCTATTCTACACCTGGCTACCTTGCAGCTTTATCTAGTGTGTATTTACAGGTAAACTTCATGTTATAGCTTCTCTATAATTATTACGTCTGTCTGTAACATTTTATTTAAAATGTATGAAAACTTATCTGTATATGACTCATGGTTAGTCCTATCAATTGTGTAATCAAGCAAATCAATAAAGAAATCCGTATGCTTTGCCAATTTCATTTTCATTATATTGTGGACTATTTTTTAAATATTATTCTTATAATAAAGTAGCAGGATGTGCGTTTGTTTGTCTCTCTGTCTGTTTATACCGTATGATCTCGTTAACCTCTGAACCGATCGGGTTCTTCTTAACAGAGTAGCTTCTCATAGGTCCAGGGAAGGTTTATAATTATTTTGGGGAAGGATACCACCCCCCTCACAATAGAAATCATAAAAATCCAATTTTTTTTAGGTATAGAGACTCCTACGCAACATAGGTACCATAGAAACTTGAACGTAACATATCTTCAGGACGTAATTATATATGAAAATTTAAATTTAGATTTAAATTTAACATTTTTATTTTTGTCTGCTATTAAACAGGTTCAGACAAAATATTAATAATTTAATGATTTAATACAACATGAAAAATGACAGTTTTATAGCCAACGTGAACATTATTTTGGTTTGAAATTTCATAGGTTTTATATTTTATAAATTATTTTTTGTCGGCTATATACAGGTGCAGACAAAATATTAATTAATACACAATGATATTATGACATGAGACATGATATTTTCAACTTTTTTCTTTTGTTGTTTTGCTTTGTATCTTTGGATCTGGTTAATTGATTGGTAGTTGTATTGGTTAGTTAATATTGGTTGGTTAGTGGTGGTTGGTTAATATAGGTTGGTCAGTGGTGGTTGGTTAATATTGGTTGGTTAGTGGTGGATGTTTAGTATTGGTTGGTCAGTTATCCTGCTTTTCTTTTTGTTCATGAGGGGGAGGTTCTGTCCGTTCCTAGTGCAAATTACCCCGTACATTACATGAGGTGGTGAGGAAAGTACGCAGTGTCATGACCAGTGTTCTTAACTCTTTAACCACTGATGACGTGTGTATTCTAGGATCCTGGGTAGCTGCCAGCTGTGGCTGGAGCTGTTGTGTTGTTGGTTGTTGTGTCCCTACACCACGATGAACCATCAATTGGTCACCCGACCAATCTCCAAGAAGACCCTCATGAAGACCCTCTAGGTTTATGTCTGTCCCTCTCCCTATCCCTTTCCCTTGTCCCTATGGCACTCCGTTGTGTCTGGCTACAGGTTACCTGCTAAACAAAACCTAATCTCCGAGCAGGTTTTTCACTGATTGACCATGGAAGGTTTATAATGAATTATACTTCTGGTCATTTGGTGGGGAACTTGATAACAATATCTTCGAAAAATTTATTTAAAATTTATTAATTTATCTTTATTATTGTAATATATTTTTAACTTAATATAGTTAAGAGTATAAATAATGAATATGTTATTTATTTTTTTTAATTAGCATCTTCCCTTACTGTCTTTCATTATTCATTATTTAAATTGAAAAGGAAAAACCTTTTTTGAATCCAACAAATCAAACCCAAACCTTGAGTTTTTCACTAAGTGACCATAGAAGGTTTATATTAATTCATACTTCTGGTCATTTGGTGGGGAACTTGATACAAATATCTTCAAAAAATAAAATGAATGTTACAAACCCAAACCTTTAACTTTGAATGAAAAAAATCAACCCTAAACCTTGAGTTTTTCACTAAGTGACCATGGAGGGTTTATATTAATTTATACTTCTGGTCATTTGGTGGGGAACTTGATACAATTATCTTCAAAAAATCAAATCTCAACTTTGAATGAAAAAAATCAATCCTATACCTTGAGTTTTTCACTGAGTGACCATAGAAGGTTTATAATAATCTATACTTCTGGTCATTTGGTGGGAAACTTGATAAAAATATCTTTGAGTAGTAAACTCAAATCAAACAAATAATAATCGATAAAAATGCAGTAAAAGCATTAAATTTTAGCTTTTGCTTCTATAAATCTTTATTGTAATATATTTTTAACTTAATATTGTTAAGAATATAAATAACAAATATGCTATTTGTTTATTAAAATTAGTAATTTAATATTTTATTTTTGGTATATTATTTATAATTAAGTCTCTTTAAATTTTTCCTTATGTATACTAAAGTGTTTAGAAATGGTTTTTAACCAATTGTGACATACAAATTGCAATAGTTCTTCTTAAGCTGTCCAGTCTTTCAAGGAATCGCCACATGGACAAAAATAAAGATCAATGCATTGTTATATATCTTGTCACATGGAACAAAAATTAGTATTTTTTTGTTATTTATTCACTGGTTAATGTTCTTTGAATAAAGGTAGAATTATCAACCATCTACACTATATATTCTATATAAATATAGATAAGGTAGTGTCTCTATAGTCATAGTTATATAATATACATGACTAGAGTAGACACTGCTTTATTATCAACCATCTACACTATATATATTTTATATAACCATAGATAAGGTAATGACTAGAGCAGACACTGCTTTATCATCAACCATCTACACTATATATATTCTATATAACTATAGATAAGGTAATGACTAGAGCAGACACTGCTTTATCATCAACCATCTACACTATATATATTCTATATAACTATAACACTATTTATATTCTATATAACTATAGATAAGGTAGTGTCTCTATAGTCATGGTTATATAATATACATGACTAGAGTAGATACTGCTTTATCATCAACCATCTACACTATATATTCTATATAAATATAGATAAGGTAGTGTCTCTATAGTCATGGTTATAAAATATACATGACTTGACTGCTTTATTATCTACCATCTACACTATATTTACTAAGTATATTTGTGATTACTTT
This sequence comes from Acartia tonsa, assembly GCF_053477335.1. NCBI lineage: Eukaryota > Metazoa > Arthropoda > Copepoda > Calanoida > Acartiidae > Acartia > Acartia tonsa. The sequence continues at coordinate 22,311,119 of NC_137270.1, forward strand.
TATTTAATGAAATCTTCCAATTTTTAACATTTACAAAACGGCCTGCTTTATTGCATCAAGATTCATGACATATCTATATAGGAAATAAACGTCTATAAATGAGCTCGAGTCTTCCAATGATAAAGTGTTTAAAACTCATAGTGCTCCAATAATCCTCTTTAAACTCTCATTGACCAAAGCGATAGGACCTTTATTTTATTTGTTTATGGAATGAATTAAGTTTTTCACTTCATGTAGATATTTGAATTACATTGAAGTATTTAATCCTTATTTCATAAATAAAAAAAATATTCGTTCATTATAGAGTAAATCTAAGAAAACTGTATTTTAAAAGAATTCGATTGTGGCGACACTTCCTTTGTGTTAAAATATTAAAACTAAAATTTTAATCATATTAACCCTTTGGTGATGGTAATGTAAAAAAAATATAATTGAAAAAATCTTTTTAAAATCATTAAAATTAATAAATATTTACTTTTTTCTTGTAGATAGTAATGGTGGGGGAGGAAAATAGATTTATTGAGAAATAGATAATAGATTTGTACTTATCAAAAACTAGCCAATAGCGATATAGTTATATTGAGCCAACTCTAGTATTCAATATAACTATAGATAAGGTAGTGTCTCTATAGTCATGGTTATCTATAATACAAAGTAGAACGATGTCTGTCTGTCCGTCTGAAGATTAAGATCTCGGTAACCGCTGAACCGAATAGGAATATACCTACTGGTCCTGTGGTTGTTTTAGGCTATTTTCTTGGGGGGTGGGACACCCCCAACCCTCCCCCCCCAAAAAAAAATCCCCCCCGCCCCCATTTTTTTTTGTAGGAGATATCCTTGGTGCTTTTTTATTTTGCAGGAGATTTCCTTGGTCCTTCTTTTTTTTTTTTACGAATCTCACCTTAACTTTTTTTATCATTTCTTGGGGTACATGATGAGGGGGATGGATGTGCTGGATATTTAACAGTTAGCTTATAATAAAGTATTGCTTTTTATGGAAAACAAGAATATACCTTATTGAATTTTAAGTCATTTTTAATGAATTGTACTGCATTACCACTTAAATTGAAGAACCAAAGCAATTTCATCATGTTTTATTTTACACCATACTTAATTTACATACACAATTAACAATTTAATAATATTACTTTGCTAGCAGCATAAATCCACGACAGTTTTTTGGATATTTTTGAACCATTGCTGTGCTATGTGCAATGGTCCAACTTACTCCAATCTAGAAATATTTGCTTTACCTGACAAACAGAATTTTTGGCCAGAAGCTACATCAGAGCCCTCCTTGACAGTGTGTAGATAGAGATATATAGCTAGAAGAAAGGGAAGGTTACATGAATTGGGTTTCAAGTTTTGTATCTAAATAAACCCAAAGCTCTATTTGTTAATAGATAGTAACCTCTTCTGGGATTTTAAAGAGAGAAAACTTAAATAATAGGTTTTAAAATGGGGTTTGTATTACTAAAATAATCTCAATGTACCTACCTATACGTCAAAGAACAAACATTTATCTTACTCAAATGGCATTTAAACGGTTTAGCTGTCATACATAAATTGTGCTAGATAAGCCTTCTATTCCTGTCTAGATATTGGTCATACTGTTTAATAAATATTTGTTTATCAGTATAATTAAGTTATCTGTTTATTCAATGTTAAATATGTGCTTTGTTGTTTCAATTAATTGTTAATTATTAGTGGAAATGGTGTAGCAATGTCTTTGCAAGTTGTAAAAAGATAAGCAGATTTTTAGTTGCGAAGCTTCTCTATAATTTGTTTCGTATGTCCGTCTGTCTGAAACGTTTTGGAAGAAACGTGATTTCATAATAGATTTTGTGCTTCGCTTCTTATGGATGTTGTCATCCTTGGCAATTATGGAACATAATGAAGGGAATAGTTGCAAGAAGTTTAAGCCGTGTATCTATTGTCGGAGCTGAGAATATTTGTTTAAAAAGTAAAAGTGGCTATGAAGCTGCTTTAAAGCGGTCCGACCGTAATGGAGGTTTTATACCTAAATATCCTGATATTGATTAATATGTTGACAAGAAGTTTCCGCCTTTTTTTTACACTGGTAACCATAACCATATTATTGTATTGGTTGTCTCATCAATTTTTTTGCATTTTGATTTGTGAGTACTCAACTAATAGTTTTCAATCGACAATCTAAATTTACATTGGAGGTTAATTTTGCTTATAATTATTTGGGATGGTAATTTATTTATCGTCCATTGTCTTATCCCTAAAGACCCCATGGAATATTCTGCTTAGAAGAAAATAGAAAATATACATTTACAGACAAACTTGTGTTAATACTGTGTAATAGAACAAGGATGACAACATTCATAAAAGCGAAGCTCTGAAACGGTAGGACAAACGAACACTTTCACTTGTATAATGTCAGAACTGAATAATCAGAATGCGAATGTATAAGAGTCAAAGCAAAATTGTAAGTAAATTTGTTGAAAAACTGCTTGATACAAGATAATGATTATGGACATACTTCCATTTTTAGGACTTGATTATAGAGTTGCTTCGCTTATAATATTGTACTATGTTGTCCTAGGAATCAGTATACCAAAAATCAGACCAATCGGATAATTAGGTCACATACAAATTTGTTGTTAAAAATGTAAAAATAGTCAACAAGTTTAAAATGGACGTACGGACATTCTGGTAATGATTATAGAGTTGCTACGCTTTCTAACTCGTCCCTAACTATTATAGGAATCACCATGCAAAATTTGAAATCGATAGGACAATTTTAACATGCCTAAATTAACGAAAAAAGCTTTTTAAAAAAGTAAAAAAATCAACATGTTTAAAATGGACGTACGGACATTTTGGTAATGATTATAGAGTTGCTACGCTTTCTAAATCGTACCTAACTACTAAAGGAATCACCATGCAAAATTTGAAATCGATAGGACAATTCTAACATGTCTAAATTAACGAAAAAAGCTATCCGTGACGGACGGACGGACGGACGGACGGACCGACCCTAATTATAGAAAAGCTTCGCTTTTAAAAATGAACTGTCAAGAAAGAATATAAATTATAAATGAGAGATAATTAACAGCCCAAAAATATACGGCCAGTTTAATAGTACAAGAGAAAATAGCACAAATCTGAACCTAAATGTGCTTGTTATTATTCAAATTTTTACCTTTAATCATACTAGCGACTGCGTCCCTTTCTTTTAGATGCTCTATATTCGAAGGGATATGGCAGGGTATTATAATAGCCTAAAACCTTACCAAGACTTATTCATAAAAACAAAATAACCTGAAAACCATCATAGGACCTATAAGAGGCTTCATTGTAAAGGAGATCAATATCTGTTCATCGGTACAACAAAATTTTGTAGCTTTTTAAAAGCGAAGCTTTTCTATAATTAGAGTCGGTCCGTCCGAGATAGATAGCTTTTTTTCGTTAATTTAGGCTTGTTAGAATTGTCCTATCGATTTCAAACTTTGCATGGTGATTCCTGTAGTAGTTAGGTACGATTGAGAAAGCGCAGCAACTCTATAATCATTACCAGAATGTCCGTACGTCCATTTAAAACATATTAATTTTTCTACTTTTTTAACAAAAAAACTATATGTGATCTAATTATCCGTTTGATCCTATTTTTTGTATATTGATTACTGGGACAACAAAGTACAGTATTATAAGCTAAGCAACTCTATAATTAAGTCCTCAAAAATGTAAGTATGTCCATAAACATTATCCTGTATCAAGCAGTTTTTCAACAAATTTACTTACAAATTTGCTTCGACTCTTATACTTTTATTTCTGATTATTCAGTTCTAACACTATACCAGTGTTAATGTCCGTTTGTCCTACCGTTTCAGTGCTTTGCTTTTATGGATGTTGTCATCCTTGTTATTTTATATTTATGCTAAAATCTGAAAAATGACAGAAGGGGAGCAACCCCCCCCCCCCTGCACTGGGAACAAAGATTTAACTATGATAAGAGCGGTATGATGGTTTCCTGAAAAATAAAACATTTGCTTTAATCGGTTAAATTTATTTTTTTGTACGATATAAAGTCATGGGGGAGAATGGATATTTTGTTACCAGATTTTTATATTCTCTAATAAGTAAAACAGACAGCAGGCTAAAATAACGATCCCCCCTTTCCACACCTTTATCCCATTTTCTCCCCTCCCACTGAATGAACAAACCTTCAAATAGATGAATTCCACAATATCAACGAAGGTTATTCAACTATTTGGGGGTGTGTGTGTTGGTAATGAGAACATAAACTCATACAAATAATAGTTATCTCTCGCATCGTATTATAAACGGCTTTCCGCGGATATAGAATGTACAATTATAAGATTAAAACCAGTTTTTTAGCCCCTAGGTGCCGTAGGCACGGGCTAAAAAAACCTGTTTTTTTCTTGTGATTGTACATTTTATATTCGTAGAAAGCTGGATATAATACGATGCTAGACATAGTTTTTTTCGTATGGATGAGAACCGGTTCCTATCCACCGGATTCGAATGAATACGAGAAATATAATTATTTTATAAAAAAAATTCGATTGTTTACAAAAAGAATTTTCCTTTATGAATTCCAATTCCATACAGTCAGGAGAGAGAGGGAACAATGGACTGAATTACACTAGTACCCAAAGCTCAATTGTTTTACAGTTTTCCGTGGATATTAAAATGAAAGATTGTAAGATTGAAATCAATTGTTACCCGGCTCAGAAAACTGGTATTTATTTTACAATTTTTATTTTAAAATTCGTGATAAATTGTCTGTAATACGATTCTATACATAATTTTTCAGTATGGCTGAGAATTGGTTCTAATCCAGCGGATGTTGCTCGGTTTTGAAGCTATACTGAAAAGTTACTTTAGAGTTTATTAAATATTTGATACGAGCATAGACGTCCAAGGGGGGGGGGGAGTAATGGGGTGATTACCCCCCCCCAAGTGAATTTACAAAATTTTACCCCCCCCCCCCCAAATAAAAAAGCTTCCCTCTATGATATAAAGATTACCCCCCCCCCAAAATGAGCTTTTTTAAAACTTTTATTTTCAAATTTTTACCCCCCCCCCCAAATAAAAAAGCTTGGACGCCCCTGGATACGAGGCAAATCTATTTTGAATATGCTGTTATATGTATATGTATAATTAAGAGATAAAGAAACTTTCAAATGAGTTACCTAAACTAATTTTAATTCTGATAATTTTTTTTTTCTAAAACCTAAATATGATTGTTGAAAATTTTTATTTTTTATTTTAGAACTTGTAAAGTAAAGCGACACAATAAACTAAGGTCGATTAAGTCCTCTAGTAGTGAAGATTATTAAAACTATAAGCAAAACTTATTGAAAACAGAACAAAAAAAAACAAATGTGAAAGATAAGAAAATGAGATAAAAAGGAATAGAATATTTTATTCCAAAATTAAGAACATAAATAAATATGTATTTTTATATATGTTTACAAAAACCAAGAAGAAAACATCCATAAAAGCGAAGCTCTAAAATTAGATGGTAGGACAAACGAACATTAACACTTATATGTAGAGTGTCAGAACTTAATAAGCAAAATATTAATTTTAATTATAAACAAAATTGTTGCAAAATTGCTTAAATACAGGATACTGTTTAAGAACATACACTCATTTTTAGGACTGAATTACATATATGGTTCACTTATAATATTGTACCTTATTGTCCTAGAAATCATTATTCCAAAAATCAGGTGAACAGGATTAATATATTGTATAGAATTTCTTTCCATTTTTTGTAATTTCATCCCTTGTAAACCTATCCCTTTATTCCTGCATTGAATCAAAAGTTTGTCCAAACTTTTCACCACAGACTTCCATCCCTGGGCTTAGCTTCAATCCGTCCATCCATCCGTCCGTGTGTGTGTCCATCTGTCTGTTTGTCTGTCCATATGTCCATCCTTCCGACCACAGCTGCCCGCTTGGGAGATAATAGTTTGCAACGTATGTTCCTGTCTTTCCGTAATATAAACCTGATTTAAGAATATAGTCTAAACCCTGCAGAAGAACAAGAAATCTTTGTCAACATGTTTTTCATGTTTTAGGGGCAATTCCTTCTAGTTAGTTATGAGATAGCGTAAAGTGGCACCCAAAAAAATGACATCATACTGGCCTCTCATTGGTCAACTTTATTGTATGAAGTCATTTTTTTTGGTGCCACTTTACGCTGTCTTGTTAGTTATAAACTTCCATTCTACCTATCGGTTCAGCGGTTAGTGAGATCTTCTTATGCACACTGACGAGACAGATAGACAAACATCATACCTCTTTTAGTTAAAGATAAAGAATCAAAGAATATACAACCTTTCATTCCAGGAATATCCATCACCTTGAACTCAATTAATTCGAAATTGTTTTTAGTGAAGTTTTACTAAAAAATCATCCATATGACGTCATACAATTGAGGGATTATCCATCTATCTTTCTTTCCCACTTCTCCCATTATCCATGATTTTTATGACGTCACATGGCTGATTTTTTTAGACACTTTGTAAAACTCCTTTTTGGTGATTTCAACTGTTATCTATGAAGTTTAACTTAAATTCTAAAATTCTAAAATATCTTTAAAAATTCAGTTGTTGGTTCCCGCTGAATCGGCGAGCTTCGCGCGCCATTTTACCCCCACTTAAAAAATTTTTAACCCCCCCCCCCAAAAAAAAAAAGCTTGGACAATCCTGCGAGGCTGTTTATGGTGCCTATAAAAAATATACTGGCCTGCCATCGGTAATATAGTCTGCGTATTGGCCTATCATTAGTCATTTGTATTGTATGACGTTTAAAAAAGTAAATAAAGAGTTTCATAATTTGCGATTTTTTATGCACACCGAAAGTTGAAAGTTTAAACCTCAACAATTTTGCAAGGTTTACCCTGTGTTAGAAACTTCCTATCTGTTTCATACTTTGACGGCACCGGTGGGCATACAGAATAACAAAAAGTGTTGAAGCTCTTTATAGTGCCTTTAAATAAAATGACGTCAAACAATACAAATGACCAATGATATGCCACTACACAGACTAAATTACTAATGACCTGCAATTAAATTTTAATTGACCAATGGTAGGCCAGTATGAAGTTATTTTTTATAGGCACTATAAAAAGTGTGATGATACTGTCAAGGGTCTTAATGATTTAGACAATGAACGATGAATTGATATATACCCCCCAAATACAATTTAATAATCACCTTGAAGATTAAATAATTAGTGAAAAAGGTTGGAAATTATTTTCTCGTTATCATTTGAAACCAATTAATATCCGGTGGATTAGAACCAGTTCTCATCCGTACGAAAAAATTATATCTAGCATCGTATTATATCCAATTTCCTACGAATATAAAAATAAAATGTAAAGGAACGAAAACACACTCTGTCTTTCTATGTTCTTTCTTAGGACTTTATGACAAAGAATTTTAACACAATTCTTCCATAAGAAGATTTAACAAAACCAACGAAGGAGAGGATATCTAACTGCAAATTTTTCCAGTCCAAATATTTTTTTTAGACTTTCTCCTATTCGATAACTTGGTGCTTTTATTGTGCTAGTGTAAGAAATAGCAGTAGCATGAAACAGTTTTAGACATACCAAGCAACTTATATACAAATATACAAATCTACTACAAAGCTTTTTTCCCTACATTTTTTAATATTCAAATTAATTATCAATTTTTTCTAAACGGATATTTTTGTTGCAAAGAAGAAACTTTATCTTTATTTTTCTCTTTTTCTTATTATCCCTTTTAGATATAGGCCTTGCTTTTCTCTTCTAATAAATTTCAATCTCCAACTCTTTTTCACTCTCTACATACTTTTTCTCTCTTTCTTTCTCATTCTCTTTCTCTCCTTCTCTTTCTTTCTCATTCACTCTCTCTCTCTCTCTCTATCTCTCTTTCTCTCTTTCTCTTTCTCTCCACCCCTCTCTATAACTCTCTTTCTCTCTCTTTCTCTCCGCCCTCTATCTCAATCTCTTGGGCAACCACTACTCATGACCCAACCCCCATGAACCCAATTACCCTTAGTTCATGGTTCACAAGAGAGAGAGAGAGAGAGAGAGAGAGAGAGAGAGAGAGAGAGAGAGAGAGAGAGAGAGAGAGAGAGAGAGAGAGAGAGAGAGAGAGAGAAAGAAAGGGAGAGAAAGGGAGAGAAAATAAGAAAGTGAGTGTCATTAAGCGAAGAGAAGGAAAGGGTTCTTACAAAAAGTCTAAAAAAACTGTATAGAAAATGTTGAAAGAAGCAAAAGACTGAACAAATTAAACATAAAAGCATATATCAGTCTTTTCTTTCATTTCAGACTTATTAAAAATGAATTTTTAACAGCTACAAGCTACAAAGATAACAAATATTACCTCAACGCCTCCCTGAAAATCACAACAAATTAATTTAGTAATTTCACTAGGCAATTTAATAATTCTTATATTTTGCTTTTTATGCTGTTATAAATGCTGGCTACACTGCGCGATCACCGCAAAATTTGTGGATGGTAGAACAGTAGCGGATGGGCCGCTCATGGCAGGTACCCTCCTTGCTCGGGAACCCATGGAGGCTTACACTCCACCACAGTTCATGACAATACTTGTTGATTTATTATTGTAACAAAAATATTACTTTTTAGATATTTTGTGATTACTTAAAGTGATTTTTATTATTAAAGGGTAATTATAGTTTTTTTTATACTAATAACATAAAGTAGCAAGTTTTTTTGTCTGAATCTAAAGAAACTGCTGGTCCGAATCGACTTTACTTTTCATGGAAGGTTTATGAATATCTTAAAGTGGTTTTAGGCTATTTTCATGACGTTTTTCGCATTCCCCTAGGGGCTTGGTCCGAAAAAACTAGTTATAAAAAAGAAGACCATTATTTTTTACCCTAATGTAACGTATAGTTGTTAAAATCAAGAAAAACTATGATAATATGTGGCGCAGTAATATATTCCAGTAAAAGTAAAAATTAACAAAAAGTGACGTATGGACAATGGACATACCCTAAATATTAAGTATCTTCTAAAAAAATTGTTAAAAACTAGGGCGAAACAAATTGTTGATTCGAAGTAAACTCTAGATTTCGACTGTAAACCAAGGTTACGTTAATTTCATTAAATCTTATTGCCTAAATTCAATGAAAGATGTATTTCCTATCCAGTGATTTATTGAAAAAACATGCTAAGCTCAACTTACTTTGGGTTCTTGATCAAAAATATTTAGTCATTACTATTTTGTACGTGAAGAAAGTCGCTCAAAAAATCAGCATGTGACGTCATAGAAATGAGGGATTCTCCATCACTTTTTATGGGGTTTTCTTTTCCATTTCTCCTCTGATCTCCCTCATTTTTATGGCGTCACATGCTGATTTTTTGAGCGACTTTCTTCACGTACCTTTTTTATCTAACTTAAGAGCAGCTGACTAAATAAGAACATTTGACATCAATTATGTTTTTGGAATTCTTGTAAAATTACAAATGATTAAAGGGAGTGTGTATGTTAAAATTTCTCATCATATCATCAAATCTTAACATTTTCTAAGCACCTTTCACTATACTGATCAACCAAAAACGTCCTTTTTACAAAAATAATCGAGGATTTATGCCTTGATTTTGCGGTATTTGGGCGGAAAAGGCCGTTTTTAAAGGAAACGGTAGCCCGTTTTGCCCTATCTTTGAGATTATATGAATGAAATGATGTAAAGGTTTATTAATCTGATGAGAACTTTTTCGTGCAGAGTCCCTTTAACATGGGTGACAACAACCCTATAAGTGAAGCTCAATAAATTAGAATAATAAACAAACTAACATTTATAAAAATGGAGTGAGAATGTTTTGAAAAGTTAAGGCAACAAACAAATACAAAACAAATCCAGGATGCTTAAAAATGACCAACAAAAAGACTAAATTATATAAAGATATATGCCAATATGACCAGTCAGCTAAAGAATCGACATTATTAAAATAAATTTTACCATGTATTTTTGTTTTTAAATGAAATGAAACCATTATCTTGTATTGATTCCCTCATATTCATACAAGGTTTGAAATCGATAGAAAGATTCTACCATGCAAATAATATCTGGGCTTCCAAAAATTTATAAAAATGAATTTAATATACTGTAACTAATTTACATAAGAAAAGAATTTTAATTTCTTGAAATTCAAATTAATTCTTAGTTAATTTTTTTCTCATCAAAATAGAAATGAAATATTTGTACATTTAATCAAATTGATTACACTTTAGAAATTAAAATGCATTGATAAAAATGATTATTTTTGGAGTGGTTTTAAATCCACTGAATCTCTGATTCGTTGGTACACAAGAAAAATATAAAAGCATAATATAATTTGACACATCAAAATATCGGTGATTAAGGAATAGGCATTCTAGTTTAAAATCAAATATCCATTTATCATTTTATTTAGCGGCTACTTAAGGTAGCTTTTAAAAGATGGTCTTTCCTAGGTTAGACTTTGTAAGCTATATGAAGCTTCGCATTAGGCAATGTAAGCCCTGTCGATTCAGCGGTTAGCTAAACATTTCTGAATAGAAAAACAAACATTCTACCTTCTCTAAAATACTAATATTCAAATTATCTTTTGATCATTCAAAATACATACATTTTTTATTATCGCACATTTCCTCCACTCTCTTAACCCCCCACCCCCGCTTCCAATTGCTGTATATGGTGTACATATATTACTTACATTAAAGACCGCTTAATTAAAATAAAAATCTAAGTTTAAACTTAAAAGGCTGTCAACACCGCCCCTAGGCGTTTTTCAGTCCTTGGATACTTGAATTATATTTTGTTAAACCTATAGTATTCATTGTTTACTAAAAATAGTTTATTAATAAATTTCAATGCAATGTAATTATCATTTATTAATGTTGATATTAAATGTATATGTTGTTTTGTCCCAATAAATATTTGAATTTGAATTTGAAAATTTTTTTATAAGCCTTATCTCTCATTCGTTGGCAATAAAGGTTAAATTTGTTCCAACTGGCAGTGTAATTTTGTTTATAAACAATAGGAATATGCATAAATTTATTGACCATTGTATTATGCCTTAAAATCTCTGTTAAATTTTTTATACAACTTTCAACCCATTTACTTATGGTGTTATGCCTAGAAATACAGAGAGTGAGAGAGAGAGAGAGAGAAAGAGAACAATGGGCTATTTATTACACTAGTCACACAAGTTTTATAATAACGTTTTCGTATTCGTATTCTTGACAACTTTGGGGACTTTAATGAATTTATCGGACATTTTCTTATCCCTTTGGATCCCTGCTAGAAATAGCACAATAGATGGATAATAAATCTTATATCATTTATTGTATTACCTTCTAAGAAAGTATTACACTACGCCATTTTTTCAATAAGCTTAATTTTTATTTTATTTATAAAGCAGTAAGATGTGTATGTGTGTGCTTAACAATCGTCAATATAGTATACGCTATTTGAAACTCACTCACATGGTTTTAGGCTATTCTTTTGTTCTCTTATTCAGAAGATTTTAAAAGAAGCTTTTCCTACTTCCTATAAAAATGACTTCAAATTGCCCTAAAATTGGTCAATTAATATGAATACTGGCCTGCCATTGGCAATTTAGTCTTTGTATTGGCCTATCATTCGACATTTGTATTGAATGACGTAAAAGCTTTAGTTAAAACCAGTTTTTGTTATATTATTGTTCAATATTAATGTTGAAATACCATAATAACATAAAAGATAAAGATTTCTTGTAGTAAAGCCTTATGTTGGGCAAATTAGCTTCAAATTATCAGCATATCAGCTACATTGTATAGACATATAAAACCTTACATTTAGTCTTTTATTTATACTGCTTTTCATAACGTGTCCATGTATGTATGTTTGTCTGTATGTGTCTGATTATTTTTATATGAGGTTTATATCAGGGAGGGGAGGACATTATACTGGTACCCAAAGTTTTTTAACCATGTCAACTTATTTTTGGGTTAAAAAACTTTAAGGTTTTTCTTATTTATTTAAAATTAGTTATTTTTAACAAATAGTGTCCAAACTTTTATAACCTATCATTTAATTTTGTTTATCATCATTGGGAATGTAAGTCAATTTTCCATCTTTTTCCCTTAGGAACCCTGGTTTTATATGCATTGTTATTTAATTAGTTTTCTATTTTTTTTTGTTAGTTGCCTAAATTTTGATCTTAGAAAAGTAATTAAGCTTTCCTCAGATATTAAAATGAAAAATTAAAAGATTATTACTTGTTTTGTTAGCCAAGAGGGCACAAAACTGGTTACATGATTATTAATCGTGGAAAATTGTCTGTAATACGCTGCTATACATGATTTTTGATTATAGCTGAGAACCAGTTCAAATCCAGGGGATATTAATCGGTTTCGTAGTCATACTGGATTACACATTCTTCTTATTTTTCCTTAAATATTGATTTCGACCAACCAAAAGACTCAAGAGTGATTTTAATTATTGAAATTGTTGGGGAGATTGAAATATCTTGCGCTGACCTATTCCCATATTCCTGATATATCTGAATGTAATCATTTAAACCTTTTATAATGTTTAAGAGATACTACTCAGGGACCTAAAGGGACAAGACAATGGTCGATAAATTAATATACTTCCCCAATGATGATACACAAATTTACCCCTCCAATAATTACAATTAGTAGTTGAAACGTTTGGACACTTAACTTATTGAGCCAACCAAACCAAAGTTGAGTAAACTAATAAGAAAATATTTTTATAAAACTTTTGGGACTAGTGTAATAAAGAACCCAATGTCCCCCCCATCCCTGGATACTACTCTAGATATGTGGTGATAGGCTAATTCAGTGTTCAATTTTGTACAGTAAATATAATTCAAAATGAGGTCTACAATACAAAGTAGTACGATGTGAGTCCTATTATAGGAAGTAGTAAGTTTTTTTTGCTTACACTTAAGTTTTCAATAATTAGTAAACCGATTGAGTTCTCCATTTTAAGAAGGTTAACATAGGTCATTGTATGGATTAGCTCATTTTATTTCATGATTTAAGTCTTTGGATTGTTATTTGCCATTTTCTGTCCTAACCCTTAGAATACAAAACCCCTAAATTCTAGGGGCGCATCCGCTATTTAATATTGAATTACAATTTAAAACAAAATACTAAATCCCCTTTTAGAAGCATCTATTGTTTTGTCTGCTATTGGTCTATGTGATATAGTCTATGTCAGGGAGGGAGGTGACATTGGGCTCTTTATCACACAGTCTTTTCTTTTTCGTTAGCTGAACAACCGTGGGGACTTTTATTGAATTTGATTAGTTGTTTAATTTAGTTGAGTGTCCAAACGTTACTACCACTAATTTTAATCTACATAAGGGGTAATTTTTTGTATCATCATTGGGGATGTACATTAATTTATTGGCCATTGGCTTATCACTTTAGATCCCTGTAGTCTATATGTAACTTATCAATTATTAACCATCAGTAGCAAAACATCGGGAAAAAATATCAGCGAAAAATAATGGAATCTCGTGTTATACCTTCAGATAGAATACAAATTTGTTATGTAACATTATTGTAAAATATTTTCTCGTATTCATTCGAATCCGGTGGATAGGAACCGGTTCTCATCCATACGAAAAAACTATGTCTAGCATCGTATTATATCCAGCTCTCTACGAATATAAAAATGTACAATCATAAGATTAAAACCAGTTTTTTTAGCCGGTGCCTCCGGCACCTCGGGGCTAAAAAAACTAGTTTTAATCTTATAATTGTACATTCTATATCCGCGGAAAGCCGTTTATAATACGATACGAGAAATAACTATTCCAGAATCGATTAATATCCGCTGGATTAGAACTGGTTCTAAGCCATACTGAAAAATAATGTCTAGCATCGTATTATATTTAGTGTTCTACGAATATAAAAATGTACAATCATAAGATTAAAACTTGTTTTTTTTTAGCCCCGAGTTCCCGAAGCTGTTTATAATACGATGCAAGAAATAACTATTCCAGCATTGTTTCGAATCGATTTATATCCGATGGATTAAAACCGGTTCTAAACCATACTGTTTAAGACGAATATCAAAATAAAAAATTATAAGATTAAAACCGTTTTTTTTTAACCCCGCGGTACCTAATGAGAGATCAAATGAAATTATAGAGTAGCTTTACGCTGCTAGAAAAAGTAATAAATGAAAAAGAAAAATCTACATTTCAACAACAAGAATTGAAATAATTCTCTTTTTAAATTACGCAAACGAAAATTCACATTTCCTTCAGCTCTTACATTTATTTACTATTTTTGTATACTAGCGGCTTCGCTTCTAGCATAAAGGGAGCTCTGTATTCGTGGATATGGAAAAAATAGCCTAAAACCATACCAAGACTTTTTCAGAATTAAAACATCCTAAACCCCTTTAAGCGCTATGTAATTGTGAAGTTTCATCTAAGTAGAGAACTGAATAAATACCTACGCCCCTAAAGGCCCTACAGGGGCTCTTGTGTGAAGACAGACATATATAAACCTGTTACTTTTATGTGAGGATAAACAGAGAACAAAGCAAAAGCTTTTATAACAAATTTTAAAGAAATAAGATTCTATCCCCCCCCCCCCCCCCAAGTATTGATTTAGTTAGTTACCATTAGCCATAAGTCATTAACACCTAACCATGCAATTTATAACAGGATATTAAAGGGATAAAGTGTAATAAAAAAAATATTTTTATTTGCGAGGGTTATTCTATAACTAGGGATGGTTCCTCTGTCTGTCTGTATGTATGTGGGAGTAAGTTAACAAAATTGTAGATTTACTTTTTACCCTTTCCATATTTACATTGTTCCATCTTTCTTTCTCTCTCTCTCTCTCTCTCTCTCTCTCTCTCTCTCTCTCTATCCTATAATACAATGACAACTGTTAAAATTTTTATTAAAAACGAAAATATTTAAGATATTAGCTGTATTGATAAGCATAAAAAAATAGTATTAAATTCATAATACCTTTTATTTTTGATATTTTCTTACTAATTTGCATATATTAACATTGACACCCCAGCTGTAAGTCAATAAAAGTACACTACAAATCCTTTATATATATACTAGCGACTAAGCCCTTAGTAAGACTTTATTGTACAATGAGGTACAATATTACAAGCGAAGCATCTCTATAATCAAGTCCTAAAACTGTCAATATCTATAATACAAAGTAGAACGATGTCTGTCTGTCCGTCTGTCCGTCTGTCCGTCTGTCTGTCCGTCTGAAGCTTAAGATCTCGGTAACCGCTGAACCGAATGGGCTCTACTCTTCAGGGAATATACCTACTGGTCCTGTGGTGGTTTTAAGATATTTTCTTGAGGGGTGGGACACCCCTAACCCCCCCAAAAACAAAAAATCCCCCCTTAGGGGAGACTTCAACGTCAAATAAGGAGGTATCGTACTTAAAAAATTAAATTTAACAATTAAAAACATTTAAAGTGCCACTAGAGGCCTCTAGGGGCGTAGCCGCTAGTGTCCTTAAAAAGAATTCTGTATTTTGCAACTAATATACGTAAAATTTTGTCATATCCATTAAATTTTTATTTTGTAAATTCAGTTCTGACACTCTATTAGAGTTAATGTTCGTCTGTCATACCATTTAGAGATTCCCTTTTAGGAATATTGTCATCCTTGTTTATTTATAAATATTCTTTATTCAGTATTGTTTAACACAAACATTCGATATTGTACTAGCTATATAAATATCAATATTCACACTGAAAATTAATTAAATATCTTAAGACAAGGATGACAACATCAATTAAAGCGAATCAGTATTCCAAAAATTCAATCGGCTATTTATATCAAATAAGAATATGCTGTTAAAAAATTAACTTGTTTAAAATGGACAACTTACATTCTGGTAACGATTTTGAAGTTGCTACGCTTTCTAAATCGTACCTAACTACTACAGAACTCACCATGCAAAGTTTGTATAACATGCCTACATTTACGAAAAATCTATCCGTTCCACACGTACAGACGGCTGAACGGACCGACCCTAATTATAGAAAAGCTTCGCTTTTAAAAACTAATTTTCTCTCTAGTGATTGCTGTTTTTCTTACTTTGATTTTAAATATCTAACATAAGAAACAATAAGTTTGCAGTCTTATTAATACTCATTTTTTTCTGAAAATAAGATTGACATATTTTTTTGTTTGTATTTAATTGGTGTTTTCAGACTGATAAAACATTATGGATGCTGTAGTTTTGCCTATTTCATTTTCTAAAATATAAATTGTTTGTGTGTGTACCAAAAGATCTCATAAAAGGCATACATCACACATAAAACATCCTAAAACAAGACTCATATATAGAATCCAGTGGTCCCGTAGTTAACATACGAGCATGCATTTACCTTCTTTAGGATGGCTAATCTATTTTTAAAGCTTTAAACTAAATTAATATAATGTATATGTATCTAAATCTTTGGACATTATCACACTTGCTTTTAAAAATAATTAAAGCAAACAATAAGTAATTATAAAAATAATAACCAACAAACATTAATATTAATTTAATACGCAATTTCCTTCAATTTATTTATTGTTTATAGCTAAACTTATAGATTTTCTTTATTTAAATTGTTCAACCCCAACGTTTTTTTTTATAGCTTTTCAATGAGCTTATTGGTCTAAAATTAGTTTCCATGTATTTTTTTAAAGGTGGTGGATGTATTAGGGGGATGGGGTGAGTTTTTTTTGGGTGGGAGATGTACTAACCCCGAATAATCAACTCTTGATATGACCAGTTGGTATATTCCTGAAAAGGAGCGCCCAATCGGTCCATCGGTTAAGGATAGAGAGAAAGGGGTAGACATATGGATAGACATCCAGATGGACAGACAGACATAGTTCTACTAGCATTTAGAAGCTCTGTATTCTGTAAGGGGCGGAGGGCTTTAAAAAAATAGCTTAAACCATTCCAAGACTAAAATCGAAAAACTAAAAGCCTAAAACCACCACAGGACCTATGTTGAGCTTACCTGAAATAATGAACTAAATCGGTTTAGTGTATATTTAGATATTAAGTTTCAGATAAAAACCTTAATTCTTTATATAATAGGATATATGACTTTGTTCTTTTGAAATAAGATGTCCTTGTAGAAACAGTGAAAGTATTTTGATTAACCACAAAAGTTAATATTTTTCAACACTTTGACCGAAACAATTGATTCGATACGATTAGTCATTTTCTCCACTTCAAACCAGGGAGGAGGGAGGAGACATTGGTCTTTAAATTACACTGGTTACCAAAGTCTTATTCGTTGGCTCAAAATCTTTGAGCTCTGAGTGATTTTGCTAGATTTAATTAATTAGTTCTATGCATTACAACAACAAAATTTAATCTAAAGAAAGGGTAAATTTTGTTTATTATCACTAGGAATGCTTAAAGCTTAAAACAAACAGAATTAAATTTTAAAAATAAAATTAGAATAACATTAATACAAGATGGTTGAAGCGTAGCTTGGTGGTAAGCTGATAACATTATACCATATAGTTCTAGAAATAGTTAATTTAAGCAACTAGTTAAACGGATATTTATCTATTAATTCAAAAGAATAACCGGTTATGTCAAATATGTTTCCCCCAAACCGTTTCACAAACAGAATTATAGAGTAGCTTTTGGACCAAAAAAATTATATTTGTAATTGGTATTTTGCCAAAATATTTTTTTTTTGTGGACGGGAAATAATATTTGGATTAACCGCAAATCTATTTCTTGACATGTCGACCTTAGCAAATCATTTGACAATTAAATAAATGATACTTTGCAATTTTTCATTAATAACTTCAATAATTCAATAATAATTGTATTGATAATGATAATTACATACATGCGTGAAAAATATCATTTTATCAATTTTCTAAACTTTTTGACCCTTTTAACACAGGGAGGCAGGGGACATTATGTTGTTTGTTATCCCAAAGTTTTATAATAACGTTTTCTTATTCGTTGACTTAAAAACTTTGTTTAATTTAATGAATTTTGATTGGCTGATTAATTAAGTTAAGTGTTCGAATGTTTCACCCACTAATTGAAATCTACAGAAGGGACAATTTCGTGTTTTATCATTTAGAATGTACATCAATTTATCGGTCAATGTCTTATACCTTTATATCCATACTTTATAAACTAGTATAAAAATAAAGATTTGACCAAAAAACTATGAACTGTATTTAAAGGCAGCTAGCTGCAAATAATAAGGCCCAGCATTATATTACTATATACTTGTCAGATCTAAATATGTGTCTGTCTATAGAATTTGATTGTAGAGTAGCTGTGATCCATATATAACAATACAAATATTTTAAAGAACTTCAAAGACCTTTCTTGTAATGCTAGTAAAGCATCTTTGCAATAAACCTTTCCAAAATTTATTTACTTTTTCTTTTTGAAACAAAATTTAAAGTGGAAGTTACTATATTATTCTTAAACTAGGAAAAAATTAAAATTCGTATTTAATAGCTCTAAATTACATCCCAAGGGTATTAAATTTTTAATGTTAATAAATTAGCTGCTGCATTTTATGTAATAAACGCACAGTTTGTTGAGAAGCGAAGCTTTTCTAAACAATGAAATGATTCCTGAATCAATAAAGAAATTTCCAGTATGGTTTTGATTGAAACGGATTAATGTCCACTAGATTACAAACAATTTTCCATGAAAAATAACATAAGAATCATAAAATTAATAACAAAACTTTTATTATTCTTATAATTTTCCATTTTAATATCCGCGGAAAGATGTCTATAATACGATGCGACAGATAACTATTATCTAATTATTATCAGATTAATTTCAAAGATATTAACCATCTTGTAATTTTTTCATCTATAATACAAAGTAGAACGATGTCTGTCTTTCTGTTTGTTTGTAACAAAGGATCACGCTAACCGCTGAACTGATAGGGTTCTCCTTTACAGGGTAGCTTCTCATAGGTCCCGGGAATGTTTATAACTATTTTCTTGGGAGGTGAGAAACCCCCAACCCCCCTAAAAAATGAAAAATACCCCCCTTCCCCCCCAAATTTTTTTTTCTTTTTAAAACTAAAATTAAAATATTGGGGTCGACTATCCCCCCCAAAAGAAATTTTAAAAAAATTTTCTTTTAAATCTAAAATACGAAAAATTCGTTGGATCAAACCTCTTGGGGCAAAGCCCCTAGAGGCTAGGGGGGAAGCCGCTAGTTTGATATAAATTATAATTATTTATTTTTTGTTTTTGAAAAAATGTGTACTAACACATAAGCATAGCATCGTCATTTTAAGATCTATAGAATAATCATTCTGTATTTATGCAATTTGAAGAGAACATTACTATTGTACTTGTGCTATAGTGTGATTTATCCAGCTACGCTTTTATGGTTGTTATCATCATTGTTTTGTTTAATTTTTCAAGTAAGTAAATTTATCTGCTGTTAATTTGTCGGTAAAGATATTTGATAAGATTCAATTTAGATTTATTATTCTTGGGTGTTCTGTACATACATAAAAACAAACATAATAAATGAATTAAATAAAGAAGTACGATATACATTTATATACACAGTTATATAAAAATTTTCTTCCGAAATGGCAGTTTCCTAAAAGATAGGAAGTATGCAGTAATGTGTATTCACACATTGTTATCATACAGGTCATATAAGTAAGACAAAAAATAGAAAAAAATAAGATTAAACGATAGATGAGAATCAATTTGGAGAGGAAGGAACTATTGTATTTCTAAAAGATATAATAACCTAGAAATTCAATCTTGTGTAATTCTCCATTTAATTTTAAGATGAATTTCTAAAAAGCCTCTAGCAAAAAGTTTTTATTAAACATAAAATTTAGTTAAATATTATATATCAAATCCCATAATTTAAGCGAGAATTTTTTCGTAGATAAAGCTTCCCAAAGCAATGCTTTATTTATAATGAATTTTTCATTTATACTTTTTATATTTATTGTTTTTATATTTAATATAATCTTCATGAACATTGAGAATTTATGCACCTATTTCTGCTATTAATGAATGTACTCAGTTTTGAGTATTTTTGTACCGTATCGAATGAAGGGATTAGGGTATATCCTTATATAAAAGTAACAGGATGTATGTCTGTCTGTATGTACCGAAGGATCTTGCTAACCGCTTAACTGTTATGGGAATCTCTTTCAATGTAGCTCCTCATAGGTCCAGGGTAGGTTTATAACTATTTCAGGGGGAGGGTACCCACAACCCGCCTATAGAAATCAGCCCTAGAAAAACTGATCCACCCCCCCCCAAAAAAAAATACAAAAACACGAAGGATTTATTGATAATTTATCTTATTATATTATTTTACATAGAAAAATATAAAGTCCTAATATAAAAGTTTGTGCGCTCTGCTATTTTTATTTTCAGATTATTTGACCCTAATGTTAAAACAAGTATAATTGTTTTCATTGCTAGCGTAGCAATATCTAACATTTTTTTAAAATTACCAAACTGTTTAAAGTAATAAGGCATGATTTAATTTTTATGGGTATTTCGCAAATGAGCGTAACTGGTAGCGTCGTCGGGAAAATGAGTTCGAATCTCAGCCCAATCAGCGTCATAACTGAGAACGTTAAAAGTTGTTCTTACTACTGCTATGTCAGATGTGAGACAGAAATATTTACAGTATAGGGAATACCTTGGCCTGAAACAGGCACAACTCACTATCATGCACATTTAGGACTTCAAAACAAAGATCGTGCAATCAATGAGGTATTCATCAGGTGTAATTAAAATAATTGCAAATTAGTTTTTCATTATTTGTTGGTTAAACAACTTTGGGGACTTTTAAGGAATTTTGATTGGCTGGTTCAACAAGTTAATTGTCCAAACGTTTTGACTACTAATTTTAATCTACAAAGGAGGGAATTTGTGTAGCATCATTGGTGCGTTACTAGAAAAATATATTAATCTAAAGTGTAATAACAGATGGAATAAGATGGATCTTTTTCTATCTTCATACTAGCCTAGGATTGGGGGATATCTATACATTAAATTTAATAAGTGTAGATATATAACCAAGATAACTAACTGGCCCCTGTCTTGAGGACCTTTTTCGTCTGCTAGCAAACTGCTTTCTGCTTTTTTTGGTAGCGATTTGGTTGTGTTGATATTTAGGATGCTATTGGCTGATATTTAAATAACCAATTAAAAGTCGGTACAGGGTCCATGGGGTGGGGAAATACAGCTGTTTACCCCTTCCCCCTCTATTGTTTTACTCAAATATCTATAGTATACAACAACATCAAATGTCTTTACATCCAAGAAAAAAGAAAACTTACTATTTTAAATAATAGAATATTCGGGAATAAGGGGCGATTCGTCGTATTTTTAAAATGACTTTTTATAGGTTATTTTAGGTTAGGTTAGGTTATATTGGGTTAGGTGATTGCCCCACAGGATTAGGTAAATGGCCCCGCAGGGTTTGAGCCCCCCGCAGGGGCTAGAAATAGGAGAAAAGCTACTGTGAAAAATACGAAGAATCGCCCCATAAGGTGCGATGTTACGAAAGGGACTATACCCGAATATTCAAATTTTTGTAATAATTTGTATCCATGTCCTTGTTGATGGTATCTTACTTAATGATTATTTTTCCTCGTGGAAAGAAAATTGTTTTCACTGCTTATTATGAAAATGGGTGTAGAATATACGTGGATTTTGGAGAAATTGACGTCAATTTAGGTAGGTAACATGGATAAATTTATTGATCAGTTCGTTCATCCAGTAGAAGGGGTTGGATGGGGAGGGGGTCAATATTTAGGTCAGCAACAAGTTTCACTTTATTAGAGTACATGATAATCTGGTGTAAGATCCAAATAATAATAAATCTATTATTATGAAACACAATTTACAGAAACTTAAATTTTTTTTGTAATAATTTAAAACAAATATAATATGAAGGACTTTGACCGTAATTAAAGATCTTTTTATGACTGTAAAATGTAAAGAAAGCTTCCTACTAGTCACATGCATTATAACATAAATATGTACTAAAATGAATTCATATAATTTTTGTTGTTGTTAAAAGGTTAAAGAAGTAGATTTCTCGTATTTATTCGAAACCGATGAATATCCGGTTCTCATCCATACGAAAAAATTATATCTAGCATCTTATTATATCCAGTTTTCTACGATTATAAAAATGTACAATCATAAGATTAAAACCAGTTTTTTAACCCGTGCCTTCGGCACCTCGGGGCTTTAAAAAAACTGATTTTAATCTTATAATTGTACATTTTATATCCACAGAAAGCTGTTTAAATACGATGCGAGAAATAACTATTCTTTCCTCCAAAAAAATCCCCATCGTTTCTCTCCTTTTATACTTCTGACTAAAAGCTGTGAATAATTATTTCTAGGAAGCAGGACAGGGAGGGAGGGAGGGGACATTGGACGTGAAATTATAATGACCCTCAAAAACGCGTTCTCAGAGACGTCCAATATCTTTTATTGTTTGTTTGTTTAGCCCTCGTCATCTCAACCTGGATCATCATCATTTCGGACCAGGTTTAAAAACCTGGCTGCTTCCAAGGGTTTAGACCAGAGGTCTCTGACATTTAGTGTTGTGGGATTGCCTCGACAGTTGAAAAGGTGCTTAGTGGTGTGTGATGCGTCATTGCAGTAAGGACAAATATCTTGTATTGGTGTAGGTTGATTCTGGCTAATACGGGCCTTGTAACTATTTAAATAATTACTGTAGCCAGATCTCAGTTGGGCAAGTGTGGATCTTGTTTCTCTGGGTAGGGCCTTTTCAGAGTCTGAGATCTTTGGGGGGGTGGCATTTAGGACCTTATTGTTTGCCATGCTGGTTATTTCTTCTCGGACGCAACTGGTATGGATATTCTTCAGCTGTTTTTTGTAGATATCAGGAGGCAATTCAGGGTGTGATATCTGTTGGATTTTCTCGCCAAATTTTGAAGACAGTGTATTTTTCATTTGGCGGGGGGGTGGGGGGGCAGATAGGTTTATTCTGTTGGGGTGGCTGGGTTGCTGTGTAGACAGTAAAAATTGCTGACTAAGCATCTCACAGTGAGGCTTTACTCGCATTATTTTGGTCTCGTGATGAAGATGGTCTATGTCTGTCATTAGATGACAGCCAGTAGCAACACGGAGGGCGGCATTTTGAGCTGTCTGGAGATCCTTCCATGAGGTGGCACTTAGGGAAGGTGTCCAGATGGGGCAGCAATAATTTAATACTGACTGACCAATGGCTTTGTATGTAGTGACAAGAACTTCTTTTTCTTTCCCCCAGGCGGAGCCAGCAAGAGCTTTAAGAACATTGTTCTTTGCCTGAAGTTTTGTTTTCAGGTCTGTAGCATGTTGCCTGAAGGAAAGTAGATTGTCAAAGGTTACTCCTAAGATCTTAGGTTTTTTTGACTGTTGGTACACTTTCACCATCAATAATTATGTCCAGGGTGGTACTGACTTCACTCGAGGCTGTTGTAAAAAGTGTGGTGGAGGATTTTGATGGTGAAATAAACAAATTTCTGCTTTTGAACCAAGTGTTTAGGATGGACAGGTAAGAATTTAATTCTTCAACAAGTGGCTCAATCTTAGGTCCAGAATTTAACAGGTTTCCGTCATCTGCATAGGAGACAAGTTTAATACTACCTGGAGGGCTGGGCATGGATGCCATGTACAGGTTGAAAAGGATGGGAGAAAGCACACCCCCTTGGGGTACGCCCTGTTTTACCTTTCTGTAGGTAGATTTTGAATTTCTGAAGACCACAAAGGTCTGTCGTCCTCTCAGGTAAGCACACAGGAATCGCTTTATATGGTCATTCAGTGGAAGGTTGTTAATATCATTCAGAAGTAGGTGATGGTTTACTGTGTCAAAGGCTTTTGACAAATCTATGGCCACTGAGACTGTCCGATGTACTGGTTTTTTCCTGTTCAGTCCCTTGTTTATGTGATCAATTATGCTTTGAAGTGCTGTAGTCGTTGATCTTCCCTTTCTGAAACCATGTTGATGGTCGGCCAGGCTTATGGCAGCCGTGACATAAGGAAGTAGAAGGGATTCGATGGTTTTGGCAGCTGGCGAGAGTAGAGATACTGGGCGGTAGCTGGTTCCTTGGTCAATTGGTTTACCTGGTTTCAGTAGGGGTATACTTTTGGCTATTTTCCAAATACTGGGTATGGTAGATGTAGCTATGCATTTGTTGAACATGATGGTCATAAATTTGATTCCATAAGGACCCAAATTTTTAAGCATGATGGGTGATAAACCATCGGGGCCCAGTGCTTTGGAGTTTTTGGCTTTTTTAATAGCAGCGGCTGTTTGAGTTGTTGTGAAAAGAATTTTTGGATCTCTGGGTGTTCTTTTCATGTTTCTTAGGGTGTTACGTAGAGCCTTATCTGGTTTAGTATCTGATGGAGGTGTATATTGCTTATTAAAATGATTAGCCATTTCTTTAGGATCATTGGTAGTCTTGTTGCTGAAACTAATACCATGGTTATCAGGCTGGATAGGTTGGTCATTCAGGTTTTTAATGGTTTTCCATAGTTTCTTTGAACCTGCTGGACAGTTGGTAAGGTGTTCATTCCATTTATCTTTCCTGTGGTTATTTATAAGTGTGTTGATGTTTTTATTCAGGTCTGAAATTCTGTCGTCAGCAGGGTTATTAGCTCTAATATTGTCTCGTTCGTCAATTAATCTGGCAGCTTCTGATGGGAGGGCATTGAAGGTCTTAGGTATTCTTCCGGCTGGGATAAATTTTCTGGCCGCTTCTTGCACTGTTTTACGGAAGAATTTTTCAGCTGCGTGGATGTTTGTAACCTTCTTGGCTTTTGAGAAAATATTTTCAGTATAGTCCTTGAACTTGGGCCAGTCAGCTTTATTAAAATTGATGTAAGTAAAGTGTTTGGTGTTGGTTTTAATCAGTTCTGCTGTCAAAGTGATTAATATTGGAAGATGATCTGAACTCATTTTAGTCTCAGTTTTCCAGTTGGTCGTTGGAATGAGATTGGAGGATGCTATGCTGATATCCAGAGATGTAGATGAATTGTTGTGGACTCTGGTGGGGATGTCTTCATTGATGACGCCATAATCTAGGCTAGATAATGAGTCAACAAGGAGCCTTCCTCTGGTATCAGTAGTAGCTTCTGTGTGCCATAGCTCATGATGAGCGATTGAAATCTCCAAGTATAAGTGATGATGGTCCGAGATCTTCAAAAAGGTGGTTGAAAGGAGGATTATATTGTTGTTGGCAGCTACTTTGTGGTGGAATATAGATGTTTCGTAGATATAGGTTGTTGTTATCTTTACTTGGTATGTTGATGGTTAAGGATTCCAAGTGTACATCTTGTTCGTGGCTATGTGGTGTAGGTACTAAATTGAAACTGATGTCCTTGTGTATTAAGAATGCCAGTCCACCTCCTTTGTTGGTACCTCTGTCCTTCCGGATGAGTGTGTAATTAGGTGTTTTCTTCATTTTTGACTTACCAGTGAGCTTTGTTTCTTGTAGCGCAGCAATATGGATTTTTCTCTTCTCCATATAATGAAGAAATTCATCAATCTTGTTGTTTATTCCATTGATGTTGTATTGTAGCACTTTTATGTTGGAGCCAGTATTATTATGTTGATCAGTAGTGTTGGGGGGTTGGGGGTGAGGGGGGGATGATGATGGGGGGTTCCGGGGGTGGGGGTTGATGAAGGGGGGAGTCCGGGGGCGGGTAACACGACGTGGGCGGGGGGGTGGGGGGGAGGGGCGGGGGATGTGACGTGGGGGGGTGTACATGCAGCATGGTCCAATCCAGGATTTTAACTTTTTGCGATCGTTGGATGATTTTAGCTGGGAGCATTTGATATGAAGCCATTGACTGCATTTACAACATTCAACTGCATAAGATAGAAGTTTCTTTGTACATACAGGGCAGAACCAGGGACCTGGATTCTGCTCGATGCCAGCTATGAGTAGAAGAAGCCGAATAAGACCAGCTGGTGGTGTCTTATTCTTTGTCAGGTGAACTAAAAACTCGTTTCAGCTGTGGAATGACCCACTTTGTCGTAGATATTAAAAAACCCATGGAAGCTGTAGTGATGATGATAATTGGATGGTCGGGAGATTGTAGGTATTGGCTCTTGGCTTCTTCTGCTGGTGCTGTTGGTGTTGCTGTTGCAGTTGAAGGTGGATTCGCGACGTAGACACGGCCAATGTAGAATCCTAATATATCTTTTATTTTATTTGATCTCGATTGCAATGTAAATTTTTCATAGAATTTTTCAATAAATAGATTTAAAATAATTTAGAGTTAATTTTGTTTATCATACGTGTGTAGTTTTAACAATTAGACAAAAATGATACTTGATTACTTAAAGAGAACTGATAATCCGCGGATAATTTAAGGAAAAAAGGTGGCTTTACTGCATCTGTGGTTCAATTTGTTAAGCTGCGGTTGCGAATCATTGACTAATTGCGGCTACGGCTGTCAAGCCCTGGCTTAATTATTCCTAGGATTGATGTATGAAATAATTTATTGCATTTATTTATTATTCATTTGTTTGTCCAACAACTCACATATTACGTTTGGTGTCCCATCCCTTCCGCAAATGAAACAATTTGCAATAAAACACAATAGTAAATCAATGGAGCAAGGAAAGATGCTATATGTGCTGTCAGGGGTCTTATGGAATATGACAATAGCCATACATTGATGTACATCCCCATTGATGATACACAAAATCAACCCTTCAGTAGATTAAAATTAAACGTTCGAACAATCAACTTAATGAATCAACTAATCAAAAGTTGTTAATCCAACGAATAAGAAAACGTTATTATAAACTTTGGGGGACTGGTGTAATAAACATTTCATTTTCCCCTCTCTCTCTCTCTCTCTCTGATATGCTGTTGTAATAAGTTTCTATTTTAATAATTCTACAGGGATCAATTTTGCGAAAGAGAAGGCACCCTATTGTATATTAGTTCGCCTTATATATTAGTTATTGTAGTTGCTTACACATTTAAGCGAAATTTCGCAATGGTCAGGTTTTAATCTATTTCAGATTACCCTTTCAGTATAATTTTTGGGGTGTTTTGGCAATGAATTTGTATTTTAATACCCACAAAATTTTAATGCCGCTAACTTGAGCCAATAATGTAGCTCCTAGTCAAGATAGCAGTTTATTATTGGATGTCTTTTAACAATGGTGAGACGTGATTGGTTCGTTTTGGCGGTTTATTCAGAAATTAGAAAATTTTAAGCTGTGTCATTGGGAGTGATATAAATGTATGAAATAACAGTTTCCAAACATTTCTTGTTTCATACAGTGACGTTTTCAAATAAAAATTATATTTGCTTTTGTTAATGATAAATTTCTCTGTTTTAGCTGAAGACATTACTATTAGTTGTTCCTAATTATATCCATACATATTACATACATTTGATATTATGTTGTTATTTCATCTACCTGCAAGTATATGACAGAGATTTATATTCCAACATATTATAATTATATCCATACATATTACATACATTGGATATTATGTTGTTATTTCATCTACCTGCAAGTATATGACAGAGATTTATATTCCAACATATTATAATTATATCCATACATATTACATACATTGGATATTATGTTGTTATTTCTTCTAGCTGCAAGTATATGACAGAGATTTATATTCCAACATATTATAATCATATCCATACATATTACATACATTGGATATTATGTTGTTATTTCTTCTAGCTGCAAGTATATGACAGAGATTTATATTCCAACATATTATAATCATATCCATACATATTACATACAGTGGATATTATGTTGTTATTTCTTCTAGCTGCAAGTATATGACAGAGATTTATATTCCAACATATTATAATCATATCCATACATATTACATACAGTGGATATTATGTTGTTATTTCTTCTAGCTGCAAGTATATGACAGAGATTTATATTCCAACATATTATAATCATATCCATACATATTACATACAGTGGATATTATGTTGTTATTTCTTCTAGCTGCAAGTATATGACAGGGATTTATATTCCAACATATTATAATCATATCCATACATATTACATACATTGGATATCATGTTGTTATTTCATCTAGCTGCAAGTATATGACAGGGATTTATATTCCAACATATTATAATTATATCCATACATATTACATACATTGGATATTATAAAGCAAAATTGCTTGATTTTAAAAATCAGTTATTTTAAAAAAGCGGTAACGTTAGAAAAACTGAAATAAATAACAAAGATGCATTATTTTATAATTAGTCTTTACATTTCCCAATTAACAAGCTTGAATGTAGTTTTGATAAACTTTATTATTGCAATATATCAGCGGTAAAAAAGCAGCAGTTTTTCAAAATGGCCCTAGATTAATAGCAAAAAGATATGTTGGAAATACATATATGTATATATTTGAGACAAACTGACGTTTTTTGCTAGCTAAATAATTTTACTTCAGAATAAGGCTAATGCATATTTGTCTCAATTTCTGCCTGCTGCAACTAATATTCACACCATATTACATTATTTAGAGCAAAACTTTTTCACAATAAATATATATATTGTATGTATGTACTATAATATTTAAAAGTAATAAACAATAATTGAAAGAATAAATAGATTATTAGTGAAATTTGTTTTTATTAACATGTTAGTAGGTGGCAAAGACACATTTTGAATACAAATGGTTCGTTCAATGTCCTATAGACATCTTCCATTTCAAATAAACTGATTGCTTGGGTCTATCATCCAACAGACAAACAAACCTTTAATTGCACGCCCCTTTTCAAACTTGGTATGACCTATATTATATTGATAAAATGAGAAAAAGATTGTCCTTTTGTACCAAAAGTTTTCACTTTTTTTATCAATGATATGGTATTCTTCCATCTTTGCACTGTTTTTCTATTGGACCAATAAAGAAATTGGGGATCTAGGACCTTATTTTATATTTATTTCACTAATATTTCCAAATCTTGATTTTGTTATTATATAAATATTAGAATATAGAAACATGCTTTTCCTTGCAGACAGACGGACGGACAGACAAACATTTCATATCCTAGAATTGTTGTGCCATTAAATTTTAGTGAAAAAATATCTAGTAGTTTTATGATTAATTAACCTTTAATTTAAGTACAGACAGACAATAATACAATAGGTATAGAGAAGCTGCGCTCCTAAAATAAATTTGTTTATCCAGTGTTAAGACTAAAAAAACTGAAATTGTAGTAAAAAAAGATATTTAGTAGTGTAAGCACGTTCATGTCAAATAATTTACAATTTTAGTACAACATTGTAGGGCTGTGCTATCATATTCACTTAAATTCTTGTTTTGTCTTAATCCTAGCCTAAATAAGAGAGATAGAGGGGACAATGGGCTGTTTATCATACTAGTCCCCAAAGTTTTATAATAACTTTGATGGCTTTATAACATTTGAGATTTTAGAGTGAATTTTGATTGGTTGGTTTATTAATTTGACTGTTCAAACGTTTCAACCAATAATGTTACGCTACAGAAGGGTTATTTTTTGTTTTGTCATTGGGGATGTACATGATTTTACCGACTATTGTCTTATCCCTTTAGATCCCTAAGACTGAATACTATCAGCCTTTAGAGGCACTTAAAGGAAGGGGAGGGGAGGGGGAAGTCGTCCTTCCACTTTCAAGCTTAGTTTTAAAAGAAAAAGCAAAATAAAAATTTCTTTAACAAGCTAGAATTTTTTCTGGGGGTTTCTCTTATGAAGGTTAAGGTAATCTCCATCAAAATCATTAATAATAAACCTTCCTTGGATCTTACAGAAACTTGACAGTAAAACTTTCTTAAAGCTTTTTTCTTGTTCATTAAATGACTTTCTAATTAATTAATTGCTAGTGCGTCTTTTAGCTATGATAAATTACTTGAAATAATGACACTTTTGCGGAAACTGTGGCTATACCCACTGTATACAACAACAATGTATTATACAGGGTGTTCTAAAAACAAGGACTTTTTACAGTTATAAATCTATCTCAAAAATAGCATTTAAAATTAGCTACTGCTGATTCATAACAAGATATATTTCAAAGAAAAAAATCTTCATTATCAATCACCTCTCCTAGTGAAGTGAATCAAGCTAATTTAGCTTGGTCAGATTAAAAACAAGGACGACCATAAGTAGTTCTATTATAGGGGGGGGGGGGGTCAATTTAGGCTCCAATTATACAGGATACATTTTATACAGGTTTTTCTCAAATTTTGTAAATGTTTAATTAAAGGTTTAACTACTAAAATGTTTGATACAAAAAAGCT
Source organism: Acartia tonsa (assembly GCF_053477335.1). Lineage (NCBI taxonomy): Eukaryota > Metazoa > Arthropoda > Copepoda > Calanoida > Acartiidae > Acartia > Acartia tonsa. Next base: position 22,341,456 of record NC_137270.1, read on the forward strand.
CATAAGCATAACCAAATATAACATTTTCTGTCTAGTCATCAAAGCATAATATACACACTTACAAACAATTGGAATAATAACTCAATAAGATAGCTAAAAAAGATTACTATAAAAATTACTAAAAATAGGTCAAATAGCATTGATCATCTTGCTGAATGTTTTAATTTATTTTTTTTCTAAACGAAATGGTTGTTAGCCGATATTTTTATAATAAAATCCTTTATTTTCAGGTAAGGTTTGCTTGATTTTTAGCTTATGAGAGACCAACCAAACATTGAAAGTTCTTTTGCTACTGTGTCAGATGTGCGACATTAATAGATATATTAGGTGGAATGTCTTAGTCCTAAAACAGGTTAAACTCATTTTAATGTATAGTAAAGACTTTCAGACAAAGGACTTACAACAAAATAGATAGTTTTTTATAGTATGTCTGGCCGTGAACTAAGCAAAAAGATTTGGTCAAAAGATACACCAAATAAGACCTTTTGAGATTATACACTTTTTATTTGCCACCTTTTATAGAGTGTATTTTGTTACTTTTCCTTATGATATTTCAAAATATATGTTTTTCAGTAAATTCATTTTTATATTGGAATGTACAATATGAAAATAATATCTTTAAAAAAAACTTTACAGGTTTTTTCTATAAAAATGTAACTTTGTTGTTCTTCTTATTCTACTGATATATTTTTCAATTTAATTCAACAAAATTACGAAGTATAAAGTATAGATACTGACATTTAAATACACAAAAATATTTGCTTTTGCACATCCTGCATTTTTCATGGAATATTTTTCAGAGATAAAGGGATAAATATATGAATTTAATTTCATATTGAATATTTATCCAAGTCTCTTAAAGTAATAATTTTTCTTTACATGCTTAGTGTACAAAAAATTAGGATAGCTAAATATAACTGGAATGCAACAGTGGAATAAACTAACAAGGGCTCAAGCAGTTGAAAGTATGTTTTTAAGTAAAAATACTATGACATGAGATAAAAATTCTTAGCAAATCCAAAATTACTTGGAAACCCATGAAAGACTTTTGTTAACATGCTGATATTTTGACAGGAAGCCATATCACTGATTCCAAAATTCTGAAATTCAATCCAATTAAACTCTTCTTTTGTATAAGTAGTGACAATCTATTAAGGTCTTGTGCGGATCTTAAACTGTTTTCTTTTTGAAATAGGCATTTCTACCTCACTACCCCTTCTCCTTTTAATTTAAATTTAATGAGTTATTTCTATTCCTATTTTTCAGACATATTTTCTAATCCAATCATGGCTGAAATCTATAAATAATTTACTATTCTATTAGAACTTCAAACTAAAGTATCTTGGTATTTATCTGGACATTTTTTGTATGTAAAGTTTTGAAAAATATAGAATTTTCTATTACAAATATTCTAATACTCCTACAGAAATTAATATTCAAATTATAACTAAATAATAAAAATCACCATGTAGAAAGCAGTTAATGTACAGCTTCAGCTGTATACGAGTCTGGTGAACTTTTATGCTGCACTTTTATTGGTTGGGGGGGGGGGGGGGGTGACCGGATCTTTATGTAGACATATAGAAAAAACTTAAGTTTAAAATTTAAAGGCTTGATGTCAAAAATTGCTGTCACAGGAAGCTTTTAAAGATTTCAGTAGACCTGGAGGATTATACCTGGAACCTGAAATTGACTTGAATACCTATATTTAATATGAGGATTTACTACTAGAGGATATTTTAGTATTTTGGTAAGATAAAATGCTTTGTTTAAGTCAAAAAAATATTTTTGCTCTTTACCTGGAAGAACCTGTAAGGTTTGCTGGTATCCTGTGCTCGCCAGATTGGAGATATTAAAAAAATCCAACTCTGTGTCATACTCATATTTAAAAAGTCACTCAGTTACAGCCCTCTATCTTTGACACAAAAAAAATAAGATAAAAAAACCGTAGGGGGTGGGGGCATTCAACGCCCTATCCCCCAACCCCCCGAACCATTAAGTTCATTTATCTTTGTTTGAGTAAAATCTTTGTTCATTACAAGGCCTTTAATTAATTTCTAGAATTGGTAAAAATTTTTATTACCATAAGACTTGTCTCAAATTTAAAATCTCTCTGGATAAAACTGTTTTTCAAATTTTTTAAATTATTGATTTAGTGTATTAGTTAAAAATACATTATTATTTTTTAGTATTTTCATTCCTATCCTAGCATTACTGCAGCTGCAATGCCATGGAGAGTTGGTGTAGCTAACTTGGCTTTAACTAACACCATATTCCAAGATTTTAGAATCACAGGAATTGTAAGGTTGACCAATGACAAAGTTGTATTTAACTGCTTTTTGTTGTAAACAGATTGACCTAGCATAACCTATTATCATGCTAAATTGAAACCATTTCATAATGCTTTGGGTTTCTTTCTTATTAATTTTAGCCGGAATACTAAGATGATATTTAAGAACCTATGAATGTTGTGACTACAAAAAAATTGAGGCTCACTCAATAATTATGCATTGCGCAATTATGATTGTTTTGTAATTGTCTCCCCAAGAACCTTTACAATTCATTTAAATAAGAATAGTTGCACCATACATCTCCTTATAAAACAAACTTTACATACTAAATTATCTCTACATCCTTGAAAATTCTCGGATTCAATTAGATTTTGAAAGTTGTGAACCAAGTTTGAGGAATTTTGTGTTTATCCGAGAGTTGCTTAAAATTGTAAAGTAAAGGAAGGTTCCAAGATCTTTATGAAGAAGTAGTAAATAATAAAATAGCAGAACTTGAGAGGAAATAGGTTTTTACTTGGAATTTAGTGATCTTTGTGCACTTTTGATGTTTTATATGTTACTACGGCTACTCCTCTAGCAAGAAACTTTTTTTGGGGTTGGAGGGGGCGGGGAAGTCATTTTTTTCTATGAGAAGCTACACTGTAAAGGAGAACCATACCATTTCAGTGGTTAGCGAGATCCTTCAGTACATACAGACATAAATTCTTTTTCTTTATTATAAGGATACACAATATTGTTCAACAAATATAAAGTAACAACAATTTCGTATAAATATATCCCAAAATAAATTAGTTACTTCGATGCTTGGCTTTTCACATCATGTTTGATTGTCCGAAAAATCAATATTTCAAAATAAGCAAATAGGTTAATTATATCACATAAAAAGTTGTCAATAGTGTTACTTGTGTTAATGTTTGTCTGTCCATTTAATTTGTTTAACTTCTGAAAATGTTATGTTCCTCGCTTTTTCAATTAGAGATTATTTCAGTAAAATTACTTTGCTCGTAGAGTTATAACTTTATAAAAATGTGAAATGAAGTATGTTATAAACATAGCAGGCTATGTTAGATACCTGAGCTGGATCTTTAAATCGTTTAAGTGGTGCGCTAGATCGGGGCGATCCAGTTCACCCCGGTTTGCCACTGGGCGCGATGGATCAACCATTATATTTTGATTTAAAGATTGAAATCTAATAATATCTAGGTGCGCCGAACTGGATCGCCCCGATTTAGCGCACCACTAAACGATTTAAAGATCCAGCTCTGTTAAAATATCAAAAGAGTTATATTGCATCGTATTGTAGACAGCTTTCCGCGAATATTAAAATAAAGAACTATAGGATCAAAACCAGATTTGAAGCTCCGATGGGCCAAAGACCCTGGCTATCAAAACTGGTATCATATTTTTTGTCCATAGAAAATTTTATGTAATACGATGCTATTCCTGATTTTTCAGTATGTATTATGGCCGAGAACCAGATATAATCCAGCAGATACTAATCGGTTTTGAAGATATACTGGAAACTATATTCTAACTAAGACTATTTATTATTTGTGTATTGTACACTACAGGGCCGGTATGAGAAGTCTTTGAAGATTTTTTTTCACTTTGTCTGTCTACCCGTAATCCATTTCCTTGGCCGCTGTTTAAGATGTACTGTTAATGTTTTTGGTGGAGTACATTCAGAAAAAATAATGATGTGTCAGTCTGTCGGTCATTCCTCAAAAGATTTTGAGATTTTATTCTATATAATAATCAAAAAGTCTCTCTCTTGCTTTTTTATGACCACTGAACATCTGCTTCATAACTAATTTCGTCCTTTTGTCCCCCAAAGACTTTTTTGTGCTTAGGTACTTATGGAAGTTGTCATATCTGTTATAGTAAGAATTATATCAATGGATTTATTATCACTTGGATCTTACACCAGATTATCATTTTTCTGATATAGTAAAACTTGTAGCTGGCTAAAATGACGATCTCCATCCACCCACTTACCCCATCCAATCTCCCACAACTGAATTAATGACAAATGTGTCTAAATACTTATTGCGCCCTGTATAAATGTTCTACAAACGTTATGTAGTTCACAAGCAAATAAAATCTAAAGAAGTTGTATCAACTTTTTTTTTATAGCTAGCCGGTCCTTTTAGTAAGTAGTAGATATAAAATTTTTCATAGAATTCAGATATGCAATCGGTTTTTTTGTAGACCTCTTATTTTTTAAGTAATTTAAGTTAAAAAAAAAAAAATTAAGTCGATTTTAAGGTACTAAAATGCAACAAAAAAAAGAAAGAAAATGGCCATTATGAACAAAAATAGTAAGATCTTTAATTTGACACCTTACTTTTTCAATTCTGTCAGGTAATTATTGAAAAAATCGATTTTTTTAAACCCACGAGAATAAAAACTTTGAACTCAATTTTATCATTTCACAAGTAAAAAAATATGGGTTCATATATACCTTTAGAATCAGAAAAATATTACGAATCCATTGTAAGCAAAATTGAAAAAAAAAGTTTACAATATAGTATATAAACTACAATAAAAGGAATTATATGAAAATATCATATTATATTGTACAGGCAACGTCTTAACTTTTGAATTGGGTATAAAAATGGGAAGGGGGTATAGAGGGGGTAAAAAAGGGAAGACAATAGTGTTGCCAGAACAAAAAATACAATTGGCCATTTTTATATTTTTTTATTTTTTTACTTTTTTTCAATTTTGCTTACAATGGATTCGTAATATTTTTCTGATTCTAAAGGTATATGTGAACCCATGTTTTTTATGTCTGTTTGAGAAAATATTTAGGTCTAAAGTTTTTATTAAACCGAGGTTAAAAAAAAAGATTTTTTCAATAATTACTCAACAGAATTTTAAAAGTAAGGTGTCAAATTAAAGATCTTACTATTTTTGTTCTTACTGGCCATTTTCTTCTTTTATTTTGTTGCGTTTTAGTACCTTAAAACCGACTTAATTATTTTTTAAAAAAAACTTAAATTACTTAAAAAATAAGAGGTCTACAAAAAAACCGATTGCATATCTGAATTCTATGAAAAATTTTACATCTATTACTTACTAAAAGAACCGGCTAGCCATAAAAAAAAAGTTGATACACCTTCTTTCAAGCAAAAATGAAAGTTATATTTCCCAGGTTTTGCTTTATTATTTATATTTTTTTCTGTACAAAAAATCGTTTTATCTTACATAGTATTACAGCAAGAAAATTCCGTATCTTCATATCTTACAGATTGACTTACATTAATATATATATCCTATAAAATAAAGCAGTAAGGTTTTTTTTGAACCTTTGGAATTTAGTATGAGGATTTAGGCTATTGTACTAAACTCCACCACCCTCCCCCAAGGGGCTAGTAGCAAAGCATTTTGTAAGTTATAAAGTAGTTTTGCTACTAAAAAAATATGACAAAAATTTTCGAGAAAAAAAGTTTACGTGCGCAAGTAAATTAAAGATAAATGTTTGAAATTAAAATTGACACATTAACCTTGGTTATTATTGCTTGGTGCTTACAAATTATGAAATTCCTAGACAGGTTCTCATATTCAAAATTTAACCTTTATTTGTGTTATTTCATATCCAAGGAAATAAAACCGGTATGGAAAAAGTGCGTGTTCAATGGTTTTATAGAAATTGTCTACATAAACGCGAGAGAAACTTAATTTTTAAAAATATCTTTAAAAAAGGTTTACACTCCAGTTTTCCTCAGCATTAAGGGATTTTCCATTAATTCTTCGAAACCGATTAATATCCGCTGGAATAGCAATACTGAAAAATCATGTATAGCATAGTGATACAGACAATTTCCAGCTCATTAAAACAAAAATCATAAAATGATATCATTTTTGTTTGCCATGTCTTTCAGTCCCTCGGATCTAACAAAACTGGTTTTAATTTCATAATTTTTCATTTTAATATCCACGGAAAGCTGTCTATATATAATAACTATTTATTGCTTAAACTATCCTAGAATTATAATAACAACATAATCTTTGAATATTATCAGTGCCGTGCACAGGGTTTTCAAACTCACCTAAAACCAAAATTAAGGGGGGTGTGAGCTTGTAGAGGTGGCAATACAGAAAAAAGATGTATTTTTATTGCAAGGGGGTTGGATACAACCCCCTCACTGTATTCCAGAAATCCCGAAAAATGACAAAAAATCATAGAGAGTGTATATTTGAAAATTTGGATGAAATTTTATTTAAATAGCAATAAGTATACATATATCTTTTAAAATAATGGTGAAAATACTTATAATATGGGTTTTACACAAGGGGCGTCAAGGGGGGGGGGGTGTAAAGCTAGTCTAATTAGCACATTTCAGAACTTCCTTTATTTCTAAGCAACATTGACGGGAATTATATCAAAAGATATTACACAACCCAACTAACAATGTTTGTTAACCCTTAATAGTCTGGGGGGGGGGGGGGGAGGCGACCCTCCCCCCTTTTAGTATTTTCTATCTCTGATTTACTTTTATTAAAAAATACACAAAAATCAATTTGACTAACGTCCAGTAAATTAAATAAAAAAAGTTCTAAAAAATTAAAAAAAAACATAAAAAGAATTGTAGTTTTAAAATAAATAAAAAAAAACCAAGTATTAGTATATTTTGAGTTTCCCACAGAAAGTGCAGTTTTTGCTACAATTTTACAAGAGCAAAAACTAGGATTGCACAACAATTCAAAGTTATATAATTGTGTTTTATATCTAGAATATTCTAGACTTTTTGTAGGAAACAAAAGTATAGTTTTTTACTGTGATTCAATAATTTCATCATTATTTTGTATTATGTAATTGTATATAGATACTAGAATGTTCTTAGAAACACTTTAATTATACAAGCAAAAACCAATGAATAAGTTTTTGTCATACATAAAAAGCTAATATTGCATCATGTGTAAGTTTCCAGAATCTTCTTTATTATATGACAAAAACTGATGTAGAAGTTTTTATTATGCTTTTTAATACATAAACAGCTAATATTGCATCATGTGCAAGTTTCCAGAATCTTCTTTATTATATGACAAAAACTGATGTAGAAGTTTTTATTATGCTTTTTAATACATAAACAGCTAGTATTGCATCATGTGTAAATTTCTAGAAACTTCTTTATTATATGACAAAAACTGATGTAGAAGTTTTTGTTATACTTTTTATTGCACAAAAAAGCTAGGATTGCATCAGATTATGCCATTAACTAAATTCTAGAACATTCTAAGATCTCAGTATAAATAGAGCAGCAAGGTATCTGGTTTTCAGTGGACTTTGCACACCCACTCACTCGTAACCTTTTATTTAACCTCTGTATCTCTTAATGTTTAACCTATCTAATGTGTTTATCTGTATACTATCTCTTTTCTTAACCATTCTGTTAGTTTTTATAAGAATGGTGTTTATTTTTATGTGTATCAATTTTTCATTTATCTTAATTTCTGTTTTACTCTTATTGAGATTTATAGAAATTTTACAAGTTCCCTGTTGGGACTTGTAAAAATCAAATGAAGCTCAAAACTAGAGAAATAGTCTAAGTTCTGAAAAATCATATACTTATGCTGCTTAAAAAATCTATCTTTAGCAAATTTATCTAAGTTTAACTATTATATCTTTGGACTTGTAAATTTACAAAACATAATGAAGTTTGATGATTATTTTTCAAACTATTTGGATAACAAACAATTACATGTCAAGTGTAAAGAAAATCTTAAAGAATCAAATATTATAAGTTTAAAGTTTACTTTCTTATTAAGAACTTATGGTTTACACTTTGCAAATCCAAAGATATGTTTTAACTGTCATAAAACATATTTAACCTTATATAAAATAATTGAAAATAACTTAAAAAACATTATTATACTTATGTTAGAATACAATACTAAACTATGATACTCACATTTAATCAACAATAAAGTATAAACAATAAACACTTAGTACATTTTTCACTTTGGTATATATTGAATAATTTGAACTTGAAGTTGTGAGACAACAGTTCTTTATTGCACAAAAGTTAATAAATAATAGGAGATCCTCGCGTGGAAGTGTTTACAACACTTAGGTCTTTGTATTAATTTTGCCATTACTTGAGCAGTTTAAGAGTAAAAGTAAAACTAATTTAAAAACTTAACTTATAAGCATATCATAACTTACTAAAGGACCTTTGCCTCTATATTATCTTGGTAAATGTTTATTATTTAAATATTCTTTATCTAATAGACTTTTTCTTAGAAAGCAAAATAATTACTAATTTAAAGCTTGTTAGAAAGTCCTAGTACCTTTGGAAGCGATTAGTAAAGAGCGGAGTTATTCCTGCGGAGGGAATAGCGTGATTAGTGATTATGTATATAGTTGATATTCATTAGGTTATGATAGTCTACATGTACAACTTATTAAAGGACCTTTGCTACTATATTGTCTAAGTATAAAGTAACTTCAAAAATACTTTGATGATTCCTTTTATTTAGAAATTCAAAGTAGTTGCTAATATCAAAACTTGTTAGAAAGCCCTAGTACCTTTGGAAAACGTTAGTAAAGAGTGGAGTTCTTTCCTCCAACTTGATTAGGAATTATTCAAGTGCAAAAATAGAATCATTCTTAGTTGAGGGTTAGGAATCAACGTGGTTAGCAATTACATATATAGTAGATACAAATATTTTAAGTTTTGCAAAATTACTAGAGATTAAAGGACAGCTATCTGTAGGCGTTTGGAGCTTTAGGGACTGAAACGCACGACACAAATGCAATTGAGAGCCTTGTGTACAAGCAATTGCAACTAGATGACACTCTAGAGGCCCTAGAGAATGCTAGTATATTTGTGGCCATTGGTCGCGGCCCTAGGGGGACACTCGCACCGGTTGACACTCTAGAGGCCCTAGAGCACACCGGAACATGGGAACCTCTATAGTTGTACCTCTCTTTAAGGATGCTTGATAAGAAATATTAAGTTGTATAATACATGCTGAATTAGATTTTGGGACACTGATTAGTACAGCTCTGTAGCTTAATAGCTTGGATTCTAGGAGTAAGGGTACGGTAGCGCATCAAGTTGTACTTGTATAAGCCGGCTATGCAGTTTACTCTGAGTTTCTATTGTTATAAGAAAAGCTAAATACACCTGGTAGCTTGCTAGAGTTTAATTAAGCATTGGATAAATCTTTATTTATTTATTCTTGGAAAATCTCGCTTTATTTAATATTCTTGCAAATTATAGCTTATAAGTACTTCATAACATAATTTTAATCTAAGTTTAAAGTATTGAATTGAACTGCTTTTTCTTTGGCAAAGTTGAATTGTTTATCACATCTATCACTTGAATCAATTTAGTCTAACCAGCTAAATGTTGTAAACTTTGACAATATTGCGTTTAACTTATTCGGTTTGGTAGCTAAGTTTATGCTTTGTCATATGAGTTGGAGATTGGCTTCAACTTGGTTGGTATTCTCTTCTTGTTCTGAAACTTGGCACGTTTTATTAGAATTGGGAGAAAACATATCATTTGGTGCAACATCGGGTTGTTCAATATTTTTTTTTGGTGTAAAGGGGGGTGCATATTAGTTTGTTTTTTACATCAAAAAAAAACTAAAGCTGAACAGGTTTTACATTATAAAGAGATTCAGAATGGTTAAAGTGCAAGTGCAAAGTAATATAACTAAAAAGTGAAGTGCAAAGTAATATAACTAAAAAGTGAAGTGCAAAGTAATATAACTAAAAAGTGAAGTGCATATTCTTACATATATATTTTTTTTCAATAGTGAATAGTGTATTAGAAAATTGGTGAGAATATCTTAAAGTGAAGTTTATACATATATTTTTTTTCAATAGTGTAAAAGAAAATTGGTAAGAATATTTTAAAGTGCAATTTTTCAGGTATATATTCTTTTTGCATTGTTGTACTAGGAAATTGGTAAGAATATTTCTAAAGTACAATTTTTTCAGGTATATTCTTTTTGCATAATTGTACTAGAAAATTGGTAAAAATATTTCTAAAGTACAATTTTTTCAGGTATATTATTTTTGCATAATTGTACTAGAAAATTGGTAAGAATATTTCTAAAGTACAATTTTTTCAGGTATATTATTTTTGCATTATTGTACTAGAAAATTGGTAAGAATATTTCTAAAGTACAATTTTCATATATATTTTTTTTTCCATTATTGTACCAGACAGTTGGTAAGAATAATTTAAAAAAGGAGTGTAGATAGATTCTTTTTGCATTACTGTACCAAAAGTAATTTTTGGGAGGAATCTTCTAATAAGTTTTATATCAATTAGAATAATTTTATATTTCCATTTTTTAAGTCCGCAAGTTTTGAGATAGATTCTTTTTGCATTACTGTACCAAAAAATTTTGGGAGGAATCTTATAAAAAGTTCTGATATCAGTTAGAGTAATTTTACATTTGTATATTAAATCCGCGGTGAGTTTTAAGTAAAGGGTTCTTTTTGCATTATTGTACCAAAGAAAATTGGGAGGAATCCTTTAAGAAGTTTTATATCAACTAGACTAGCTTCTTTAATAAGCTTTAATAAGAAGTTTTATATCAGTTAGACTAACTTCTATAATTGTATCTCAAATTTTAAAATCTCAAGTTTAAAAGTTAGTATCTCAAGTTTAATTAAAAAAATTTTAGCCAGCAAAATTAATTTTTATATTTGTATCTCAAGTTTAATAATTTCATTAACATCTATATTTTTCATTACTTTATCAATTTTTGATCCCACAATTTTTAAACCAAAAGTGGTTTTAGTCAGTCATATTTTAACATCTATTAAGGATCTTTTTATACTTATTCAAAATGAAATCACTAAGAAAACGTAGTAAGAGTAGGGAAAAATATATTGACTATTTGAGAAATATGTCAAATCTTATTAAGTCCGACGGACAAGGGGACTTAGAAAGTTTACCAATCTCATCTCAGGATTTAGTAGAAGATGAAACTAACCCTGAGTTTAATATTACTGAAAAAGTTATGTCTAGAAATGCAAAAGACGTAGACTTAGTAAATAATATAAATGATACTGTTGAGATACTAAAACAAGATATTAAGTTTAATAATACTATTGATAATAACTTAGGCCGTAAATTGCTTGAATTAACTGCTCAAATAAATAATTTGAATAAGAACACAAATCTACCTAAAGATAAATCAGTAGATGAAACTGTTAATGATTTTAATGAACATTTAAAGGACTTAGAAACTAGTATTAATGATAATGTCAATAGGAGAGTGGGTAAGATTGAAGACTTAGTAGAACAACATGTTAATGAGGCCTTACAGAAACATGTTAGAGAAAAAGCTTTTAGTAACTATATCAATCATGCTGAAACAATTTTCCCCCCAAGTTTTGATTGTAGTTCTATTTCAGTTATTTCTGATGAAAAGTTAGGTCTAATCAATCACACTTTTCCTACTAGACATAAATTTAGCGGTTTTGGCACTCCTTCCGTTGTAGAATTTTTAAGAAATATGAATGCGGCACAAGCTCAATGTAAATTATCTGAGCATACATTTAAAGAAACACTCCTAAGATGCACAACAGGAGAAGTATATGATAGTGTAGCTACAATGGTAGATGGAAATATACCACTTTTTGAAACATATAACGCGTTATTAACTAAATATGATACAAGATTAAGGCCTGAGCATGCCCAATTAGAACTTGAGAATTTTGTTTTGCCTAAGGATCCTACATTTAATAAAGTTGTTAGTAAAATTTTGGCTCTATGTCAAAGAGCTTGTTCAGAACATGAAGAGCCTGCTAGGACTCAAATTTATAATTTAACTGCTATTGGATACTTATTAAAAAAATTTACCCGATGGATCAATAAATGACGGGGTAAAGATTAGAGCTGATTTAGGTAGACTCCCAACATATTCTGAATTAGTACAAGCACTTAGAAAGTATGCTGGTGCTATTGATTTAAACTTTAAAAGAGATAACAATAGAAAAAGGTATAATAGGGTTGAGAAGTCAAAAGTAAGTGATATCCCTGCACCTATATTTTCTGCAAGAAACAATATGCATGCAAAAATATCTAAGATCAATCACAAGCAGAATTGTTAGGGAATGGAAATTATCACAACTTTAATTCTCAGTCTTTTAACAATATAAGCCCGGCCGGCACTAAATATAATAATGATAGTCAGCAAAGATATAAAGACAACATAATACAAAATCCTAATCATATTCCTTTAAGAGATAACTCTAAAAAAATAGCAGAAATAATGATAAAAAATACTAACAGTAAAGATTATGGAAACCATATTAAAGAAAATGGTAGATTAAAATGTAATTTATGTGGTAAAGGCACCCACACTAGCAGCAAATTTTGTTATGAAATGAAAAATGATGAAAGAATTATAAAATTTACAGTCCTAATTTCTGAACCTTGTCTTGTCTGTAAAAATGAGATTGGTAAAACTTTATTTCATCCATCTTACAGGTGTTTTATAAGGCCAGTTGCAAAACAACTTAAAATGCAGGGTAGATGGAAATATCCTAATGCTGAAAAGAGGTGGCAACTTAGTAAGCAATTAGGGGGTTATTTAGCATAAAAAAATATCTAAATTTAAAAAACAAATCTTTTCAAAACCCACCCTCTGGGGAGCTGAAAAGTGTAAATATTTCTGTAGATATGGGACGAAAAATATATATACCATGTAAATTGTCATTTAAAGATTCAATATTTAAACAAATCTCAGGCATGTATGATACAGAAGCTGACACCTGTATAATGAGATTCTCATATTTTTTTAAGACTTTGTTCTGAATAAAGTAAACAAAATATCTTGTCTTAAATAAAAAGAAAGTAATTATGAAGTATCTGGTATAACAAATAGAAATATTGATGTTATTGGCTCAGTTTATATGTCCATGTTTTTTTTTACGAGAGGGCCAGTACTTAGTATAGAATTTTTATAGTTGATTAATTTGATCAATTTCTAACTGAATCACCTTTATTATTGCATCAAGAATGCAAACATTATTTGGTCTTATACTAATGCCTAGTAGTCTAGAAAATACTATTAAAGTAATTCAACGTAATAAATATGGGAATAGAATAATAAACAGTCCATATGCTACAGATATTTTGGTAATTTAAATGCTTCTGTATTTTCAAAATCAAATCATTAGTTTTACAATATAAAGTTCTATATGATGAAATGGATAGACTAAAAATAATAGCAACTTTAGTAAAAATTTATAACAATATCAGTATGTAGTAAATGCCTTAGTTGAAAATTTAAGTAACAAAACTTTTTCTTGGGTAATTAAAGCAATAATTGATTTATTTAATAAGCAATACACATTGTATCTTAGTAAAGATAATTTAAAACACATTAAACGATAAATGAAAAGGCTTAAAACAGATAAAGTATCTATTATATCACAAAGTAAATTACTCGATGTTAAAAAGAGGTTTCAGTTAAAAATATTGTCATAAATGAACCTCTAGTTTTCAAAGAAAAGTTAAAGATAAAATCTAAATGTTATAAGGTTGATATTAGCTTTTCAAATCATTCGCCAGATCTATTAGATTATACAGCAATAAATATTAATGTAAATGATCCAAAGGTCAGTTTAACAGATAAACATTAAATAAAAAGTAATACCAAACTATGAACTTAAAAAAATTATTATGATGTTGAACATTCAGTTCAATTTGGATTCTAAATTAATTTGAATCATATTATGATATCCCATCACCAATTAAATTGAAATTTAACGATTTTTGGAACCATTGGCCAAGTCCTTGCCATATTTATAGTAGCTTTTTGATCATTCTATTCTAGCCTTTGAAAAAAAAACAATTAATACTGTAATATATAAAAAAGTATACATTTCTAAGCTTGGAAGTATTCATAAATACTCTCACATACATAGTATATCAAAAAAATTAAACATGGAAATGTATCACCTTAAAATGGAAATTGAAACTATATGTAACTATTTGACTGACCTTATTTTACAAAGGAAAAAACTACCAAGGCAGCAGGCCCAATATTTTAGAGATACCTTAAATATAGCAATGAGACTTAATGGTATCTATCCTGAATTTGAAGATAGAGAATATATTTTTAATTTTAATGAAAATTCAATTCCTTCGTGGGTTACTACCAGAGCTTATCAAAGTCATATTGAAAAATCTTCTTCACTATTCAAATCTTTTCAAAAAACTCAAATGACAATTATTTTAAAGCCCAATAAAGTATTATTAATAAAACGAAATAGAGAGAGTGTGCTTTATGAAAATTCATTATCTACTAAAGCACATGATAATAAGTTCTTTACTACAAATTTATTGAAAAAACGATACAAAATAACCTAAATTTACTCAATAATAATAGGGTATCAAGAATAATCTAAAACTTTACTATTTATGTTTGGAGCAAATGTTGCAGCTCTAAATTTGTGCAACAAAAATTTGAGAATATTTGTATTGAACTATTAGAGAACATATTATGTACAAACATATCTTAGATACTAAGCATAATGGCAATAAGTTAAATACAAAATTATCATTATTACCAATGGTAGGCCAGTATACATATCAATTGACCTATGATAGGCCAGTATGAAGCAATTTTATAATGACTGTGAAAGGTTTCTAGAGTTATTATTATTATTACCAATTGTAGGCCAGTATACATAACAATTGACCAATGATAGGCCAGTATGAAGCAATTCTTATAATGACTATAAAAAGTTTATAATTATAGTTTTATTTTTATATGCAATTTTAGGGTTATTACAAGCCACTAGAAAAATAGTAACTTCTGATGAACTACTTTAGCCTGTGACAATAAATGTCTTTATTATCTGTATAATTAAGATGTCTAAGACAGTCATACTAAAATTAGTAATTAGGATGGTTAAGATAGATTATGACTAGCCAAATTTAGGTTTAGTTTTCATAAAATTTGAAAATAATCCAACGAATTTTTAAGTCGCGTTTTTCAAGATAGTAAACCTGACATTGCTCATATTAAATCACCAAATATTGTAAAAGACTCTTTAAATGACTACATGTCCAAACAAACAATAATGACTGTAAAAGAGTGGCGTGTATGGGTAGAAAATAATCCGCAGTTTATTGAGATTGACAGATTAAAATTGACAGAAAGACATTTTAAATAAGATAAAAGGGAAGAAAATAAAATTTAACAATTTTCTAGTTAATTATAAAATTAGTAGTTTAAAAGCTACTAGCGGATTCGCCACTAACCTCTAGGGGCCTTGCCCTAAATAGTTTGATAGAAATAATTCTTTGTATTTTAGAATTTCGGGGGGTTTAACCCTTCTTTTTAATTCTAGTTTAAAAGAAAATAGCTTAAAACCATCACAGGACCATTAGGTTTATTCCCTGAAGAAAAGAGTCCAATCGGTTCAGTAATTACTGAGATCTTAAGTTTTAGACAGACAGACAGACATCGTTCTACTTTCTACATAGATGGAAAATATAATAAGAAATGAATTAGATTCTTAAATTTTTGGGTTAGCATTTCTTAAAGAATTTAGCTGAACATAATGCTAGAACAGTATTTAATTCCAGAATTGATAGGCCTGATAGTATTTTGGATAAATATCTAGCTATGGTTTATACATCTGTAAACCATGGCGGTCCTAAGAAAATGATTGACAATTTAATAAATTACTGTAATTCAAACTTACAGAAATTGCGTCATAAATATGCAAGTATATGTGTAGCATGTATGTTTTTATAAAGGCAAAAAGTTAATGGTTTTCCCACAAACAGCTAGAGTTCTGAAATAGATACACATGGATTTTACTAAAAGTTTAGGAACAGCAAATAACGCTGGTTTATTTCACTCAAATAAAACAATCAAATTATTAGCACTTTTGGGTTGTCAATTTATTTATTTATCAAATTTCTTTAAAATGTCTAATTGAACAGCAGAGAGATACGTGGGGCTAGTTATATGAATAATGAAAAAGATATTATCTAATCAACCTAATTTAAATTGGACATTTTTTTTCATCTATAGTCGATCAATTACATAACTATAATCGTATAACAAAGAAAGGTTTTACACCTAATCAATTAGTTTTGGTATTGAGTCACATTTCAGTAAATTATTTGTATATTAACCTTTAGTACCAAAATTTCATCCTATAATTTCTCGCAGTGTATAATTCTTTGAAACAACAATTAAGCTTGACAAAAAATTTGGAAACTACGAGAAGATTTAATATAAAACAAAGGCCAATAGAAATAAAATCACTAGAGCGTATCAAGTAGGAGATGTAATTTTTTTGAGGACATGAATAAATATTATGTAGCACTTAAATCATATTATCATCATATATTATTGTTATTGTAAAATTAAATCCAGTCTCAGCCTGGATATCTAGAATTATAGATGAATTAACTATTATCAGGCAATTTAATCATTTAAAAAATATACCTTTTTCTAATTAATTCAAAATTTACATGCTTATGTAAAGACTGGAGAAACACCAAAACAAATAACGTTTGACTTACAAACAGACGAACAAAAAGTATAGAGTAGATCCATTACTTTAAAGTCTTGTTTAATCAAATTTTTGTCTAAAGTTCTTTAGTTTTATAATTTTAAGTAATGATAAAGGTTTTAATTTATGCAGTAAGTAAATAAAAATATATTAGATGATATCTAAAATATTTAGTTCCATTAAAATAGGATAAAATTAAAATTTTTGTTGCTCACTCTATTTGTGATATCTCTAGTAGACACAAACCAGAGATGGAAATGACAAGTGTCAATTTCTTGTTTTAAACTTCCTTTACGATTGCTTCATGCTTTAAATATAATTATTTTAACCATACGAGCAACATAATAGCAACTAATATTTTTGACACAAAATAAATTTAAAAACTCAATCATGAAGAATCTTGTATTTTTAGCTACTTTTATATCCTTTTATATTCGGAAGAGGTAATAGATTTTTCTATCATGAAAAATAAACCGTGATAAATATTTAGATTCAACTAAATCAGTCATTAAGATTGTTTTTGACTATAGCCAGAATATGAAGGATGTAAATACACTCTTCTAAACATCTTTTACTGAATTAAAAACTGAACTAAATACTGATAATGCTGAAATTGAAGCAAAAGGTTCAAATATAGCTATTAGTATAAATAAATTTTTTACACTTGCAAATAGATATGATCAATTATCAAAGGAAATTGATACTATAATCTCGCATATGACAGCTCTAAATCAACAAATTAATGCAGATTTCGAAGTAAATTATATAATAGATGAAAATAAACAATCTTTTCATTTGGACAATTTTAAGATGCATCAAAAATATTTAAAGGAAGCTTTTGAACCTATACCTTCGATAACTGAAGCAATGAAAAAAGATAATACTTTTATTAGAGGGGTAGATCTTACATTTAATAATCTCTATATTCCTGCAAGAATTTTAATAAGTTTTCTGGAAAATTGGATTGTAACTTTCAAATATTGTTTCCAAGGGGTTGTAACAAATGATCTTAGAAGAAAATTGACTCCTGAAAATAAACACTCTGACTTAGTAAATATCAATTTTATAGGATCAGGTCTGGTTGATAGTAAACCAACATTCTATTTAGAATTGAATATTTTATCAAACAAAATTAAATATAATTCTTTGATTGCGGTACCATACTCGGGAATTTCTTTGGATTCTTATTATTACTACAATACAGAAAACCAAAAGATTGCTAAATTTATCACTGAGGATGAAAAACAATTGGGACTAAATGAAGCTATAACTTTTTGTTTGAAACATATAAATGATAAGAAATTAGACCTTATTATTCAATATTGTCCTTTTATTAGCAATACAAAATTATTTCAAATAACAAACGAGGGAATTTAGCTTTTTAAACATGATGATAAAATAGGTAAAGCATTTGTGATAGGGCTTCAAAAGGATTTAAATAGTTCAAATTACCCGGTACACATTATGTTTAATGGGAAATTGGAATTTAATCTACCTCACAAAGGAGATATGGTAATAGAAAGACATTCTAATTTTAAAGTAATTTCTTCCTCGTTAACATCTGATCAAAGACATCTATTGGAATTAAAAGTTAATGATACCAGAAGTAATCTGGAACAAGCTACAATTATTAAACATATAAGTAACTACTTCAAAAATTCATATTATCAGATATTCATTAATATTTTTGTGTTTACCTCAATAGCGTTTTTGGGAGTTGGATCCAAGGAATTATATGAAAAAATTAAAGCACATTACAAGCCTCGAAATAGCTCTAAAAAACTTATAATAAACAGATTGGAAACAATACCTTTGAGATCTAGAAGTAGACGTTAAAATTTAAGCAATGTTATAGTTGAACAGTAGTTCTAAGTATCAGTTTTAAAAGTAAATTTTACAATATTTTTTTTGGGGGGGTTGACAACTTTTAGTTAAAACAATGTTTTAACCATTTGTTATTCTCCTTCCAGTAGAATTCTTCTTCCAGTCGATAACCTAAAAAGCAAATTATCTATTCGGAAATATAAAATATAATTAAAAAAAAACCAGTTGAATCAAAATAGGTAATCTAACAAGGTGAAAATATCTCATCCTTATGTATTTAAAATATCCAAAGTAAAGTGTATCTCATTCCAATGCATTTAAAATATTCAAAGTAAAGTGTATCTCATCCCTATACATGGGAACAACTGTTATTATTAACTAGTTTTAAGCGTTTTCGGATTTTCGATTAAAAAATTTTCTTTCAGAAAATATTGAGTAACTTTAAAACTAATATCATATGTGTTTTCAACATTGTAATAGAATTTTAAAGACCGAGCTCGATTAAAGAGAGACTACAAATAAAAACTTTTCTTTGTTTCAATCATATTTTGGTTTTAATATATAAGGCGGAAAAATTATTTAAGCAGTTATGTCTAGAACAAACTTTTGTTGGTGAAACATAAAACTTTAAGTGATTAAAGAATGAAGAGATTTTCTGGTAGGCTTTATTTTATAATATCATTTAAATTTTCAATAAATTTTATAAGATAGAGTATATAGCTTACATTAGATAGGATCTTATGTTTTAGGAAGGAGTCTAGAACTAGATATATGTAATACAAAATTGTAGAACTATTGCCTTGAGTTTTGTCATAATTTTACATAGTGAAATTTTTGAAAGATTATTAAAAATTCCTTTAATTTTTCTCCTAATTAAAAGATTTTAGATTTACGTTTGAAATTGTAGATTCCTAAGTAAAATTAGAAAAATATTTTAATGTAATATTCCCTATGATCTTAAACAAATTAAAGAGCAATATAGGAAAGTTTATTTCATTTAAATTTTACAAAGCCAGTTTTTCTTTCCAAATATAATAACTGTTGAGTTTTAGTTGAAAAAGAATTTTGTCTAAGTAATTATTAAAGTAAAATTTAAACTTTAAATAAATAGATATATATAGAGGACCTTTAAGCATTTTAGTTAAACTCTTATATTTTGAGGCAATGAAAGTATAAATTCTAGTGTTTCTTTAAGCAGTACAATTTTGGAACCCAAGTATATTCCCTCTAAAAATGGCAAAAAGAATACCTAACAAAAAGAATGACATTTATCTATAGGTTAAATACACCAGGATGTAAAGACCTTTAGTTAAATAAAATTGTTCACATATCTCGAAAATGAAAATCAACTATATAATAATCATTAAATTGATTAGCTGTAGTAGAATATCTACACCTACTTAAGATTGAATACACCTAGGTTGTAAAGATCTTAACAAATGCTACAAGGAAGAGAGAGGACAATACTTTAAAAACTAAATTCTAGTGTAAGAGAAATATTAGTTTGAACTTAAATGCCTTCCCAAAAGAAAGTTTAATTAAGTTTATTGGAATAAGACTTTATATATTGAGTTTGTTAGATTAAGATTAGGTTAAGATATATTAGGATATAAAAAGGTAATTAAAATAGAATTGAAGTACAGAAAAAAGATCTTAAATAATTATAGCGGGGAAATTTAAACAAGAAGCAAAATTTTATAAACATGTTTGTCCAATTAGCAGGTTAACTTAATTCTTTGATTATCTAGACTAAGACTTTTCCTATAATCAAGATGTATATTAAAAGATTATTACATAATTAACATTTTTGTATGGTTGGAATTTTGAATTAAAAAAAAAGAACTTAAATTTATATCAAAAGCTTGAACCGAAATATTTAGTTATAAGTTTTGAGTTAATTAAAAAATAATAAGTTTTTACCACTGAGAAGGTCAAATATTTGTTAAATCACGTTTTAAAACAACACTGTATTTAAGTTAAGTTTGAATATTATTTACAATTTTTGAAAGATTTAGTTTAAGTTTAAAACAAAAGGTTATTTACAATTTTTAAAGTATAAATTTGAGTAAAAATATATAAGGTAGCTTATCACAATTGAATTTTCTAAGTTAGTTAAAAAAAATATAGTTATTATTTGGACCAAAAACTTTAAAACAAAATTTTATTCATAAATTACATAGTATTTGAATTAGTTTATAATTTTGTCACTGTTTTAATAAGACTTTGGTGGAGAAATTTTGAAATTTTAAAAATCTTTACTATACATGCCAAATTATAAAAAAAATCGAATATTAAGTATTTAAATTTTGAGATCTTAATTTGCTTACTATCACAAAAAGACACGAGGTAGTTTATTATGTTTGAATTATTGAGGTAGTTAAAAAAAAAATAATATTTATCACTTAAGCCAGAAACTTTAAACCGAAATGTTTAGTTACAATTTATGAAGAATTTCGTTTGATTTAAAAAACTTTTTTTTCACTAATTTTATGAGATTTTTGGTGGTGAAATTTAGAGAATTTTGAATTTGTATATTTTATCACAAGTTTTATCACAGATTAAGTCCAAAAGTTGAAAGTCCGAAAAAAAAGTCCGAAAGCAGAGTTTTTTTTACCAGTTATGTATATCGGGGTTTGGAACCATCTGAAACAAAATTAAAATTGATTAGCATTTATTTATTGTAATAAGGAAATAAGTTTTTAGTAAAAAAAACTTTAAGATGTGCAAACTAAAGAACTATAAACTTATAGTTAGACATAACTCCTCTAATTTAAGGGACAGGGATGAAATTATAGTTAGAGCTTCCAATATAGATTTACAACTCATGGAAGAAATTTTATTATGGCTTATTCAACAAACCCGATTAATATTAATGCAGAAAATTAATAGCTTTAAGAATAAGGAAAAAAGTAAACATTGCATTAGAAAAAATAAGCAAACTGATGATTTAAATAAGTCAACAACATTTTTTGAATACATTGAAGTTAATATGCGTTTAGCCAAGCAAGTACAGAGGGCAATGCTTCTTAACGTAGTTAAAACTTTAATGAAAAACTTTAAAAACCTAAAAACAATACTAGCTTTACCAAATAATTTGTTAGAAGAATAATAGGTGAAAAGTTTAATTTTAAAATACTGTAAAACTTTTATAAAATTTGTAATTACACATATAGTAAGCTAGGTACTATAGTTAAGATTTGTTTTATAAGGAAAACTTTTCTTACTCTATTCACGGGCAGCAAGAAAGGGTTTCTTGACTGTTCCAGTTCAGCCGCTAGACGAGTCTATAAATAAAAATTTTTATTAGGTAGGAATTTATGTTTTTAATATCTGAAAGTATACATGATCAGAAAAAAAGTCAGTATATATTATAGAAAGGGTATTTAAGATTTGATGAGTTTAAAGTAAATTAGAAGGAAGTAAATTAAATCAGTTGAATTAAGGAAATTTAATTATCAAAAACCTAGTATAAAATTTTAGTATATTAAAGTTACAGAAGCGAAGTAAAACTTAATGAATTAGGTAGCTAATAATTAGTTTAATACACCTATAAATAATTAGCAGGGATTCTATGCAATCAAATAAAAATGGCCTACTGTCTATCAAAGTTTATTTAAGTTTAGAATGACTTTTATAAAAGTAAAAATAAAAAAATTTCTTTCAAAAGATATAAAAGCTTTATTTGATATACCTCTAGATTTATCTCAGGGGGTTGGGGCAGCATTTCTATCGCCTGACTTGTCCGAGGGGGTTGGTGATGGTGACGCAACTCTAGATTCTCGTCTCGTTCGGGATCTAAAATATAAAAAGACTATTAACTAAATTATATTAAATGATTATTAAAGAATATTTACATCCCTGTAACATCACTTATAGCGAATATTGGGTTTTAAACAGATGTGAATACCATAAACTAAATAAAAATCTAATTATAATCTATACTACTATACTCATATTTTTTATAATTGTCATTAACATATTAGAAAGGAGATAAAAAAAAACTTTACCTGGTTGGGAAATATTTTGTCTTCTCTTCTTAAAACATAGTCTCAATACCGCAGCCGTTCTAAAAAAAATGACAGCTGTAATTACTTCAGATGCTAGTATCAAAAAACCTACCAAGGCTACAAAGCTATCTGTAGGTCTGGACTTTTATAGTCCTGGATTAATAAAGATTTTACCAAGAAATTGCGTCAAAATAGATCTGCGTTTCCAAATTAAACCACCCGAAAGTCATTTTACTATGCTTAGGGAGCGATCAAGTTTAAGTTTAAAAAATATAATATGCACTGGTGGGATCATAGATCCTGATTATTTGGGTAATGTTTATTTCATACTTCATAACTTATCAGGGAAAACATATGTCATCCAAAAGGGTGAAAAAATAGGTCAAATGATATTTCTAAAAAGCTGTTATCCAAAAATATTAACCATACGCAGTTTTGGGGCAGAGAATGCAAATAAGCAAATGTCAGAATTAAAATATTTAAGAGAGGAAAGGGGATCTAAGGGATTTGTTTCTAGTAATGAAATAGAGGGGGAGAATAAAATAATAAACTTACCCGAGAGCCAAAAGTCCAAGGGCAACAGCAGCAAGGAATAACTTATCGGTCGTAGCCTCATTGCGTTCTTCTTGCAGAAGAGTATTAAGAATTGTTTTAATCTTATTTAAAATCATCTGGGAACTTCCATCCGGAATACTCATTGTTGAAAAAATCTGAAATTATAAATTTTTACAGTAATAGGTAAGTAAATCTAAACTCAATAATTATAGGTATTTATTTATCTATTGATATTATTAGTAAAGATATATAGGTAAGCATAATCTATACTAATGTTTGTGTTTATTAGTTTAAGCATTGATAATATTAGTAGAGAGATAATAGTGTTTAAAGAACATTTTTTTTGGGATAATATACAACTGTATAATAGGGGGATTCGCCTTGTTAAAACATAGGTTGGCAATTTTTTATAGTTCTTACAGGGCTTAATTGTTTTGTTGACACTACTGTAAAAAAAACTTATTAGCAGTTGGTACTTTTCAGTTACACAAGAGATGAAAATTCTAAACTGTAATAGAAAGTATGAATTTAGTTTATCTCAAGAACAATAGGAAACACTAAGTAAACTTTAAATTGAAAAAGATTTCTGCAGATTATTCATAACAGAGTCAGGAGGGATAGTAGACAAATTGGGGCCAAAATTAGTAGTATTAAAATATTTGGTAGGATCAAGGTTTTTCTGGGTAGCACGATGAACTCTTGAGCTAGCCGTTTGACTCTGCTGGGAACGCCGTTTAATCTTTTTAGTACACTTTTGACCTACGAATAAAAAATCAATTAACAACAAAAATAATAAGTTTTCTTTTAAATTTAACCGTTCTAGTAAATACGCAATAGAAATTAAGAATGCCGCTGATAATTATGAAGTTTGAAAAATGAAAATCGCGAAACCTATACACGAAGACGACATTATGAATAAGGAAATTTAATTAAAGTAAAAGAAAATATAACAAAAGCAAAATAAACCAAATTAAAGTCTAAAAATAATATCTATTGGTTTAATTTTATTTTTTCCATCTTATTCTTACAATTTTTTGGACACACGCGATCAATATTGGCCATTTTAAAAAATTGAAATTTGATCTTTTTGATAATAGTATCATAAATATATATAATCTATATAGACTAACAGACTATAAAATCGTTCGCACCCAATAAAAAAGTCTGCAAATTAATTTCATAAAATAGCATAAAATAAAATCTTACCCAATGCAAGCAAAGCAAGTAATATTAGGATAAGAAATAGGGCCACTAGAATTGTACCACCAATAACCAAAATGGAGAAATAACCTGGGCTAAAAAAAAAATACATTTTATTAAAAATGATAGGTAAAAAATTTTTTTTTCTTTTAAAATTTACCTGCTGATTATTTCATAAATTGACTGATAGGAATTCTTGGCAGCCAAACCATAATCACGGTGGATAGATTTGTTATAAGCAGGACTCGGTTTTGGGGTAAAACTGGGAATATTTGGTAAACTAAAAGTTTTTGTAGTAAAGTTTCCAACCTGGGTTTGAGGACCAGATTTAAGTTTTCGCTTATTTGTAACTTTACCACTGAGTCTAGGAGAAGGTAGTTTAGTGGTAGGAACTTTTGGTAGATAAGTGGTTAGAGGATCCAATTTCACTTCTTTAAAAGGAGTTGAAACCATTTCTTGGGTCCTAAAATTTTTTCGAATTTCAGGCTCAGAAAGTTCCTCAGAATCTGCCTCCAAGACCCGGAGAGAGGAGGAGGTGGAGGTAGACATAGAGATAATTGAGAGACCGGAACCTGAAGTTATCATCGTGGTGGACGGAGATGAGACCATTCTTGATGATGGAGGCGAAGTTGTGGACGTTGGCAACGGAGAAGACAGCGTTGCTACATCAGATTCTAAAGTGGTTGCTGAGGATAAGGGTGACCCTACTGAAAGCAAAGCAGCTGATGAGGTTGGTGAGAATACAGAGGATGGAGCAGTTGTTGAAGCCTCAGATGTGACTGAAGACATGGAGGTCTGTACACCTGCAACAACAAACGGTCATCATGTTGTCAACAAGGAGAATGGTCAGGGAGAATCAGAGAACAAGGAGGTTAGTGAAAATTCGTATGAAGTAGCTGAGGATTTTGACGACTTCGAAATTCTAGAGGAGTTTGATAGCCCAAGATTGATTAGAAAAACCTTCCCTGTCCTCATCAGCGATAATTGTAATACGTCTTTTTCCACTCCAGCCGAGAAAAATCTTCTTGAAAGAAAGATTCAGAATAGGCGGGCTCTTTACTCACCTTTTTACTTCTCACTCCCCTTTTCTGAGAAATCAACACTGTCAGAAATCACAAACACGTCATTGATTTTTAAAGCAAGTTATTCTCTAACACCTTATTTAGCTTGTACACAAAAGTTCAATTATAAGTTGACAGACATAGATAGTGAAACATTGTTCAAACACAATCTCTACTACGATAAAATTGCTGTACTCACAGGGGCAGTTGAAAAAAGAGCAGCTATACTTCCTTGCATGCTTAGAATTGACGAAAATAATGTTGAACTCAATCTTCTCAGTAGGTTTAGGGAAACTTGGGGAATCCATAGAGTTCAACAGGCAAGCATAAGTAGCGGGGGTTTTAGGCCAGCATTACAAAGCATGACTAAGAAGTATATCCATCTCTTTGCTCAACCACCTCCACCCCATTATTGTTTCTTTAATGCTAATGCTAAAGATAGTGAAAGTAATCAATTAATAATTAGACAGCACTATAGAAGCAGTTATTACCAGAAGTTGTATGAGACTAAGACAAACCTGATCCAAGTGTATGGTTGTCCTACAACAATACCCAGCTCCCAATATATTTGCATTGGAGCACAGGATCAGGAAATTCTTGACTCATGTACCTTCGTGGATAAGGTCTATGGGATTGTACCAGTGGACAATCCTAGAGACTTGAATGTGCTTCTTAGTCAAGGGGAAGAGTTATATCTCGTGGACTCTGGGTACATGAGTGCCCAGTGTCTCAAATTGTATGGGTATTTTCCTGAGGACATTTTTTGGATGCCCCATACAAGGGACGAGATTCGCTCAAAGATTAGAGCTAAATTCTGAGGGGAGGGAAAAATGAACGTTGATAGGTTTCTGGATTTATCTCTGGTCAATATCAGAAATTTGTTCAGTGACTCAGGATTCAACTTACTTTTTGTCTCTCTTCCAAGTGGAAGTATCCTGAGACTGACTCCTGCTCTAATTTTTACCCTTGTTTTGAAACATAGACAAAATGATTTCACCCTCGTCAATTGAAAATTTTTTTTTGTTTTTTATGCAGAGAGGGAAGGATGATTTACTTTTATTAAAAAATACACAAAAATCAATTTGACTAACGTCCAGTAAATTAAATAAAAAAAGTTCTAAAAAATTAAAAAAAAACATAAAAAGAATTGTAGTTTTAAAATAAATAAAAAAAAACCAAGTATTAGTATATTTTGAGTTTCCCACAGAAAGTGCAGTTTTTGCTACAATTTTACAAGAGCAAAAACTAGGATTGCACAACAATTCAAAGTTATATAATTGTGTTTTATATCTAGAATATTCTAGACTTTTTGTAGGAAACAAAAGTATAGTTTTTTTACTGTGATTCAATAATTTCATCATTATTTTGTATTATGTAATTGTATATAGATACTAGAATGTTCTTAGAAACACTTTAATTATACAAGCAAAAACCAATGAATAAGTTTTTGTCATACATAAAAAGCTAATATTGCATCATGTGTAAGTTTCCAGAATCTTCTTTATTATATGACAAAAACTGATGTAGAAGTTTTTATTATGCTTTTTAATACATAAACAGCTAATATTGCATCATGTGCAAGTTTCCAGAATCTTCTTTATTATATGACAAAAACTGATGTAGAAGTTTTTATTATGCTTTTTAATACATAAACAGCTAGTATTGCATCATGTGTAAATTTCTAGAAACTTCTTTATTATATGACAAAAACTGATGTAGAAGTTTTTGTTATACTTTTTATTGCACAAAAAAGCTAGGATTGCATCAGATTATGCCATTAACTAAATTCTAGAACATTCTAAGATCTCAGTATAAATAGAGCAGCAAGGTATCTGGTTTTCAGTGGACTTTGCACACCCACTCACTCGTAACCTTTTATTTAACCTCTGTATCTCTTAATGTTTAACCTATCTAATGTGTTTATCTGTATACTATCTCTTTTCTTAACCATTCTGTTAGTTTTTATAAGAATGGTGTTTATTTTTATGTGTATCAATTTTTCATTTATCTTAATTTCTGTTTTACTCTTATTGAGATTTATAGAAATTTTACAAGTTCCCTGTTGGGACTTGTAAAAATCAAATGAAGCTCAAAACTAGAGAAATAGTCTAAGTTCTGAAAAATCATATACTTATGCTGCTTAAAAAATCTATCTTTAGCAAATTTATCTAAGTTTAACTATTATATCTTTGGACTTGTAAATTTACAAAACATAATGAAGTTTGATGATTATTTTTCAAACTATTTGGATAACAAACAATTACATGTCAAGTGTAAAGAAAATCTTAAAGAATCAAATATTATAAGTTTAAAGTTTACTTTCTTATTAAGAACTTATGGTTTACACTTTGCAAATCCAAAGATATGTTTTAACTGTCATAAAACATATTTAACCTTATATAAAATAATTGAAAATAACTTAAAAAACATTATTATACTTATGTTAGAATACAATACTAAACTATGATACTCACATTTAATCAACAATAAAGTATAAACAATAAACACTTAGTACATTTTTCACTTTGGTATATATTGAATAATTTGAACTTGAAGTTGTGAGACAACAGTTCTTTATTGCACAAAAGTTAATAAATAATAGGAGATCCTCGCGTGGAAGTGTTTACAACACTTAGGTCTTTGTATTAATTTTGCCATTACTTGAGCAGTTTAAGAGTAAAAGTAAAACTAATTTAAAAACTTAACTTATAAGCATATCATAACTTACTAAAGGACCTTTGCCTCTATATTATCTTGGTAAATGTTTATTATTTAAATATTCTTTATCTAATAGACTTTTTCTTAGAAAGCAAAATAATTACTAATTTAAAGCTTGTTAGAAAGTCCTAGTACCTTTGGAAGCGATTAGTAAAGAGCGGAGTTATTCCTGCGGAGGGAATAGCGTGATTAGTGATTATGTATATAGTTGATATTCATTAGGTTATGATAGTCTACATGTACAACTTATTAAAGGACCTTTGCTACTATATTGTCTAAGTATAAAGTAACTTCAAAAATACTTTGATGATTCCTTTTATTTAGAAATTCAAAGTAGTTGCTAATATCAAAACTTGTTAGAAAGCCCTAGTACCTTTGGAAAACGTTAGTAAAGAGTGGAGTTCTTTCCTCCAACTTGATTAGGAATTATTCAAGTGCAAAAATAGAATCATTCTTAGTTGAGGGTTAGGAATCAACGTGGTTAGCAATTACATATATAGTAGATACAAATATTTTAAGTTTTGCAAAATTACTAGAGATTAAAGGACAGCTATCTGTAGGCGTTTGGAGCTTTAGGGACTGAAACGCACGACACAAATGCAATTGAGAGCCTTGTGTACAAGCAATTGCAACTAGATGACACTCTAGAGGCCCTAGAGAATGCTAGTATATTTGTGGCCATTGGTCGCGGCCCTAGGGGGACACTCGCACCGGTTGACACTCTAGAGGCCCTAGAGCACACCGGAACATGGGAACCTCTATAGTTGTACCTCTCTTTAAGGATGCTTGATAAGAAATATTAAGTTGTATAATACATGCTGAATTAGATTTTGGGACACTGATTAGTACAGCTCTGTAGCTTAATAGCTTGGATTCTAGGAGTAAGGGTACGGTAGCGCATCAAGTTGTACTTGTATAAGCCGGCTATGCAGTTTACTCTGAGTTTCTATTGTTATAAGAAAAGCTAAATACACCTGGTAGCTTGCTAGAGTTTAATTAAGCATTGGATAAATCTTTATTTATTTATTCTTGGAAAATCTCGCTTTATTTAATATTCTTGCAAATTATAGCTTATAAGTACTTCATAACATAATTTTAATCTAAGTTTAAAGTATTGAATTGAACTGCTTTTTCTTTGGCAAAGTTGAATTGTTTATCACATCTATCACTTGAATCAATTTAGTCTAACCAGCTAAATGTTGTAAACTTTGACAATATTGCGTTTAACTTATTCGGTTTGGTAGCTAAGTTTATGCTTTGTCATATGAGTTGGAGATTGGCTTCAACTTGGTTGGTATTCTCTTCTTGTTCTGAAACTTGGCACGTTTTATTAGAATTGGGAGAAAACATATCATCTCATTTTCTTTGTGTGAAAGATAGAGAGCTATAACTGAGTGACTTGCTTAAAATGGGTACGACACATAACTGAAAGTTAAATATCTCCATCCTGGTGGGCACAGGATGCCAGGATACCTGGCAGGATCATACAGGTAAAGAGCAAAAATATTTTTTTTATGACTTAAACTTAACATTTCATCTTACCAAAATACTAAAATATCCTATATTACTATATACAGGTGTTCAAGTCAATTTCCGGTTCCAGGTATGATCCTGCAGGTCTCCAGAAATCTTTAATTAACTCCTTTTACCTCAATTTTTTACTTAGATACCTCAAATTTTAAACTTAAGCTATTCTAACAACTATACACGACCAACTAAAATTTCATTAAAATCTGCCGCTATTTTCCTGCCGACTGTCGTCGCTGAAATTTGTATTTTGAGATTTCTAAAATACAGATGAGTAAATTTCTTACTCATTTTCTGTGTGTTTATTTAAGCAGGGAGGAAGGGAACAATGGACTGTTTATTATACTAGTCCACAAAGTTTTATAATAGTTTTTCTTATTTGTAGGCATAACAACTTTTGGGACTTTTGAATTTGATTGGTTGGTTTATTAGTTGAGTGTCCAAACATTTCAACAACTAATTGTAATTTATAGAAGGGGCAATTTTGTTTATTACCATTGGGGATGTACATTATATTACCGGCCATTGTCTTATCCCTTTAGATCCTAGATATGTAAGACTCTAATTTTTATTTTCATTTATTTTAAATGAAACATTTTCTATCTTAATCAACATAAGTTCTACTCTTCTTTGTTAATAAGTATGAAAGAACCTTTTGTGAAAGGTTGCTCAATAAAAGGGTAAAGGGAGTAGATAATGTTAAACATATAAAATCATAATATTTTTTGTTGATTAAGGAAACCACATACAAATATTTAGACTTTTAGCTTTATTGGGATCCAAGATTGACATAAATCGAGCCCCCCCCCCCCCCCAATAAAGGGTATGATAGTTCAGATAAGACCTTAGACATAAATGGATAATCTTTTATTTGTTTTTAAAACTTTTCTTTACTTATAATTTTATTGAATATGTGTTTGAAATAAATAGAAAAATAAATTACCTTTTTATCTTAAAAAAATTGTTATTTTTTGATAGACCAGATATCTTTAGGGCTTAAAAAAACAAACTTCGCATAGCTTCGCATACACAGGGTAAAGTTCTCTGATATTATACATACATCTAATATCACCATGTAAGATGATTTGCTTGGACTTTTTTGGTCTTAAAAGATCTGGAACCAAACGTAAAATTTTCATTAGAAGAAAATTGTCTATCTTACAGAAATCGGGTATGCTAAGAAAACCATCTACAATTACAACAAAAAATGAAGATTTGACTTCTTTTAAAGACTAAACGTATAAATTATTACATACTGATTCCAAAAATATATAATACTTAAAAATAGCTTTAAAAATAAAGGGTCCACGATGATTTGAAATGTAGTTTAGTTGACCTTAAAAATAGTTGTTTACAATGATGAAAAGGAACTTAATTCCATACCTCTGGTATAATTACACATAAAATTCTTATTTTTCATAGTAAAGAGCTAATTCTTTCGGCTTTATTTCCAAAAACTTGTGTATATTACTAAACAATTGTTTGAAAGTGTATTTTCCAAAATGTAAAAAACGATTTTTTGTCACCCGTGGAACATAGTGCCCCTTCATAATTAACTTACAAAAATGTCAAATTAGCGAAATGCTCAAATTTGTTTTCACCCCGTTTTAATTTAAGGGGGTGTTACTTGCTCAACACACCCCTTTAGCTGTTAGCTGTGTTGTGGGGTTGGTGTATCAGGGATGTTAAAGGGGGTGCACGCCTCTAAATGAAAAAGTAAAGATATACAGAGAGAGAGAGAGGGAGAGAGAGAGAGAGAGAGAGAGAGAGAGAGAGAGAGAGAGGGAGAGAGGGGGGGGGGGGGTAATTGACTGTTTATTAAACTAGCCCCCAAAGTTTTGTAATAACGTTTTCTTATTTGTTGGTTTTTGCTTAACAATTTTGGGGAATTTAGTGATTGATTAATTGGTTCGTTTAGTTGATTGTTAAACATTTCAACTACTAATTTTAATCTACAGAAGGGGTAATGTTGTTTATCATTATTGGGGATATACATCAATGTAACAGCCATTGTCTTATCCTTTTATATTTCTGAAAGAAATAACAGGTTGTGGTTATGTGGTGCTCCAATCGCAAAAATAATGGACCCCCCCCCCCCACCTCAAAATGTACCAATGCATTTCCTGTTTTAGGTTGAATAATTTATATCATGCAAAATTTTAACCTTTATTTTCGTTGCTATTTTTGGCTTGCTCAAATTTTAAAATTAAATTTTAAGCAACGAAGTTTCTCGACAAGACAAAGGCGATTGTCAGTCTTTTATGTCTTAATCTTACAGTATTTAGCTAGATTTCTTTCGTGTATTTATTTCATTAATGTTCAGTTCACTTTTTAATCTTATCCTTACTAAATATTTTAGCTCTTTAAGTTTAAATGTTTTTTGTCTGTTTTTTTCCCCTTACCCAATCCTATCCCTTTTTTCTTTTATTTCCATGTTAAAATGAACAATTCAACCTTCAGTTTTGTCATTAATTGATTTAAAGGGAAAAAGGGTTAAATAACTGTATCTCCCCATCGCAACCACCTTACGCAACCTTGTTATTGGGTTATTGAAATTCAACCATTGGTGTCCCTTATATTAACACAGCCAAGTAGCAGAAAATGATTTAGAAGCAGACGAAAGAGGTCTTTGAGAAAGGAAGGGAGGTAGTTGTCTGTATATACATCTATACTATAGATCTGTTGTTTTAATCGATACAATTCTTTTATGCTCCCTTTTCTCTTTATTTTCATGCAATCTGATTTGTTCAGAAATGGAGGGGATAATTGAATGAAAATTATACTGGAGCAAAAATCTTATAAACTCGTTCCGTCAGCCATTTGTTGGGTTAATTTTAAAGTGTGGTGGTAACGTCCTCTAAAATATTTATAAACTTTCCAGGTCCTATGATAAGCTAAGTGGCACATTATTTACGAAAAAAACATTTTTCTGCATGAGGTCTCAGATTTTGATAAAAACTTCCAGTCCCCTTCATTTGGTCATAAAACTAAGGGCTGGGTGATTTTTAACCGTTTAAATCCATTTAAAGTCCGATTTTTCGTGCATTTTCTCACTGTGGTGTTTTCACAATGAAAAAAAGGCATTTTTTCATGATTTTCAAGTTTAAAATTTTTACATTAATTTTCAACTTACATACATGTTTTATATATCAAATTAATCCCCCCAAATGGGTACAATATAGAATTTGTCTTTAAAATCACAAAAATCATGAATTACAGGGTATCCCAAGAAAAATGTCAAAACAGGTTTTTTAAACTTTTGACACTGTGAGGAAACGAAGTTTGCCCATTTCTTGCCTTGAGAATGAATATCATCCATTTTATAACACATATGAAGTAAATTTGGCGTGGTAACTCCAAATTTGGACACCTGAGAAATTTTTGAAACACCCTGTAAAAGTGATTTTTGCGTCTGTAGAGCTAAAAATTGGTCCAAATTGATTATTTTTTCCAAATTAGCATACAAAGTATCTAAGTGTGTTAGGCCATAGTGTTTTCTGACCAGATTACAATTTTTATATTTTTTGGACACCCTGTATTTTCAAAAAAATGAGAATTTTTTTTTTTTTTTTAAGTTACCTAAAACTGTCATATAGATACAGATTTTGACTAATAACAATAATATTTGCCTATTTTACAAATTTACACACTTTTGGGACACCCTGTGTATGTTTTTAAAAAATTGTGGTTTTTGCCCATTTTTGGGGGGAAGGAGTCGTTTTAGGGCCAGAGACTATTTCTTCATTTTTGTACAACTTTTCAAGGCACATAATTTGTTATTTATACATCAACCGCCTCCGGCGAACCGTTTTGCCGTAATTCACCGCCAAAGGCGGAATTTTGACCTTTTTTTATCGTTCTCGAGGTTTTAACGGGCATTTTTGGTAAGAAGGCGTTGATTTATCAAAATCACTCTGAAATACTTTTATTTAGGCTATTTTATTTACTAAATTTTATGTGAATTAAAAATTTTTGTGCATCTAACCGTTTTTCGTCAAGATGGATTTCAATTGTTAAAACAAGTGAATGAAGTGAATATAATATTAATAATTGATATAACATTAGTAATAAAAGAAACATAAATCACGTCCATTTAAAATTCCTTTTGACAAAAATGGGTTGGATATACAAAATTTTTTATTTCACATGAAATTTAGTAAATAAAATAGCCTAAATAAAAGTATTTCAGAGTGATTTTGATAAATCAACGCCTTCTTACCAAAAATGCCCGTTAAAACCTCGAGAACAGTAAAAAAGTTCAAAATTCCGCCTTTGGCGGTGAATAACGGCAAAACGGTTCGCCAGAGGCGGTTGATGTATAAATAACAAATTGTGTGCCTTGAAAAGTTGTACAAAAATGAAGAAATAGTCTCTGGCCCTAAAACAACTCCTTCCCCCCAAAAAGGGCCAAAAACCACCATTTTTTAAAAACATGCACAGGGTGTCCCAAAAGTGTGTAAATTTGTAGAATAGGCAAATATTATTGTTATTAGTCAAAATCTGTATCTATATGACAGTTTTAGGTAACTTAAAAAAACAAAAAAAAATTTAAAAAAACAAAAAAAAATTTTCTCATTTTTTGGAAAATACAGGGTGTCCAAAAAATATAAAAATTGTAATCTGGTCAGAAAACACTATGGCCTAACACGCTTAGATACTTTGTATGCTAATTTGAAAAAAATAATCAATTTGGACCAATTTTTAGCTCTACAGACGCAAAAATCACTTTTACAGGGTGTTTCAAAAATTTCTCAGGTGTTCAAATTTGGAGTTACCACGCCAAATTTACTTCATATGTGTTATAAAATGGATGATATTCACTCTCAAGGCAAGAAATGGGCAAACTTCGTTTCCTCACAGTGTCAAAAGTTTAAAAAACCTGTTTTGACATTTTTCTTGGGACACCCTGTAATTCATGATTTTTGTGATTTTAAAGACAAATTCTATATTGTACCCATCTAGGTGATTAATTTGATATATAAAACATGTATGTAAGTTGAAAATTAATGTAAAAATTTTAAACTTGAAAATCATGAAAAAATGCCTTTTTTTCATTGTGAAAATACCACAGTGAGAAAATGCGCGAAAAATCGGACTTTAAATGGATTAAAAAGGTTAAAAATCACCCAGCCCTTAGTTTTA
Organism: Acartia tonsa; assembly: GCF_053477335.1. Lineage (NCBI taxonomy): Eukaryota > Metazoa > Arthropoda > Copepoda > Calanoida > Acartiidae > Acartia > Acartia tonsa. The sequence goes on from NC_137270.1 coordinate 22,376,296, forward strand.
TGACCAAATGAAGGGGACTGGAAGTTTTTATCAAAATCTGAGACCTCATGCAGAAAAATGTTTTTTTTTCGTAAATAATGTGCCAAGTTGTAAAGCAGAACCATAATGGTTCAGCAGTTAGCTAGATCCTTCGGTACACAGACACTAACAAAACATCCTGTTACTTTAAAATAAGGATAATTGAGAGGAAATTAATTCATCATCCATTATTCTATCCCTTAAGACACTGGATTTTGTTTCGTAAGAGAACTTTAGAATATAAGAAGATTTTTCCTTTTTTTTCAGGCAAAATGTGTCAGATTCATTTAGGTTATGTAAGATAAGTTGGTAGATAAGAAAAAGTCAACATTAATTTAGGTATATGTCAATTCTAAACAATTTCCCACAAAAAAACACAGGTTCTTACATTAGAGACAATTTAAAATTAGATCTAAGTTTTGTGGAGCAAGTCAGGAATTTCAAGGGATAAGATAATGGCCTATAAATTGATGTACAAACCCAATAATTACACACTAAATTATCAATACTGTAAATAACAATTAGTGGTTGAAATGTTTGGACACTTAAATTAATGAACAAACCAATCAAATTCAATTAAAGTGGTTGGGATAACGAATAAGATAACATGAAGACGAAGAAAGTAACTAAAAAAAATCAGTATGTCACGTCATAAAAACGAGGGATTTTCCATCTCTTTTTTAGGAGTTTTCTTTCCCGCTCCTCTTCTCCTCATCCCTCACTTTTATGACGTCATTGAGGTACTTTCTTCGTCTTCATAAAACATTATTAAAAAACTTTGTAGACTAAAAAAAAGCCAAATATCCTTTCCCTCCCTGGTAGCAAGTATCAAGCTTTTATATTTTGTGGTCTGTTTCTAAAAATCTAAACAGCACATTTTTCAGATTTATTGACTGATTTCATGAAGTTAAAACAGATGGTTTAGTGCTATTTTCTTTTCTAAAACTTATGGTATATCAGAGATCTCGAGGGATAAGACGATGGAGATAAATAGATAAACAATATATGCTTGCACACCCCATTAATGATGACAAAATTATCCGTTCTGTAGATGAAATCATTGGTGTATAAGTTTAAACTCAGCTAGTTTAAACCGACCACTTAAATAAAGTACGCAACTATGGGTACCATTCCACTCGCTCCCCACTGCACTGATTTAAAATAATATAAATAATCATTGAATACCTTGATTTGTTTTAGTTGTCCCACAAGAGAGAGAGTTTCCTCAATTTCCTACCTCAAATAGCCTAAAACCTACGCTGAACCAGTATAAAGCGTCTTTATCATAAACACAGAAATTTTCCTTAGTTAAATCCCAAGTTAAATTTGTTTATCCGAGTGTGTTCATTTCATTTTTTTGTCAAAAGTTTGTTTCAAGAGACTTGAAAACTTCATGAAAATGTACTAAGGGATAAGGGATATTTTCATTGGGAGATTTTTTTACCTTGTGATATTTTAAATAAATGTGTCTTAATATATCTATAATACAAAGTAGAACGATGTCTGTCTGTCTGTCCGTCCGTCCGTCCGTTCGTCTGTCTGTCCTCGGTAACCACTGAACTGATCGGATTCTACTCTTCAGGGAATATACCTACTGGTCCTGTGGTGGTTTTAGGCTATTTTCTTGATGGGTGTGACACCCCTAACCCCTACCCCAAAAAAATCCCCCCACCATTTTTTAGAGTTACTACGTTTCCTTAATTTATAGTCCCTTACGTGGCAACGCACCTTAAAGGGCGATTCTTCGTATTTTTCACAGTAGCTTTTCTCCTATTTTTAGCCCCTGCGGGCGGCTCTAACCCTGGGGGGTTAATTGCCTAACCCTGAAGGGCAACTACCTAACCCAATATAACCTAATCTAACCCTATAAAAAGCCATTTTAAAAATACGATGAATCGCCCTTTAAGGGGCGTTGCCACGAAAGGGACTATTCCCCTAAATTGTACCTTACTGTTACAGGAATTATGATACAAATTTTGAAATCCGTTGTATGATTCTAACAGGCCTAAATTATGGCCAAATCGTTTCGCCTAAAAAAACCTTGTCCCATAAGCAATAAGCACATTAAAACAAAGATCTTCCACTAAAAGAGTCGTTTTCAGTTACATTGCATACTATTAGCCATTTATAATTCAATACTGAAGCAAAGTCTTTCCATTGACTTATGGTTGTACTAGCGGCTACGCCCCTAGAGGCCTCTAGTGGCACTTTGAATGTTTTTTATTTATTTAAAATATCTAATTACAGAAATAATTGGTTTATGTTTCGTTGGAGTCTCTTTTTCGGGAGGGGTAATTTTTTTCTAGGGGCGATTTCTCCTGATAGGGTGGTGGTACCCTCCCCCAAAATAGTTATAAACCTTCCTGGGACTTATGAGAAGCTACCGTGTTAAGGAGAACCTGATCGGTTCAGCGGTAAGCGAGATCCTTCGGTACAAACACACAAACACAGAGACATCCTGTTACTTTAGTATAAGGATTGGTATTTGTCGACTACACATCCTTGAATGAAGTAGTTGATTATTGACTAATTATCGATTTTTTTTGACACAAGTTACGTCGATAATATGAACAGTCTTAAATATTATTATCAATTTATTATTAATATAATAAATATTCTTATAATAAAGTAACAGGATGTTTGTCTGTTTGTAAAGAAGGATCTCGCTAACTGCTGACCCAATATGGTTGTCCATTACAGGGTAGCTTCTTATAGGTCCTGGGAAGGTTTATAACTATTTTAGGGAAAAAGAAATAGCTAAAATAAAAAATCCCCCTCCAAAAATTTTTTTGTTTCTTTTTCTTTTAAAATCTAAAATAAAAAATTGTGTTATCAAATTCAGTTCCCACTCTCATCAATTGCCCTTGAGGCCTCTAAGGGGGGGGGGGGCGTAACCACTTTTTAGTGATATAATAACAACACTAAAGTTTAACAGGATTGTAAATAGATTAGTTTTTCAGTGTGTCCACTTAAAAGTTTAATGTGTTTTTAAAAGCTTAAACTTTTAAGTGTTTAGGTTTTTCTATTCTTTCCATTACACTCAGAGATCCTAGGGGATAAGACAATAGTGTACGTCCCCAATGATGATAAACAAAATTTCTCCTTTTGTAGATTAAAGTTTTAGACAGTTCTGATAGTTTGTACAAACCAATCACGATTTTATAAAATTCCCATGGATTAGAGAACGAGTAAATAAAACTTTGGGAACCATTATTATTATTATCCCCTCCCTCCCTGATTACAAAAGTGTAAAAATTAGGGCTACTCCATCAGTTTTTTCATGTTGACGATTGCATTTGATAGTAACGGTCATAACTCATAATGACGACTCAAATCTATAATACAAAGTAGCTTGATGTCTGTCCGTCCCTTAAGGTCTCCGTAACCACTGAATCGATTGATTTCTACTCTTCAGGGAATATTCCTACCAGTCCTGTGGTGGTTTTAGGCTATTTTCCCCCCAGGAAAAAAAACTGCCATTTTTTAGGCAGTTAATTTATAATTGTTGGTTGCACCACCAGAGGTACTAAATTTTTTTTCCTTTGGGCAAAGCCCCTAGAGGCTAGGGGCGAAGCCGCTAGTGTAATTATATTTAACTAAAAAAGACATTGAAAGTTTTACATACTGTTGATATGTCAAATGCACGACATGAAAAGTTAGAGTAGTAGGATTGACTTGGTCCAAAACAGACGCACATGACCATGCACACTGCACAGTTAGGACTTCCTTAAAAAGGTCGTGCGCTAAAAGAGTTTTTTTTTGTAAGATCTCATAGTGTATCCCGTCCTATAGAAGTTGTCGCTTATAAAATAACAAAAATAATCGATTTAAATTTTCTAATGTAGAATTTTAAATTCAAGACTTACTAGTTACTTCTAGCATTTAAAATTTTAAAAATTAATTATGTAATTTATTAAAGAAAATTAAATCTTACATGAAATGTTTTAAACATTTACCAAGAATATATTTTTGTATAAACTTTTTGTATGACAATTGAATTAGTAGGATTTTTTCTGTACCAAAAATAGCTATTTCTCTTTACCCAACCCTCTACAAATAGCCTAAAACCTACCAGTACTTTCCTAATTTTTTTTAGAGCAAATGGCTTAGCAGTCTTTGAGATATTACTGGACATTCACACTCTAAGACAATCTAAAGTAATTAAATGCTGAGCTTCGAACTTTTAAGATCAAAGTAAATGTCAAAAAGAGACTAATATCAATAAAACTAAAAAACATTAGATATACAGACAAGTAGAAGATGTGATCTAAGGAGGTAAAACGATAGCTAATAAACAGATGTACATTCCCAAGGATGATACACAAAATTACCCATTCTATAGATTATTATTAATAGTTAAAACGTGTGGACACTCAACGAAACTCATGTATCAACCCAAAAAAATAAAAGTCCCTAAAGTTGTCAAGCCCACGGTCAAGTAAACGCTATAATAAAACTTTGCGGATTAGACAAGTGTAATAAACAGTCTAATGTCCCCACCCTCCCTAAATATATGAAGCTCTATTGAACAAGTTTTGCATATCATGTATTATTTATTTGATTACAATAGTATAAAGATAAGAAAGGATTAAACATATTTTTCCCCGGGCAAATTTTAAACAAATTAGAATTAATGTCATGTAATGTAAATTACATAACAAGGAGAAATTGTCATTAATAAACGAAGCAATAATAACCAAACTTTATTTTAATGAACAAATATGCAGAAATAAAGATAACATCCTACAAAGTAATAAGGTTTTCAATCTTTTAAAGCACGGAACTATTTAAGTTCATTTTCTTAAAGATTTACGCATATCGAAGGATGTTTTGAGACTATTGCAATCCTAAATCTAAACTCTTTTTTGGTTTAAAGCTATATCCCTACACTTACTTCTTTATTCAAGGGGCGCAGTCACGGTATCTTACATAGCAACATGTAAAGCTTATTTTGCTATTTTCTTTGGGGATTGCGATTAATTCACATTTTTTTCCAGCTGGGTAGATTATAGTAGATGTAATTATACCTCTTGGGGCAAAACCACTAGTGGCTAGGGGCGAAGCCGCTAGTACTTAATATACCTTAATTAAACAGTAACTGCGGTTCTAAAAATGACAAAAAGTAAAGGATGAGGGAGGGGGGATATTAGACTGTAAATTACACTGGTACCCAAAGTTTTATAAACTATTTCTCCTAGGGATGACATAAAAACTTTGGGTGACTTTATTTTATCATGATTGTTCAATACTTCCAACCAACCAATTGCAACATACAAAAGTGGTAATTTTGTTTATTGTCATTGGGGATGTACATATATTTTTTGTCAACTGTTTTATCCTTCAAAATGTATTTTTCTAATTTAAAACACAACGCATATGTTAAAATATTAAAAACGGGGTGAAATGTTTTAGCCACGGCATAAAAAATTAGCAAAGTCGTGGACAAAGTTTCCAAGGAAAGGGACGATTCTAATCCATTTAAATTATATAAAACTAGCGGTTACGCCCCTAGATGCCTAAATTGGCTTCTGAGGGGAGGGAGAGGGGGTATTTTTTATCTAGAGGCGATTTATCCTTGGGGAATGTGGTACCCTCCACCAAAAAAGATATAAATCTTCTCAAGACTTATGGGAAGCTACCATGTAAAGGAGAACCATATCGGATCAGCAGTTAGCAAGATCCTTTGTTACTGACAGACATCATTTTATTTTATTATGATGATGTAACCAAAATATAAATCTGTAAAGTCCCAAAGCTACTATGCAAACAAAAGTGACTCCACCACTTTGGCCAAGTAGTTTTCTTTATTGTATATCTCTTCTTATACATTTATTACAAAATCTATGATTTTAAATTGATTAAATGATGGAATAATTGTCTGAATCCCTGACGCTTTGAAAGTTTATGTCAACACAAAGTTTAAGATTGAATCCCATACCCATGATATTTTAAGAAAACAGCGGATTAATCAAAGAGAGTAGGAACAATGGGCTGTTTATTACAATTATCCCCGTAGTTTTTATAATAACGTTTTCTCATTCGTTAGCTTAACAACTTTGGGGTAAATTTTGATTGGTTGACAACCACAAATTTTAATCTACAGAAGGGGCAACTTTGTGTATCATCATTGGGAATGTACTTGAGAATAATATTTTATTTCACAAAATAGATACAGAAAGTGTAGATATCCAATCACTTAACCGGACCAATATAAAGTGTAGGACCAATCCGACCAAATTATTGATAAAAAGTGTTTACATATTGTTACAAAAGGTTTTATTTATTATTTTATTCATAGGCCAGCTTTTAAAATTTTATTTAGTATGATAAAGCTTTACTCTTAGAATTTATAGCATTGGTAATTTTAGTCATTTTCCGATTTTCAGGCAGTTTTACATTGGTTTTGGGAAGGTTTCAGGCAACGCCTCTTAAGGGGCGTTTCGTCGTATTTTCACAGTAGCTTTATATAGGTTTTTTTAGGTTAGGTTTGGTTAAGTAGGGTTAGGTGATTGCCCCGCATGGTTAGGTAATTGACCCCGCAGGGTTAGAGCCACCCGCAGGGGCTAGAAATAGGGGAAGCTACTGTGAAAATACGACGCAACGCCCCTTTAGAGGCGTTGCCACTAAAGGGACTATACCCCAATTTTCTTTAGATATTATATCCCAATCCTTAAGTGGGTTTATAAAAATTACCTATTTGCTGTTTTGTACCAACAGCCAAATTCTAAAATTTAAAATTTCCCGTGTATGTTGTTAAACATAAAAAAAGGAAATATTCATTTTTGCTTTAGGTTGACCTCAAAAATGCAATCTTAAGTTCTTAACCTTTGAAACAAGGATGATAACCACAAGCGAAGCACAAACAGACACGTTAGATGGTCATAAATAGAATGGAAGAAAAATAAAAGAAAAAATATGGTAGATAGCAGAAAACAATGAAACCATTATAAATATTTAAATGTCTTTTGTAGAATGACCGACAGACAAACGGACCAAACAAATTTTATATTAGATGCTCTGTTTAAAAGGTTATATGCACGAAAACAAATCAGCTGTTCATCTGAAATAGCATCCGAGAAAATCATATTTCACTCAATTTCATAAAATGAATTATAGAAGAGCGTTGCTACAAAATATGTTAAATAATTGAAAATGGCTGTTAATATGAAGTTGATAATTTCACAATTAGACCGATTTGGCTTTGCTTCAATTTTGGCTTTTTAAAAGGGCTATTTTCCAGTATGGCCTCGAAATGGAATAATATTCGGTGGATTAGAACTCATTCTCAGCCATACTGAAAATTTAAAAATCATATGTTATATTCAAATTACAATCAATTTTCTTATCATAAAATTTAAACTAAAAATTTTCCCTTTTTAATATCCACGGAAAGCTGTCTATAATGCGGTGCGATAAATAGTTATTCTTGAATTAAGTGTTATAATGTATATCTTAATAATCTTTTAAACTCATAAAGTAAACATTAAAATCATTATGACTAGTTTTAAAATATTGTCTTTTAGTTTAAAATTTTCGAGAAACTCAAAAGAATATATCATATCTAATGATTTATTAACAAATCAAATTGGAAAATGACAAGTCATTGATAGTGATTTGTTGACACTATTATCAACTGTCAAATAATTAAAATTTGAAAAACATACAAACCAATACAATGGAGTTACATTTTATTCCAATAAATTTTAAATTACATTACACAATGTTTCAATTTTATATCAGGAATAAGAGGGATAAGCGAATTAGTATCTGGTTTATTAGAAAATCACAATTATTTTTTATTTATAATTGTAAATGTCCGTCCGTCTATCTGTAAAAAAACAGAATTGGGGAAAATTAAATTTCTTAACTGTTATTCATTAAAATTTTTAGTGAATATTACTTGTACGAGACAGCCTAAAGTGTGTCCTGTGACGTCAAAAAAAGGAAGGATGAGAGTAGAAGTGGGAAAGGAAATCCCCTAAAAAGATATGGATTTTTTTTGACGTCACAGGCTTTCTCTACTTGTACTAATGAGCATCCAGTACATAATTTACTTGGTCCGCATGTCTGTCGGTCTTGCTCCAAACAACAAACCAAAATGACAACTGGATATTATCTCTATAACTCATCACCTAAAATATGACTCTTAAATTCCCCTAAAAAAATTATGTCGATACACAACTAAATTACCAATGGCAGGCAAGATTACATTTTGATTGACGAACAATAGGCCAGTATGACGTCATTTTTATAGACACAGTAAAAAGCTTGATACACATGTTGGGGCTATATAGGAGGCTTAATACTCAACGCAACTCACTTAATAAAGAGTCGTATTAACAAAAAAGAATCCGAAGTCAGAAGTGTAATTTACGCATAGTAATGAGTTGCGCCTGTTTTGAGCCAATGCATTCTTCCCACTCTGATATATCAGCAGTAGGAACCATTTTTACCGTCTTTAGTTATGATTTGGTCTTAAGCCGAGATTTGGACCTATCACCTCTCCGCTAAATGTTGACCCACGATCGCATTATTAGACTCTATACCTATCCATTTAATTCAGATTTTATATAGCTATCCTTAGACATGCAATGAGAAACTTTTAATTTTCGATTAAATTTTCATATTTGTTAAAGGCTTTGTTGAAATCAAACCTACATTAATATTCAACAGATTGATAGAGTATTTAAAATTGTATTTTACCATGAAATGAGAATAGTAATTTATCGTATTGTATTATAGTCAGCTTTCCGCGGATATTGAAATGAAAATTATGAAATTTAAACCAATTTTATTAGCAATGACGGAGCGAAGGCCAGAGCAAACAAAACTGGTATTAATTTTTTTAAATTTTAATATTCGTGGAATATTGTCTGTAACACGATGCAATACATTATTTTTTCAGTATTGCTGAAAAACGTATCTAATCCTGCGGATATGAATCGGTTTCGAAGCCATACTGGAAAATTCAATAAAGAGTCTTATTGTCTCTTGTGTTGTATGACTGTCCTATAAGATCTCAAAACTGGAGGTAAACATTAAAGATAATGTTTTAGCTGCTTTTGCTACACAAAAAAATATTCTTCAAATGTTAAAAAGTCCTTGAGTTAAAATGACGTCATTCGGGATATTTCGGCCAAAAGTTTTAAAATTTATTGGAGATTTTTTAAGTGCATATAAAAATGACGTGATACTGGCCTAATATTGGTAACTAAGTCTGTGTATTGGTCATTTTTTTATAGGCACTTTATAGAGCTTCTAACAAATTTTAATTTTACATATTAATAATTATGTGAATCCTTAAAATAAAAATGCACATTTCTTTAATTTACATAAAAATAATTTACTTAATTAATTTCAGGCAAGTGACAAGAAAAGTGAGTAATTTGACAATGGAGAAAGCATCTCGGAAAAGTCGAGACTTGAAAGAAATTAATTCATACACATAACTTTTACCAGGAAATTTCTACCAGTTCAAGTTAAATAAGAATTGTTAAAAGCGAAGCGATATGTCCGTATATCACTGTCCAAGAATAGTTTTTTTTATAGCGTCGTATTATAGACAGCTTTCCGCGGATAATCTTATGATTGTAAATTTTTATATTCGTAAAAAGTTGGATATAATACGATGCTAGACATAATTTTTTCGTATGGATGAGAACCGGTTCCTATCCACCGGATTTGAATGAATATAAGAAAAGTTTTTCATAGCATCGTATTATGGACAGCTTTCCGTGGGTTTATAAAAATACAAGATTAAAAGCAGTTTTGTTAGATCCGATGGGTCGAAAGCCCAAAACCGGTATAAATATTATAACTTTTATTTTGATACTCGTGGAAAATTGTCTGTAATACGATGTTATAAGTTTTCAGTATGAATGAGAACTGGGGTTCCAGGACAAACGCAGGAGTCCCAAACGTCGGAGTGGACAAACGCAGGAGTGTTATGATATTAATTGGATTAAGTATTTCTATACAGATTAGATTAGGTTAAGGGGTTAAGCATATAAAAAACCAATGAGATGGTCTAAAATAAGTTAAGTTAGGTTAAGTGTCCACTCCTGCGTTTGTCCACTCCAACGTTTGGGACTCCTGCGTTTGTACTAGGACAAGAACTGGTTCTAATCCAGCGGATATTAATCGGTTTTGAGGCCATACTGGAAAAAAAATCATCTAAATCTTCCTTGTCTATTGGCAGATTTAAATTAAGAAACATAGATTGCTTAAAATTCAATGAAAAGTTATATTTCCTATTTTAATTACGAACCAGTTAAAATTTTAACATAGACTTTACTAGCATACATCTAATTTTAAAAATCTAATCTAACTGCATAACTTTATAGCGTGTTATTACTGCGATTCATATTATGGTATTTGGTATTTATTAATTCCACTAACTAACATCATTTGGTATACAAGAATAATTATATAACAAATATATGAAATTATAAGATACAAATTTAGAGATTACATTATTACATATAATAATTTGATAACTATATCATAAGGTTTGGCAGTTGTTAAAATTGTCCTTGTTGTGTTAAGTACAAAAACAAGGATGTATTTGATCTTTAACCCCTAAAAGTCGGGCTCCTTGCCGCACCTTTTTCTACAAACAGATATTTAAGTTTTAGAATATAGAGTAGATTCACTTCTTAAAAGTCAAATACATTTTTTTAGTTTTAAAAAATCTTCCAACTTTTTAAATAAAAATCTACTAAACTTCATATCATCGTTATATAAAAGCTGTTTGTGTATCGAAGCATCTTGCTTAACGCTCAACCGATATGATTCTCCTTTGCAGTGATTAATTTTATAGATCCATTGAAGGTTTATAACTGTTTTAGGGCAGGGATCTATAGTGATAAACCATTGGCCGATAAATTGAGGTACATATCACCAATGATGATACACAAAATTACCCCATCTCTATATTACAATTAGGGGTTGAAACGTTTGGACAGTGACACGCAACCTAATAAACCACCATCCCCCAAAAAGAAATCAACTGTGAAAAATGCTCCCTTCCCTCCAAAAAAACCGCCTTGTTTTGGAATAAGAAAATAAGAATAGAAAAAACTGGTGAAATTTTAAATCAGATGTTACAAAAACTATGACAACGATTTGTTCAAGACCTAATCATGTAGTCTTCCCTCCAATGATTCAACTCACCTCCAATGTCCTGCAAGTTGTGAGCATCCTACTACTGCTGGAGGCTCCAGGTTTGCCTGCAGCCATCAGCACCAGGTTCCAGCAGGAACCACAGGATCAGGTATAGTTATTTATTTATTGATTGCATCGTTTTATAGACAGCTTTCCGCGGTTATAAAAATGTACAATTATAAGATTAAAACCAGTTTTGTAAGCAACGAGATTCCAAAGCAGGGACTAAAAAAAAACTGGTTTTAATATTACGATTGTACATTTTTATATTCGTATAAAACTGGATATAATAAGATAACACATGATTTTAGTGTGGCTGTGAACCGGTTCTTGTCCACCGGATATTAATAGGTTTCGAAGCAGTACTAAATATATATTACCACTTTCCCTGCCAAGGGTCTAGTCGAGCATATGAAATCCTCCCCTTTATTTTGAAATATACTGGAAAAAGGGGGATGGGGGGAGGAGGGATAGTTTTTCGTTTGTATGTTAATTTCTTTATGTTAGGTTATATTTGGTGAGGGTTAACCATGCATAGTTAGAGCACCACAGCTATAGGCCGCGAAATGTATTAAAAAAATATATTCAAAAAAATTAGAAATATAGATAGAAAAATAAACAATTTAAAAAGATAAATAGTTTTTCAAAATTTTTTTAAAAAGTGAATATAAATGTGAATATCCAACTAACTTGAAAATTAACACCTTAAAACTAAGTGGGAGGTAAGTTGTGCTAAAATTCCGTAAATGTGCGAGTTTTAAGGCTTAAAAACAGTAGTAAAACGATATAATATAAATATATAAAATTTTTGGTCTAAGGTTCTATTCAATAAGGAATACACATATTTAGTGAATATTATCGTTCTACTACTGCTTTTAAGCCTTTTAACTCACACCTTTACGGAATTTTAGCACAACCTACCACCACCCCTTTATCATAATTATTGGAATAATTTATATTTATAATTATAATAATGTTAATGTATTAAAAATAATATTGATAGTAAAAATTTTGATATACAATATAGATAGAAAAATAAATAATTTAAAAAGATAATAGTTTTTTAAAAATATCTCTTTTGAAAAAGTAAATATTAATGTTAATATCCAACTAACTTGAAAATTAACACCTTAAAACTAATTTATCATAATTATTGGAATAATTTATATTTAATTATTAATAGGAATTGAATATGCTACCTAATCAAATTAAACCACATTGAAATAAATAAAAAATAAGATATATTTCTTATTTTCAAAGTTTTATTTTAACCTTCTGTATTTCTTTAACATATCTCAACCCGCTCGTCGTCAGGGAGGTGATAGGTTCGAATCACGGCCAGACACCGTGTCATAACTAAAGATGTTTCTACTGCTGCTATGTCATGTGCGCGACATAAATAGTTAGAGTAGGGAGAGTGCCTTGGCCCATAAACAGGCAAAACTTATTAACACAGTTAGGACAACTCAGACAAAGGTCATGCAAAGAAAGGGTTGGTTGTCTGTTGGATGTTACTTAACCTAATATCTATTGGTGTTAGAGTATCGCATCCCATTACAAGCGGATGATACTCTAGATTCTCTAGATCACTTAATAATCGAAGGAGAATCTCGCACTTACGAGGTCAGTAAGTATTAAGGTAATTTGGCTTTTGCATTATTTTTTATTTTGTTATTATAATACATTTCACAAATATTTAAAACTTATAATAAATACGCATTTATGATATTCTCATACGACGGATAATTATTCAAATCCAATTCTACCCAAAAAATCATCAATAATTCACAGGAAAAAATACATTAATCAAATTACATTCAAATCACATGCGGTGTAAATATTCAAGGAATACAATCAATGGCTAAACTCAAAATTTCTTCATAATAAAAATGGCTTAATATAAATAGACTCACATGAATTGTACAAAATATTAGGATAAAACCACAAAATGTGAATGTCCAAGGAATACAATCAGTGGATAAACTCAAAATTGCTTCACACTAAAAACGGCTTTCAACATTTCAAACAGGCATAAAAGTATAAAACGTATTTAGATAAAATAACATAAGGTGTTTATGTTCAAGTAATATAATCAGTGATGAAACTCAAAAATTGTTGCAAACTAAAATGACATTCATTAAATTGTAAAACAATTTACATTTTGATAATGTTGAATCTATTTTACATTTCTCAAAGTTATACTTAAAATTGCTGTATAACAAAAATGACAACCTTTATTGCATTCACATGACAATTGTACAACAAATCAAATCTAATTGCAGTCATGTAATTCAAGGAATTCAATCAAAGTTAATGTTATAATTTGCTAATTTTAAAACACCATTTACAAATTAGGCATACATATAGATTATGGTCAGAGATATACTTCAATAATCCATTCAAAGGTTCTTGTGATTCAACATCCACCCACTTTTCTCTCCTGAAAGCGTTATATTTACAAACTTGATAAAAATGGTTTAAAATTACAACATATTGCCCAAATTTTTTTTGCAATTTCTAAATTAAAGTGTAAAATATTTTAGAGGCATCATATGAGTTTAACTCTATAAAATGCAATTCATATGAAATTTATTCCTTTTATATTGACACAATAGAAAAAAGAATATATATATTGAATAAGTTTAAATATAGAGGATAAGTAATATGTAATATAATTAGTATTTGAAGGGATTTTTCAAATAATGTTATACACTAGGAAAGTGGGGGAAGGGGGGTTAAATTTGAAAATCAAACTATACAATTCCAAAAATTTTTAAAAAATCTTAAAATGCTTTGGGATTTAGAAAAAATAGCATACTTACATTAGGTATATAATAAAGGAAATTTTTTACATATTTTCTTATACTTTTAAAATATTTAATTAACCCTACCACTATCTGTGATATTAATGCCAGTAAAGAATGATTTATATTACTGTTTTTGGATTTATACTCCTGATTTATATCATACATTTGAACTGAATACAGCGTGAAAAATATTTATGAATATGGTGTTAATTTTATTAATAATTTATGTATTGTTAGCACAGCCTCTACTCCATAATTATTTCTTCGTGTTTGTTTGTTTAAGCAATATTTATGTCATTTAAGGAATGAGCCTTTTATACACTTTTGAAAATGTAAAGTTAAAAGAAAATAACTTTTAATTATGTTATATTTATTTCCATATAGAATAATATTAAATTTTTTTTATATTTTTTTCCAACATTTCTTGCATTAAGATAAGCGATATTGGCTGGCAGCTCCAAGTACAACTACTGCTACCAAAATTTAATTTGGAGAATTCTAATATAAAATTTTCGAAAATTTTTTGGATAAAATTATCTTTTAGATTGAAAATATAAAAATTATCAATTTTTTAGCCCTCTAGCTCTAATAGGACCAACTAAGCTTTTAAGTGTTAAAAATAGACTATTTAGACCTGAAACTTTATATGTAAAGTGTTAGGTATAGGAAAAAAATATATCCCTTTTTACAGATTATTTTTTATTTCTATCCCGTCCTTTCCTTCTGGTTGAACAAGCTGATCAATAAATGAGTTTCATACTAGCAACATAAACTGACAACAATTCTTCCCATGTAAAAAAATACATGTATATTCTATATAAATTTATTTAATATTATTGCAGTTTGTGCTACTTAATATCATATCATCATAGGAAGACCAATTTTAATGTGCTGTTTTAAAAATGCGCGTTTTATGAGAATTTTTTCTCTACAGGTTGTGAAACTTGGAGACCAGGTTATTCTGACCTGCCAACTAAAAGATCCTTATGGAGACGTTCAGTGGACAAGGTAAAATTTTTAAAGCTTTTTATAGTGCCTTTAAAAAATGACATCATTTGAATTTGAATAATGGCCTGCCATTGGTAATTTAGTCTGTGTATTGGCCTATAATTTGCCAATCGTATTGTATGATGTCATTTTTTAATATGTGCTAGCAATAAATTTTTTTTTATTGCTAGCACAGATTCTAAAATTTTTCGCACAAACAGACGTGAAGCTCAATATATATATAGTACAACAAACGGACATACCAAAATAAATTATGCACACTTGTTACATTGCAATGTCGTGATTATTGATATTCTGCGCTTGTATATATTATCGTGCCTCAACAAACAAACTTTTAGATGTAAGATTTTTTAGTAACAATTATAGAGTTGATTCTTGATATTTATCAAAAAACTAGAATAACGTGCAAAGATAGAGAATAACGGACAGACATACAATTGTACACTCAGACATTATGTTAAACAAATATTTTACAGACAGAGCCCTAGATGATCAAAGGAAAAGAGCTTTGCAATAACATTCACACACACGCACCTAAGCACACACACACTCACACACACCCACACACACAGGCGTCTCTGGAAAAGTTTTGAAAAAAATTAACAGCATTGGATCTTACATACCTCATTTGACACGAATCAAAACCCTTATACTTAGTCTGCTTAGGTTAAAAAAATATATGTCGTCAAAATGTCTAATTTAAATACAAAACTATTTATACTTTAAGTTGTCACTATTTCTAAAGCGAAGCTTTTCTATAATTAGGTTCGGTCCATACGTCTGTACGTAACAGATAGCTTTTTTCGTTAATTTAGGCACATTTAAAATCTCCTATTGATTTCAAACTTTGCATGATGATTTATGTAGTAGTTAGGTACGATTTAGGAAGCGTAGCAACTCTATAATCGTTACCAGAATGTCCGTAAGTCCATTTTAAACAAGTTGATTTTTACTTTTTAACAACAGTTTTTTATGAGACATAATCAACCCATTGATCTGATTTTTGGAGTACTGATTCCTATTACAATGAGGTACAATATTATAAGCGAAGCATCTCTATAATCAAGTCCTAAAAATGTCAGTTTGTCCTTAAACAGTATTCCGTATTTTAGAAGTTGTGTATCAAATTTGCGTATAATTTTGTCAAAACTTGAATATTTATATTTTGCATATTCAGTTTTGAGACTCCAAAAGAGTTCGTCTGTCATACCGTTTCAATGCTTCGCTTTTATGAATGTTGTCATCCTTGTTTTTTATTCTTTTAAAAAATTTAAATTATAGACTTTTAAATAGCTCTACTCTATTATTTCCTCATTTTATGACTTGGCATATCTTCATATACACTTTTTTGTTTGTCTAGATTCCCTATACTAATAAGCTTCCAGTATACAATTTACTTGGCCAGTTAGTCTGTCATTCATGGTACACAAATATAATATCCAAACATATGTGAGTGGTGTTGGCAATTTCAATTTTATACAAAATTATTTTTCATTTATGACCACCAAACATATGTTTATAAACTACGTTGTCCATTCATAGGTATTTATTTTTTTGTTCTCCTGTAAAAATGACTTCATACAGGCCTACCAATGGTTAATTAAAATGCGTACTGGCCTGCCATTGCAGTAATTTAATCTGTGTATTGGCCTATCATTGGTCATTTGTATTGTATGACGCCATTTTATACATTATAGGCACTTTAAAGAGCTTCAAAATAATGTTTACTCTTACATAATTTTTTGTTTACTTTTTATCCTTGACACTGATTTAAGATAAACAAATTCAAATATTTGCAACTTTTATCCTAAGGAGTACAATCATGAAAATGGTTTGGCTTAAAGTTTGGAATCCAATGATATATTCACAAATGATATAAAATTTAGATTCCTTTAACATTTAGGTATGCAATCTAAAAATAAAAGAAACTTAATTATGTTAATTATAAACATGTTGAGTTTTTAGTTAAACTGTGGTATTTGTTCACCTTTGGTGTTACCAAAACAAGGATGACAACATCCATAGAAGCGAATCTCTCAAACGGTAGGACAAACGAACATTATCACTGTGTCAGAACTGAATAAGTTGATTATAAATGCATGAGTCTAAACAAAATTTTAAGCAAAATTGTTGCATAACTTCTGAAAAAACAGGAAACTGTTTAGGGACGTACTTACAATTTGGGTCTTAATTATAGAGGTACTTCTTTTATAACATAATCCCAGACGGACAGACGGACGGACGGTCTGACCCTAATTATAGGAAAGCTTCGCCTTTATCACCAAATAACAGTCATAGAAATACCCTTTTAGTAAAAGCAAAAATGTTTTTTCTTTATCTGAAGTTCAGACAGGTCTGAAGATTTTCTTTATACATATTCAATGATTTAGGGTTTTATTTGAGAAAATTGTTTCTATTTTCATTTTTTACTTTTATTTTTTTTTGTGTTAGCGCAACTCCTTTACAACTAGAGGATGTTCGTTTGTCCTTAACTTAGATTATCTGGTAACAACGTAATAACTTGCGGCTATGCCCCTATAGGTCTCTAGGGGCACTTGATAAAGGGTTTAGTTTTAAAAAGTAACATTTTTTTGGGTGGTTTATTTTCAGGGCGATTTTCTTGAGGGGGGGGGGGTCGAGATATTCTCCCCCACAATAGTTATAAACCTTTCCTGGACGTATAAAAAGCTGCATCATTAGCGACATCCTTTGTTACACACAGACATACAGACATACTGTTACTTTATGTATGGAATGTACTAAAATCTATTTTAATTAAGGAATGGATTTGGATTGGGGTTTGGAAGAGAACTCAATTCCTTTCCCAGATACAGAGTCATTGGATCACAAGTTAAAGGTAAGCAATCATGAATCTAAAGGGTTAAGACCATGACTGATAAATTAATGTCTATCCACAATGATTATACACAAAATTACCCCTCTGTAGATTAAAATTAGTAGTTGAAACTTTTGAACACTCAGTTTAATGAAACAACCAAACAAAAGTTGTTAAGCCAGCGAGTAAGAAAACGTTATCATAAAACTTTGGGAACTAGTATAATTATTAGCGCAATGTCCCCTCTCTCTCTCTGTAAGCATTTCTAATTATTTTTGTAGCTGACTGAATATTCATATCGTAATACTTATGGAGAAGCTTTGTTTCTGTCCGGCTACGTCTTTTAGAGTTGGTTACAACGCAATCCTTCCCCCATAAACCATTCCCCAACTTTTAATTTTTAAACTTTTTTAAAGGGGTTATTTTTTCTTAGAAGCGTTTTCTCTTGGGAGGGTGGTGGTTTCCAACCATAAAATAGATTAAACATTCCCAGGAACTATGAAATGCTCCCCTGTTCAGCGGTTTGCGAGATCCTTCGGTACAGACAAAGATATTTTCTTTTGTAATATTGTCATTTCAAATGAGTTTTCCTTTTAGATAATATAGATTAAATACAAAATTTATTTCATCTAATTCTATAATACAATTTAGAATAACTCTTGTATCTTGTCTATACAGGATTTAAAACAATTTAGACAACAAATGTGTTTTTCATAGAGTAAAAACTTAATAGAAAGTAAGTAAGGTATGGTTTAATAGATTGCAAGGAAGGTACATTACTGAATTTGTAAGAATTATCTAGTTATCACTCCACAATAAAATGAATAAGTAATATTTTTCTTTGAAAATATAATTGGAAAAAAAAGATTATGTTTGGCCTAAAGACATTCTATTTCACTATTCTGTGATAAGTTATATAGTTATTCTATTGAATTATTCTATGTTTAAGAATTGAATATTCATGTTAATCTATTCGGATTTGCAGACCAACACATTTGTTGAGACATAAATTCTATTTTGGAGATAAATTGTTTTTTCGTATTCATTCGAAACCATACGAAAAAACTATGTCTAGCATATAAAAATGTACAATCGTAAGATTAAAACCAGTTTTTTAGCCAGTGCCTTCGGCATCTCGGGGCTAAAAAAACTGCTTTTAATCTTATAATTGTATAGTTTATATCCGCGGAATGCTGTTTATTATACGATGCGAGAAAAAACTATTATTTTGTATCTTTCTACCACTTCTGTCTATGGTTTTAACATGCCCTGGGTTCGGATCCGATTCTTGTTATATATTTTAGGAAAAGTTTAATAGAATATCAGAGCTTTCTTCAAGGAATCTTAAGGAATAAATCAAACACTATTTACTTAACTTATGTTTTAGAAATAAAGGAGTAATCTAAAATAAATGTATAAGTATAGATCTATAATCCAGAAAACTACCTGGACCAAGTGGTGTAGATTCTTTTTGTCTGCTAGCAAATTGCTTTCTATTCTTTTGTACGGAGTTTGCTGTGTTTTTATTTCTGACGACGCTATTAGCTGATTTGAACGACTCAATACAAAAAAACCAATGAGAGGCCAGTATACACTGTAATTGACCAATAGTAAAATTTATAGTGGCCTCCCATTGGTTAATTTTTTTGATGTCATAATCTGAGTCAGCCACTTTTAGTAGCTTCATGAAAATCTGTACTGTGTCCCCACCCTGTGGGTAGAGTTACATATAGCTTATGCCTCCTTTATTCTTTTACTTTAATTAATCAATTTCACAAAAGGAGTAAATTAAACAATTATTTGTGAGATCTGAAAGGAAATACTTGGTGTAATAATGAAATTATTGAAGACAAAATAAACAAAAGGTTTGTAACAGTGGTGTGCACCGACATTTGCAGGGGAGTAAAGCTTATTTGGGGGAGATGGACTTAAGAGCCCCCTACACCCAACATTTGATTCTAAGAAAGATTCAAATTTTTAAAGTAATTTAAATATATTCAAATGAAAGTACCATTAAGAAACGCTCTGATTCTTTAAGTGATTTAGATAATATTTCTAGAAGTTAATGTAAAGTTACTTTTTTTAATAGGACAAAAGCATATTACTTCAAATAGGTCTTAGATAACTATAAGATATTCAGATTAAGAAATGAACCCATTTAAATATTTGTTTAAGACGATGCAATTTTTTTCTGAGAAGTTTAATTCTTTTTTTTCCATTTTACCTAACTTGAAGAGTATCAAACATTATGCTCAAGTCAAGGTGATTTAAACTGAATTTTAATATGGAGGGATTTAGGGAAAATTTTATCAAAAGAACAAGAAAAATTTTATTTGAATAATCTTTAAACAACTTTTCGCGGATAATAAATACAATTGATAACATTGAATTATTCTAGTTTTGCCGAAGTCCCGGGCCAAAAACAACTGGTATTACATTATGATTTTTGTTTTATTATTCTTAGAAAATAATGTAATACCTTGTGCTACATGATTTTTCAGTATGGCTCAGAAGTTAGAACTGGCTCTAATCCAGCGGCACCGAAATAGAAAATAAAATTTCTGACCACTCGTTTGTGAAATTCTAAATAGTTTTTACACATAGATGGCTCTTGGGGTACTTTGAGGGGAGGAGGTAGACCCCTTCGCAATTTTAATTTTAGTTTTAAAAGGAAAAATTAAAAAAGGGGAAGGAATTAATTCTCTTTTGAGTGTGGTGGTACCCTCCCCAAGACAGACATAGATACTTTTCTATAAGGACACCTTAAATCCCTGAATTTAAAGATTAATTTAGTTAAGGAAGAGGTTAACTTAAAGTGCAAGAAAAATTTTCTGCATTTCCTTCGTCGAACCATTTATTTCTTAATTTTTAAATACGCAGGCTGTTCTATAATTAGGGTAGGTTTGTCTGCAAAATATTACACAAAAGTGACTGTGGCTTTCATTTAGCGCCATCAGAATGGTGATGAGTTCGAATTTCTGTCTAACACCGTGTCATAACTAAAGACGTTAGAAACGGTTCCTACTGCTGCCTTGTTAGATTCTTAACATTAATAGTTAGACTATGGATAATGCCTTGGCCCAAAACAGGCACAACTCATTACTATGCATAGTTTGGACTTCCATATTATGTTTCAAGGTTAGACATTTTGTCATTCTTGTTTTAAATTATAGATAGGGATTGGTGGTAATTTAATGTGCAATCAAGGTTATTTTATTTCTTGATTCTGTTATACAAAGGTAGGTAGGTAACAATAACTTAACTTTGATTTTAGGTATTGCATTTTATTACGCTGCATTAATACATCCGAACCATATAAACGTAAAATAAAAATATTTTTTTCTTTGTATATTGTTATGCTTTATATATTAAAATTACAGATATTTATTCAAAAGTGCTAATTAATAAAATAAATCTATTGATAATAAAATTCAAATCTAATGAATATCAAAACCATTCAATAAATTGTTGCATATCTGCTTGTGGTCCAGGAAAAAAAGCTGAACTTGCAAAGGTTCTGAGAATAAATGATTTATCTTTCTCTGTGTTGCCCCCTGTCACAGTTATAAAAAGTGAATTCCGATAAGTTTCAATTAGATTCTGACATCTAAAGGAGAATCTACAAAAAAGCTCAAGAATTTTTTTTTATTTCATAAGATCACCTCTAAAATCTTATACATTGAAAGGTTGAACTCAAAAAACGCTCTTTTAAAATTTTAACAACTAAGTTTAAAAAAGTTAATTCCAACCAGTTTCTATTAGAATCTGACAACTGAAGGAGGATCTATAAAAAGTCTTTATCCAAAATTGTCATTGAATAAAAAACGACTAATTTTATACTTTGAAACCTTGAACTAGAAAAACGCTATATTAAAATTTCAACAATTAAAGTTATAACAAGTGGATTCCGATAAGTTTCAATTAGAAATGACATCTAAGGAGAATCTACAAAAAAAGCTCTAGAAATATTTTTTACTCCTTAAAATTGCCTGTAAAATTTTATACATTAGATTCAGACATCTAAATGGGAATCTAAAAACTTTATAAAAAAAATGTTGATAAACACAATCTTGTATTGAATATCTTACGATAAAAGGCTGAACTAGAAAAATACTTAATTAAAATATTAACAATTAAAGTTAATAAGTTTTATCTATTTTAATATTTTAATACAAGTTTTAATTAGAATCTGGAAAATATGTAGTGATTTTCAAAAATTCTTATTGAATTAATCACAGAATTACAGAAATAAAGCTATTACAATAATTTAAATGACCAATTAACTCTAAATAGAATATTAATTACAAAAATGTATCTTTGATAATTAACAAGGAAAGACCACCACAAACTATATGTACATTTTAATTTGACCAAGGAAAAACTGTAAGAATAATAACAAAAGGTTAAATAAAAATATTCTCATTTATTGTCGTGTAGGAAGAAACAAACAATATTTAATATTCTTGAATGTAAAGAATATAGTTCTTTTCTCCAATTTTCTTTTTAAAACTTTTCATTACAAAACATCTAAAGTAAAATGTATTTATGTAGTTGCACTGACAGAATAACCTCACAGAGCCTGCAAAAATATTGCCATGCTAAACTTTTTCCAATTTCCAACAGTCCATTCAATGTATTCACTTTTTTTTGTAAAGGTTAAATACTTCTCAACAATGAAGAAAATAGATTGTGTATTGAGTGTAGCTCTTTATTAATCTACTAGCAGCTGCGCTCCAAGCATCTAGGAGCTCTGTATTTAAAGGAGTAAGGAAATTAGTAAAATAGCCTTAAACCTAACTTAGATATAAAAATTAAATAGCCTAAAATTATCTAGGAACCTATAAGAAGCTTCAATAAAACAGAGAACTCAATAGGTACAGTAGTTATTGAAATCTTAAGCTACAGCTAAAAAAAAGCTTACTACTTTACATAATAGGATTTGTAGTGGAGTGTATTAAAATCTAATGAAACCTAACTTTAGATGCTTAGATATTAATGTATGTTTTTCAAAAAAAGGGTGATTGTGGTTTAAATGACACGCAAGTGAAACTGGCTGTAATTGATGAAAATATAAGATGATTTATTATTTTACCTAGCATTACTATTGATATCATCCATTTGACATAACAGCATGTGAACCATGTCCAATTTAAACCTAATTTTTATTATAGCTGATTACACTCTTTATGCATAGTAGGATATCTTTAAAAATTTAAAATGTATCATTAACATATCAACTTCGATCAAAAGTTATTTGTACACAATTGATTGCTTATTGCTTGCAGATTATTCATTTTAAGTGAAAAATATGTTGTAAGGGAGATTGTATGCAATAATTATTTTACTACAACATGTATTGCATAAAAAGTTTAGAAATTGTGTTAATGATCTTGCATAAAATGATTAGACTACCCACTACAACAAGCCTGGCCAATTTTACAATTGCCTTTGTACAGGAAAGTCTAACAATGTACTTGAAAACTCTTAAACACAACCTACTTTACAATTTTATTTCAATCCTCACCCCTTCACCCCCCATTTAACATCTGGTTATATTAAATTTTTAAAAGTAATAAAGTTTTTGTAATGCTTTATTGGAGTTGGCTCATAAAAGGGTAAATCCATTTATTTCTCAATTATAACTTCATGACTTAAAAGGAATGGAATTAAAGAAATATTCTTTAAAAGAAATTCAATAGGAATTATTGGATGTTGATCAGTGCTCCACTTGCAAACAAAAGTATTACCAACTTTTGTTCTCTGAAATGCATTTACCAAATTCTGCATTCAACTGTTCAGCCACTGAATTGAATTTACTCTGTAATTTTAAATACCTACCCAATCTAGATTTAGAAAATGCAAAAATAATTCCAATAATTGGGTATTGTTCCTTTCTTGGCAAATTTTATATGATATTTCTTAATTTCAAAGTGATCATATTAAACAAAATTACTAAATAAAAGCATGATTTTTGAATTAATAGTTATGTTTAATTATAAAGGCAAAAAAAATCTTTAAAAAAAGTAGTCCATATTATCAGTAAAGTTATGTTTTAGATAAATTAAGCACTATAAAGTTGATTTGAGGTAGGTATCATAAAAAATTAGCTCAAAATAACTATAAAAGTTGCATAAAATTAATTTTGTTTTTATAGTTTTGAAATCCTTTTACAAAAAAGGAATCCTTTTCTAGTTTTTGGTAACCGTGGACTGAACATGTTCTTTAAAGTAACCTTCAATCTACAGATAGTAAGTTGGTTAAACAGACATTACTGTGTTACAGAGTATCTCTGACCAAAATTTTTTAAAATTAATTTGCATTTTTGCCTTTTCAATAAACCAAAAAATACTGTACAAAAACAGCAATGTGTTTTCTGTCTAGCATAAGCTAAACAAGTTTTCCTATAAAAGTCATTGTTAATAAAATCATAATTTATTATATTTCCCCTTCTAAGTAGAAAGACAAATTAAGAAATGCAACTTGTTTTCATAATAATTTGCTTCCACCAGTTGTAATTGAAAATAGCTGTGTGTGTGTATGTGTGTGAGTGCAGGTGCCGCATACAAATTGTCAGAAATGAATAAATGTTTAATAAATTATAGGTGTAGCAATTCTGTATTCATTTTTCATTGGGGAATAATTTTGGCAGCCACACTAAAGTACTAGATAGTTCTAGAATGGGAAATAGAAAAATACAATAATTAATAATATGAAAAGGAAATCTTTTTTTTTTGATTGTTTGACATTGACTTTTGCCAAATAAATTTATAAAAAAATAGTAGTCTTTCATAAGGGTAGGCATTTTTTTAATTAGCTAATTTGTAGATACACCAATGCTATAAATTACTTTTTATTTCTGCTATCTCTTTATCTTTTCCTATTTTACACAATTATTTAGTAAGGAAATATATCATGTTTTAAACTGAAAATTTGTAATTAAAATTAGGAGAAATGTTGTGAATTAATTTCAACTTAGTAATGAGAGAAATAGATAATTAAGAAAAGTTGAACATAGAGAACTAATTTTTCTTAAAATTTAAAAACATTTAAAGACTTAAAAATATTTCTTCATAAGTAATGTTTAGAAGGGTGCATGGCAATAATACAACTAGCAAAAAAAACACCAAAAAACTGTAAATTGACTGTCAAAAAACAAATTTTGTGGTCAAATTCACACCTGCATTTTTAATGGGTATGACTAAAATACAGTTGTTACACTGTCATTTTTAAAGTTTTGCTGTCAATTATAGAACTATATTTTGACAAAAATATGTCTATCATATGTGTATAACACCAGATCCAAGTTTTAGCATCACACCTTCACCTTTATTTAATCTTCTTATACTTCCAAATTCTGCTACCAGATTAAATTAATAATAGAAAACTATACTTTTGCCAGTCCTATAAGGGGCAGCACCCCGGTTAGAATAGTAAGAATAAAGCACATTTTTTGTGTATCTGTTGTCTGCTAGAGGATATTTAAATGACCTAGAGATATGGGTTACTATTTATTTCTGAGGAGCGTAGTTACAAAATGAATTTTGTATTTAAATCCTTTGGCTACAAAATTGGTCCAATCTTCATTAAAATAATTTTTTAGTTATGCATTTATATAACACAAATCAATATTGATAAAAGACAACAAATATAACTATGCAAACATGCCAGGTTGTTTACCAGGCTTCAGAATTATAAGGTACCTTTTGACTGCAGGAGAGGGTAGTAAATTCAAATAAGAATTTTCGATTATTGTATTCTTTACTAAAATAAAATAAATGAAAAAATTGAAGTGGGGAGGTTAATTTGTCGGTATGATTTAGACATATAAAAAAACACCCTCTTTTTCTTTCAATATAAGGGGGGGGGGGGGCGGTAGGTCAGCGTTCAATATGCACTTTGACGGAAAGCACCCTATTTTAATATTAAAATTAATATACTGTATTTCATCCTTTTTTGTAAAATCTACGGAAAATTAATTAAAATAAAATAAGTTTAAATTCATCACAATAAAATCATACTATTACATTTTGGTATTTGAACAAAGGTACAGATAACGGTTAATTAGTCTCGGAGAAATGTCAGACTAATTTCAATAAATTAAACTCTAGTACTTTATATTTTAGCCTTTAAATAAATTGTTTAAATTCAAAATTAATATTATACTATTTGTATTTTTAAAAGCAAAACTTTTCTATAATTAGGATCAGACCTTAAGTCTATCAAGGTTAGCTCTTATCGATAATTTAGGCATGTTAGAATTGTTCTATCGATTTCAAACTTGGTATGGTGATTCCTGTGATGGTTAGGTACGATCTGATTTTAGAACAACAAATTACAATATTATAAGCGAAGCATCTCTATAATCAAGTCCTAAAAATGTAAGTATGTCCTTTAAACAGTATTCTGTTTTTTAAAACATTTTTATATTTTGCCTTTTCAGTTCGGACACTCTAAAAGAAATAATGATCGTTTGTCCTACAATTTTAATCCTTAGCTTTTATGGATATTTTCATCCTTATTAAGTAACAATTTATTTAACTGGACAGATTAGGTTTTAAAGATATAAATTCGTAAAAAAATATGAGATTTTTTTTTATTTCACGAAAATAACCAAAATATGTATGTTTTCTAATTTGCAAATTTTGGTAGAATGACGAGATATTGTAAGTTATGTTTGGATCCTTATGGATGTTGTCATTCTTGTTTAATTTTATTTTTGTTTGTATTTGAGAGAGGTAAAGAATTACACAAATATACAATCTCTTACTTTTGGGACATAGACTATTGCTCAATCAAAATAATAGAAAAACTTTTATTTTCAATTTATTACAAAATAAGATAGGGAGTGGGGGACTTTGTGCTCGACTATGATGGGATCTTAAGGGGTAAGACAATGAACGATGTATTGTGTTAATCGTGGATCAACACGTAGCGCATCCGCTCGTCGCCGGGGAGTTGATAGGTTCGAATCTCGGGCCGACTCCGCGTCATAACTAAAGACGTTAAAAATGGTTCCAACTGCTGCTAGGTCAGGTGCAAATAGTAAGAGTAGGGGGAAGGCCTTGGCCCATAAACAGGCGCAACTCACTACCATGCACAGTTAGGACTTCTCAGACAAAGGTCGTACAATCAAAGGGTTGGTTGTCTGATGGATGTTACCTAACCTAATATCCTTGGGTGTTATCGCATTTCATTACACGCGGATTCTCTGGATTCTCTAAATATTCACTTTTAAATCGAAGGAGGATCCCGCTCTTACGAGGTAATGGTAATAAAATTGATATACATACATTCCCAACGAATTCAAATTTCCCCATATGTAGATTAAGATTATTGGTTTAAAAGAATTCTAATATATACTTATTTATGATTATTTATAACCCTTATCATAAAACATGTTGAAAAAGTCCAAAGTAACTCAAAATCAGCTATATGACGTAATGCAAAAGAGGAAGATAAGAGGAGAAGTGGGAAAGAAAACCCCTAAAAAAGAGATGCCAATAATACCTCATTTTTATGACGTCATATGGCTGATTTTTGAGTCACTTTGGGCTTTGTCAACATGTTGGTATGTTAGAATTAAAATCCACACTAAAGACCAAGATTCAAAGTGTTGAATATCTGTCTTTACCAACATGTACATCATTTTACTTCCTCTGCAGTTTTGGAGAGCAAAGATTGTTTATAGCTGACTACCTTAAGTAAAATTTAAGGTGACTAAACTAAAATCATTGCCTTGCTACAATATTTGAATTTAAGTTTTTAAATGAAATGAAGTGTAATATAAGTATCGGGTCATGATCTTAACTGTCTGTAAAGAATTGCTTTTAAAATTGGTTTTATGAATTTCATTGTTACTTACAGAAAAGCAATGTTACATAGATATTTAGAAATCAAAAAAGAAAAAAGTTATGACTATTGGACATTTGCTTTGTAATTCATTTATCCGTTTTATAATTCATGTCCTTCTGTGCTTTGGTAACTTTGAATGTTATCCACCTTGTTTTTCTATTTTTATTAACTTTTATGTTTGACTTTTAGTAAAAGACAACATAGTGCACTTTTAGTGTACATACAATGCAATGTAAATAATAAAAAATTGTAAAAAATCCTTGAAATTTTATATTAGAATTAATTTTATTATTTGTGTTGTATACATCTTTCATAGGATATGTCAATGGAAGAAAAATTGATATTATTTTTAAAATACCACTTCTTTGAATAAGACTATTGGTTGAAAAGTTTGATCTCTGCTAAATTGTACAACCCAATCGAAAGATAATAAAAGGTCCTATAGGATTTAATTTAAAGAACAAGAGAACATGTATGTAAAAAAGACATAAAAAGCGTAAGTTTGCAGCTGCTGTCCATAATTATATAAACTTCCAGTCCCGAAACCAACACCTCCAAGACAGCAGGCCGATATGCACCATGTATATTTTGTTGGTTATGTTCGAACACTCACTTTTTGTTTGTGTTTCATTTGTGTTTTTAAACCCCATACGGTTTTATGATATGGGATTACATA
Source organism: Acartia tonsa (assembly GCF_053477335.1). Taxonomy (NCBI): domain Eukaryota; kingdom Metazoa; phylum Arthropoda; class Copepoda; order Calanoida; family Acartiidae; genus Acartia; species Acartia tonsa. The sequence continues at coordinate 22,404,656 of NC_137270.1, forward strand.
CAAGCAGAAATATACGCAAAATCATTTGTGATTTCTTTTGGGAGGGTGGTAGTACCCTCCCCCAAAATAGTTTTAAACCTTCCTGGGACCTATCCTGTAAAGGAGAATCATATCGGTTCAGTGGTTAGCGAGATCCTTCGGTACAAACATACAAACACACACAGACAAATAGACAGACAGACATCCTGTTACTTTAGTATAAGAATAGTGATGGTCAATATCAAATTTTAAAATTTTAAAATCACCGCTTGTTAAAAATAAGTTGGTGGTTGAATCTAATTCGCACGTTGAATTTTTGCGCTTTCATACAAAGTACCCTGTGAAGCCCTGATAAAAACATTCCCTAATTTTGAAATAAATTAAAATAAAGGGGAGCGGGGTAGTCATTCGTTAGTTTAAATATCAATTTAGGTCAGGTTAGCTTGAGTACTGGGTAGCCCCGCAATGTTAGGGCTCCTGCAGGGTTTATGAAAAAGATAAAAACTATAAACCCTAATTTTTTTTCTTTCCTTAAATTCCCTAGTCGAGCATTGAGCCCTTCCTCTCAGATTTAAAATTGTAGCCGATGCTGTGAGTATTGGTGCAAAAATATGACGTAACAAAAAAAATTAGCTAATGAGAGTCCACTATAAATTTTACCATTGGTCAATAACGGCCTCTCATTGGCTAATTTTTTTTTGCTACGTCATATTTTTTTGCACCAATACTCACAGCATCTTGTAGCCTTGCAGGGGTAGGGCACCCCTTGGTGCTCGCTAAGCACTTTGAGGGAAAGCACCAAAATCATTTCGTGTTTTTCTGCCAATATCACATTGATATAATTGAATTTGAAATATATAGGCCAATTGTATTTTTATATTTATTAGATGTTGAACACAATATTGAGAATTTTCGTATAAATATTATGGTAATACGTTGCACAATACATTTCAACCATTATAGATAACAAGGATGATAACATCAATAAAAACTATATTCGGCAATAATGGATTTATTATTACCTGGATGTTACACCAGACTGTCATGTACTCTAATATATTTTAAACTTGCAGCTGGCTAAAATAAAGATCCCCCATTCACCACCTTTACCTCATCCCCTTAACTCCAACTGGATGAACGAACTGACCATTAAATGATTACCATGTTAGCGACATAATATGACGTTTTTTCCCTTGTTATAATATTCATGTATATTTTATACTAATTTCGGCAGTTGTTCAATTCACATTATTGTTCCTTTCGTCTAAGAAGTAACTAGATAATTGCTACGCTTTCATGTCTAATTGTAATTGTAATCTCTATTTCAATAATAAATTCTGTTTAATAATTCTTAGCATTGTAGTTAAGGTTATAATAGACATGCTATATGCCTCATTGTTAAAAGAATCGTGGTTTTAAATGGATAGAAAGATTCTTTAAGACGTACGTACTGGCCCTAAATGCAGCACAGCATAAAAATGCAATAAATGTTTTGTAACCAATACAAGACTAAAGTAAACCATCCATTTGAATCAATTACATTCAAAAGTGAATGCATTGTTCTGTCGCTTTGAATATAACATTAAGTATGTATATTACACCATGAACTACTTTTGAAACCATTGTTAATATGCTTATTGATATCATCTAGGGGTCATTGCACCAATCAGAGGAAGAGAATTAACAAAATTAATAGCCTTAATCTATCCCAAGATATCAATAATAAAGAAATTTGGCCTATAACCATCTTTGGACCTATGTGAAGCTTTTCTAAAATGGAAAATTCAAATGGTTTAGTGGATAGCGAGACCTTAATGAACAAACAAACAACTTTATTTACTTTATATGATAAGAAGAACGTATACTTATATAAGAGCCAAAAAATAAAGAGACGTTAATAAAATTTTATTAAAAGGATAATCAAACATTTTGCCAAAGTCAAACTGCTGTAAATCAATATATTTATATTGCATTAGTTTTTTAAAAGCATTATACATTTTTTAAATTTTCAAAAAAAAATGTTGTGCTTTTGCCTTATCCTTTAGGAAGGACTAGAGATTGACCTATACCACGGATAAATAGCTTATAACCTGATTTGAGCAAATACTCCTAAACCTATTTTAAGCTTCACTGTAAAGTAGAACAATATCGGATGAGCGGTTAGAAAAGTTAACACAGAAAGCTATTTGAATGGATGTATTATTACTTGGATCTTAAACCAGATTGTCATGTTCTATAATAAAGTGAACTCAGTAGCGGGCTAAATAATGATCTCCTTAATCCCCTCCCTTTTTCTCCTCTTTCCTTACACTGCACTGGATAAACGGCCCGATCAATAAATACGAGGGAAAATTGCAACAATTTTCTCCTGTTATATCATCTACATATATTCTACATCCATTGCTATTTGTCACGAACGGATGGACCGACTCAACCTATATGTAGAATAGCTTTACTTTTTTAAGGGAATTAATTTGAATTTTTCCCAATAAAGGGAATGTTATTATATAATTTCGGATACAAAAAAGTTTAAATGATTTTATTTTGACCTTGGGGAGATACAGTCATTATGAAAAAATTGGTTTTTCATTTTATATTTTTAAGTTCGTCAATCAGTAAAAGGATCTCGCTAACCACTGAACCGATATGGTTCCTATTGACAGGCTAGCTTATGTGAAGGTTTACACCTATTTTAGGAAGGGTACCACCACCACCCTCCTAAGAAAAATCGCAGAAAAGTACCAAAAAATATTGAAATTTTCCTGCAAGGCGGCGCCGTTATCGTAAAAAAATGAATAAAAACAGCTGATCTTAACATAGACAAATTATGTATCGAATTAGATATCTAAAATAATAAAAACAAATTATTTATAGTGCCACTAGAGGCCTCTAGGAGCGTAGCCGCTAGTAGAAAATATGTTAGTTTTTTAGTTATACCTATGGACGTATAAAAGTTCTAAAGTAGCTCCGAAAATCTTATATGCAGAAGATTTTTATTGTGTCTATAAAAATGACGTCATATTGACTAAATTTCCTAAATTTGTTTTTAATAATATTTATAACCACCCATTGATTCCAATATAAAATTGGAAAAATTTAATCAGAAATTCGGATTTTATAATTCATTTATTGTTTCATTCTAATACTTGGAATTAATTTTGTAAGTCAAATTTAACATTTAACTTTAATTATTACTGCTTTTTCTCCTCTAGCATCAAGTGGGAGAAAAAAAGCCTAAAACAACCCAATAAAAGTATCTTAAAATAAAAACACCAACATTCAATTTGAAGTTTCAAATAATATATTAAATTAAAAGAAGAGAGATGACAACAGCTATATTTTAGCTTTCCCTACGAGGCAAAGACCCGGTCCCAATTTTTCTATTGGAACTTTGAAATCAGCTGATACCAGGTTTTCTAGCTAAAAGGTCTCCCTATTAGAGAGATATTTGTCCGGAATACACATCTATACTAATACATTCATCCTATTATATAAAGTAGTAAGAAGTTTTGTCTGTAGCTAAGGACCTTGCTAACCGCTGAACCAATATGAAAGGTCCTTGGATGGTTTTAGGCTATTATATTTGTATACCTTAAAAGTCTGGGTATGGTTGTTTGCTATTTTTCTGCTTTTCCTTATTTCTTTGAATATAGAGCCCCTAGATGCCAGGGGTGCAGCCGCTAGTAGTTTATATTTCATCTCAATTGTTTAGTTTCAATGTGTAATGTTGGGACATAATTGTTATTAGAAGCTTTTTACAGTACCTATAAACAATGACGTCATACTGGCCTATCATTGGTCAATTAAAATGTATACTGGCCTGCCATTGGTAATTTACTCTGTGTATTGGCCTATTATTGGTCATTTGTATTGAATGTCGTCATTTTTTTATAGGCAGCATTAAGAGCTTATTGTTATTGTTATTTTTTCAGGTGATTGGTCATTGGAGATCAGCAACGTGAAAATGGAGGATGATGGGGGGTACCAATGTCAGGTTGGAGGGGTGGGGCACCTGCCCCCGAGTAAATCCAGGTATCTATCTTAATGTCTGCATTTATGCCTTTTCTATCCGTCCGTCTGTTTTTTTATCATTAATATCTTTAACGGGATCAACCGATAATTTCAATTTTTATATAAACTTGCTTCTGATGGTTTGTTCTAATTCTTGGGTGCCGAACTTTAATCCATATTTATCAGCTTAAGCTTCAATTAAGTTTTAAACTTATTAGGAGAAAATTTTTCCAAATATTTGTATCCTAAAATTTTTTTTATCTTGCCCAGAAAGGGAATAGAATATTCCCTGAGATAAAGACATTACAAGAGCAATTCCGTAATTTCTATTACACTATAAGCTTAGTCTGTTCAATAATCTATAATACAAAGTAGAAGTCTGTCTGTCCGTCTGTCTGTCTGTCTGTCCGTCTGTCTGTCCGTCTGTCTGTCCGTCTGTCTGTCCGTCTGTCTGTCCGTCTGTCTGTCCGTCTGTCTGTCCGTCTGTCTGTCCGTCTGTCTGTCCGTCCGTCCCTTAAGATCTCGGTAACCACTGAACCGATTGGATTCTACTCTTCAGGGAATATACCTACTGGTCCTGTGGTGGTTTTAGGCTATTTTCTTGGGGGGTGGGACACCCCCAACCCCCCCAAAAACAAAAAAATCCCCCTATTTTTTGCTGAAGATTTCCTTGGTCCTTTTACGAATTTCACCAAAAATTTTTTTTTTATCACCTCTTGGGTCAAAGCCCCTAGAGGCTAGGGGCGAAGCCGCTAGTGATATTATAATTAAGAATATTTATCCCTCTCCTCTTCTTATAACCATACAATTCTGTATTTTGTCTGCTTTTTTCATATTTAACTTTGGGATAAAAAAAATCAAATTGAAACCCACGATTGAAAAATGAATTGGGATAAATGTCGTTTCTTGTGTGTTTATTATTTATTTATTTTTGCATCAAAAATATCTTGCCCTCATAATTTCATACTCCTAAATGCACACATCTTACTATTTCTTTAAGTAAAAAATAGGAAAAAGTCCTTTTTTTGTGTTTTATTTGCCATTTCAGTTTCAAAAAGAAAAAGCAAAACACATTTTGTGGAGGGATTTGTTAGGGGTGGTGGTATCCTGCCCCCCAAAAGCTATAAACTTTTTCAGGACCTATCATACGCTTCTCGGTGTAAAGGAGAACCGTATTGGTTCGGTGGTTATAAGGATTCCATCTACCCGAAACATTGTTTTAATTTACAATATAATTTTTTTTTGAGAATACCTATTCAAATCTTACAACTTTGTGATAGCTCAGCAATGCCATTAATCAAGAGATCTAGTTTGGTCTTTTCATATAGAATAGATAGATAGATAGATAGATAGTTAGATAGTTAGATAGATAGATAGATAGATAGATAGATAGATAGATAGATAGATAGTTAGATAGATAGATAGATAACTAGATAGATAGATTATTAGATAGATAGATTATTAGATAGATAGATAATAAAATAGATAGATTATTAGATAGATAGATAATTAGATAGATAGATTATTAGATAGATAGACAAATAGATAGATAGATTAGCAATGGTAATAATCAAGCAACCTTTTCAAATAAACTTACTATAGCATTTAACAATCAATGAAAAAATTGCAAAATTTTGCTACCACAGCTAATCTTTTCTACAAGGATTTGTAGCAGGTCAGTCCAAAACAGAGCAGTAAGCTGTAATACAGTAATTGTTTATAATTATAACAATAAATATAAATGACTGAAAAAACTTCAAAAAAGGCCAAGATATTTTTAGTATAGCTTTCTATAGAAATAGAATAATTTAATTTATACTTATAAATGTAAAAGTAACAGAATGTCCGTCTGTGTGTTTGTCTGTCTATAGCTTAATGTCTTGGTATTCTCTAGACTGAAATGGTTCTTCTCCTTTGTAGGGAAGTTTTTTTTCAAAGGTCCATGGAATGTTTATAACTATTTTGAGGGAGGAGAAATCGCCACTAAGAAAATTACCCTTTTTTTCTTTCTAAAGTAAAGTGGAAAGTCGACTTTTTTCTCCCCCCTGTTTCCTCAAGTGCCCTTGAAGTTATATACTAGAATTGATAAATTTCAATAAAAGCCGTTCTTGTTTTCCTTTTTTTTTTGTATATGAGGAAAAAAATGTTATAAAATTTTTGAATTAGGTAGATGTTGAGATAGATTGGATGTTATAACTCAAAAGTGCATTTTTTACACCATCAACTAATAGGTTGTTAAAAACGAAGCTTTTTATGATTAGGTTCGGTACATCATTACGCCAGAACGTATAGAACATTGTATTATTTCTTTATCATCATAAGACTGTGCAGTCATTAAGATATTACAATAACACCTTTTCCAGTATGGCTTCAAAACCTCTTAATATCTTTTGGATTAAAACCGGTTCTCAGCCAAACTGAAAAATTATGTATCGTATTAAAATAAAATCATAAATTTAATACCAACTTCACCTTCTGGGGTTAACACAACTGGTTTGAATCTTAAAATTTATCGTTTAAAAAAATTTGAAAAAATACATTAGATTATCCTCCTCAAACCTCTAAAACACCTCATTTTCCCACCGTCAAAACAAAAAGCTTGGACGTTCCTGTAATGGGATAACAAAATTTCCTTCTTACACGCCACTGTTATTGATCTACATGAAGAATTTAAAAAAATTAAATTATGGTTTACTTTGAATTATCGTCCATTGTCTTATCTCTTATCATCTTTGACTTTTAGTTAAATAAAAGGTTACATAATTCTATCTCTATAATATTATGCAATTGATAGTAAACAAGGGCAAAAATGTCTATAATACGCGCAGCTTAATCATAGATAAAAAAAAAACTTTTATACGGTTTTATATTTTGTCTGTCTTACATAAATAGAGTGTATAATATAAATTTATCCAATAAGATCCACAGATAAAACTAAAAGTCATATAAAATTTTTTTTTCTTGGTAGGTGATAATATACAATTTTTAAACTTGTTTGTCAATAGTAACTGGGCAAAATTTTATGGGAAAGCGTTTAAATTCATGTGCATTATTCTTTATTCCTGCGGTGTGCACTAGAGGGTTGTAAAAGGGTGTCAACACACACCTTAAAATTGAATTTTTTATCCTCTATAGGTTTTTTCCACCCTAGTGGATCGCTGTGCACACCACTAATTTATACCTGTTTAAAAACAGTCAAACACAATTTGTAGAGTATCTCTGCGACTACTAAAAAGAAAATATGCAAGAATAAAAAAGTATAAGACAATGGCCAAAAAATTGATGTACATCCCCAATGATGATACCCAAAGTCAAACCTTCTGGAGATTGCAATTAGTGGTTGAAACGTTTGGACACTCAACTTAATGAATCAACCAATCAAAATTCAATATAAGTCCCCAAAGTTATCAAGAATAAGAACCCTTATTATAAAACTTTTGGGTCTAGTTTAATAAACAGCACAATATCCCCTACCTCCCTGAGAATATGTGAACATAAATGAAGTTGTTTGATGTGCGAATAAATATTCATGAACGAATAATCAATAGTTACACATCCCCTACATTTAGTAGAATATATCAGGTAGGGAGGGTACAGTGGGCTGTTTATTTCACTAGTCCCCAATGGTTTAAAATAACGTTTTCTTATTCATTAGGCACTTTTGTCAAATTTTGATTAGTTGATTCATTAAGTTAGGTGTCCATAAGTTACAACCACTAAGTTTTATTTTACAGAAGGGGTAAACTTATACGTCATTACTGGGAACGTAAATTTATCAGCAAAGGTTATAGTAGTATTTTAATTACCCTTTTCTTAATTAAGATTTTTTTATTTTAATTCAATGTTCTCTATGGCAATTTATGCATATTTATCGAAAAAATGCTCTAAATATTACCTATAGAACCCTTTTTGTATAACCATAATAATGCATTTGATAGAAAAATCAAAAAGAAAAGTCATACTTTACGCAGTTTTTGATATAAATCAAAACAAGAATTATTAATCTAAAAAAACGCGCGGCTAGAGCTGTACTACACAATAAGAACACACTTCTTAGTAGAAAATATATTTCCTTTTTTCAAGCCTTCTTAATTCTAATTGTTTGAGAGTTTCTGTACAACAATTATTAATCTGCTTTTAATTATTAATTAAATACTTCTCTTATATTGCAAGCTTTTTTTTATTTACAAGTATGCAGTGCTTAAATGTTATGCATATTTAGAAAATCAGGGATTCAAAGGATAAGACAATTGTCGACTTATTGATGAAAATCTCCAATGTTACTATAAAAAATTACCCCTTCTGTAGATTGCAATTAGTGGTTGAAACGTATGGACACTGAATTTACTAAACCAATCAATCAAAATTTATTAAAAGTACCCAAAGTTGTTGGGCCAATGAATAAGAAATTATTATTATGAAACTTTGGGGCCTTGTGTAATAAACAGACCATTGTCTCCTCTCTCTCTTTGTATTAAATACGGTGAAGGAAGTTGGTGATCATAACTATTTTAGGATATCTTAAAACTTGAATTACCCTCTCTCTTTATTCCTTTCCCTATTTTGTGCGTCGTTCTTGAGTCTACAGGTGTTTATACAAATGTGCCAATTTAATTTTTTTTTTAAATGACATCTGTTTAATTTTCCTTTGCAATTAAGCTTTTTTTAGATACAGGGAAGGTTTTTAGCTATTTGGGAGAGCGTATCTCCACCCTCCCAATTTAAAATCCCCCCCCCCCAAATTTTTTTCTCTCAATATTTCTTATTAAAACTCAAATTAAAAAGTAGAAGGGCGGTTGACTTATCCCCCTCCCACCTTAAGAACACCTAGAGGCTTCTTGGGGGCGTTCGTTGCCCCTAGTCTTTCTTAAAATAAAATTAGGTTTGATCACGAATTTCATATGGTAAAAATATTTTTCTTATTTAATTGTTATCCTAATAAGATAAAAGTTATGCTTGAAAATTGTTTTAATAGCTATTATTATATGTTGCATTTTTAGATAAACGTAAGAGTTGTGATCAGAATTTGCGTATCATTTGTACTCTTTTGCGTCATTGCGTATTTTCAGATATGTATTACCCGTCATCCTAAATACAAGATATGCAAGAAGAGGAAAAAAAAACATACAAAAATCAATAATTGTCTGATTAATGTATGGATGACAGACACTTAGCAGACGGAATAAGTACACAAGTGTACATACTCTTATGCTTTTATATGTTAAAGTATCTTTTTTCGTTTGGTAAATAAACATTTCAAATATTCGAGAAAAACCCATTTGCACAAAATGTAAACTGTACAAAATAAAACCCTTAATTAGCTTGTCATCAACGTGTGTTTCAATTTTCCTCCTACAGTATATTATAAACTTTTAGTTAGTAGCAACACTATAAATGTGGTAGGTTCGACTGTTTGTCACTTTCTTTCTTAATTACTTAAATTTAAAGTAGAAAGGTTTCTTGGGTATAGTCCCTTTCATAACATCGCACCTTATGGGGCGATTCTTCGTATTTTTCACAGTAACTTTTCTCCTATTTCTAGCCCCTGTGGGGGGCTTTAACTCCTGTGGGGCCAATTACCTAACCCTGTGGGGCAATCGCCTAACCCAATATAACCTAACCTAACCTAAAATACCCATAAAAAGCTATTTAAAAAAAAACGACGAATCGCCCCGTATGGGGCGATGTTACGAAAAGGACTATTCCCGGTTTCTTTTGTCTCAAGTCTAAGATTGTAATAAACACCTAACTGATTGAATTCTTTATTTCGAGAAGCTTAACATAGGTTTCAGGATGATTTTAGGCAATTCAATTTCTAGATTTTACTCTTGTGATGGTTTAAGGCTTTTTTTAGCATTTGATGTTTGTATTATCTCTGAAGATTACTGAAGTACCCAGGGATATAAAGGGATAAGACAATGGCCGATGATTTGATGTACATCCTTATTGATGAGACACAAAACTAACCCTTCTGTTTATTAAATTTAGTGGTTAAAACGTTTGGACATTCAACTTAATAAACACACAATCAGAATTCTATAAAAGTCCCCAAAGTTGTTAGGCCAACGAATAAGAAAACGATGTTACAAAACTTTGGGTGCTTGCTAGTGTGATAAACAGCCCATTGTCCCCTCCCTTCCTCATGAAGAACCTTACATATAAATATTCTGTAAAGAACTGCATATTTCTAACACTAATAATCCAGCAAGATCACATAAAAAGCAGATTTAATTGTCGGTGTGCAACAATTTCCCCACTAACATCCTAACTTTTGCAGACAACTAACTCTTTTATTGCACCACCTTTGTCTAGAAGTCCAAACTTTTTTGAGTAATTAGTTTCGCAAGTTTTGGGATAAGATACTGCCCCTACTCTTAAAATTAAATTATGCATATGACATTGCAGCAGGGGTCAAATTTTTAACCTTTTTAGTTATAAAAGTTATGTACTAAGATTCGAACCCCTAACCTCCCCAACTACAATGCAAGAGTTATTGATCATCCAGGGATCTAAAGGGATAGGATTATGGCCGATAAATTGATGTACATCCCCCATGATAAATCAATAAATTACCCCATCTGTAGATTAAATCTTTGAATACGTTTGAGAACACTTAACTTAATAAACAAACCAACAAAATTCAGGGAAAAGTCTCCAAAGGTGATAAGCCAACAAATAAGAAAACGTTGTTATAAAACTTTTGGGACTAAAGTATTAAACAGCGCCCATTGTCCCCTCTATCTCTGCTGATTATCTGGACTAGCTAACTAAACTACTACATAAAATCTTTAATTAAGTTACTTATCAAAAGTGTTTTATAAAAAATTAAATTTACTTTCAAAACAATTAAAACCAATTAAAATTTCATAATATCTATCTGTGTCCAGTTTCTGTACCAAATATTGCACATAAAGTAATGTTGAAGAACAGTTAACTTGTTTTAAAAGTTGTCTCTACTTGAGATTCAAGAAGCACATTTGTTCACTATGTACTTGATTTTTGTACAGTTTTATCTAGTATGGTAATGAAAGATATGTATGTACTAATAAAGACGTCAAAGGTTTGGAATACCAGCTTACCTAAAATAAATCTTGGGGTGTAACTAGAAAAGTTTTAGAAATAACCCCCCACCAAAATCTTTGAAAGCCCTCACTTTACCCTCCTTAAAAAAGCTTGGATGTCCTTGTATGCACTAGAATTGTGAGGGTGCTCATAGGCAAAAAAAAATATATATACTTAATTTTAATTTTATTTTAGACAAGCCAATCTGACAGTTTTTGTGCCTCCTGAACCCCCAAAAATTTTAGAGGTAATTTAAAAAAAAATATTAATACCATGTAAATATTCCCATTTGTAAAAGAAATGAAATAACTATTGATAATCTATTTATTACTTTTAGTGATATAACTGTAATACATATATCTATACTGCACCTAAAAATACCCTTAAATATCTAGTTATAAAATATCAGTTCAACAATTCTATCAATATTTTTTATTTATTTATGTGTATAGGTTGGAGACAGAGGAGTAGTGAGTATAGCTGCAGGACAGCACCTGGAACTTACCTGTGTCTCCAGAAATGGTCGTCCACCTGTCAAGGTAAACCTGCTAGGGCTGATTTAAATGAATATATTCCAATGATTTCCTATGATATAAAGAGGTAAGTTTTTTGTCTAATGCAAATGATTTCGGAAATTGCTAATAAAAATGAGTTATACGGTTTAAATAAGCATTTTAAATTTCTTACAGACAAACCGAAATAGATAACAGAGATGTATAAACAAACTTAAAGTATTGTTTAATTCTTTAAGTCACTTGAAGTAAATTATATAGATACTAGCGGCTTCGCCCCTAGCCTCTAGGGGCTTTGCCCCAAGAGGTTTAATCAAACCAATTTTTCATATTTTAGATTTAAAAGTAAATTTTTAAAAAAAAATTAAGGGGGGGGGGTATTTTTAATTTTTTGGGGGGGTTCGGGGTTCAAGAAAATAGTTATAAACCTTCCCGGGACCTATGAGAAGCTACCCTGTAAAGGAGAACCCGATCGGTTCAGCGGTTAGCGAGATCCTTCGCTACAAACAAACAGACACACAGATATCGTTCTACTTTGTATTATAGATAGATAACGATGCTAGAAGAAAAAAATTAGACAGAGCCAACAAAAGTGAAGTTTAATTGTAATAATAGCTTTTTAAAAACAATCATTAAATAATATTTTTTATTTTAGAATATTTGGCGGTTTAGTAACGGGACTGATGTTGAAAAAGGGGTTCGAACCCGAGTGTCCACGCAGGGCCAACTTTTCACAACCAAAACTTCGATAAGATTTCAGGTGGGCTTCAGAATTTTTTTCTCTAATGATTATGATAGTATTTTTTTTGTTTTAATTTATATCAACTAAGAAAAACTACTTAGTTTATTGAAAACTGTCGTTTACGGACAAAAATAAAAAAGAATAGTTATTTTTGGCGAGCATTATGCCCTGTGGCCCAAGGTATTAATTTTTTATTTTTTCATTTAATTATTCGAGGAATGTAATACGATGTTGTACATCATTTTTAGTATGGCTAAGAATTTGTTCTAATCCAGCGGTTATTAATCGGTTTGGTTTCGAAGCCAAACTGGAAAATATTTTAATATTTAGAAGATTTTTTATGTAATAATCAAGAACAGATTTTTTCAAGAATTGCACTTAAAAATAATTTATATAACAATGAAAGTACTTTACTTGTAACTTAAATATAAGTTATTATATCTTACTATTTAATAAGAAATTCATGTAATAAGTTATATATTACATTAATAATGTAATGAAAATGTGATTTTTTCTATGACGTTGAAATGAATAATAGAAATAATATATTTAAGTATAAGTTGATAAAAATATATTCTTTGGTTACCTTTATATGACTAGCGGCTACATCTTTAGCCACTATTGGACAAAACTAACCCAACCTAACCTAACCTAACCTAATTGTTTGGTAGGTCCATAAATCTGATGATTTCACTCAAACTCCCTAACCCTTAATCTAATTCATTTAGAGAACTATCCTTGCGGGGCTCTTGGAACCATTAGTTTAACTAAACAAACCTAAAATAAGCATGAAACTTTTAAAAAAGACATTTTTGTGTGATCTAAACCTTTTAAACTGGATCTGTGTCTGTGCGTCTGTCTGTACCAAAGGATCTGCCTAACGGCAGAACCAAGGGGAAGGGTACTGCAAGAGAAATCCCTCCGAGAAAGAAGCCCCAACCCTCCCCCTCCCCAAAAGAATGTATACAAATTTTTATTTGAAAACTAAATTGAAAAAGTGGGAGAACGGTGACTCCCCCCCCCCCTCAACCCACCGCTTTCTTAATTGCTCCTAGTAGCCACAACTTGCTATATGAGGTAGGCCACCGACCAGAATTTTCTAAAATACCATTATTGTCTAGGAAATATGTCTCTTACAATTGTTGGAGAAATTCCATTATTTCAAATAATGGTAGCTACACAATTTTAGGGATATGATATACGAGATAAAAAGTGATTTAACCCAAAATTTTATAAGTTTTTTTGTGAAGATAATGGTTAGTGTATATCTATAATACAAAGTAGAATGATGTCTGTCCGTCCGTCCGTCCCTCAAGATCTCGGTAACCACTGAACCAATGGGATTCTACTCTTCAGGGAATATACCTACTAGTCCTGTGGTGGTTTTGGGCTATCTTGGGGGTACACCTCCAACACCCCAAAAAAACTAAAAATCCCCCTCAATTTAAAAAAAAATAGTTCGAAATTAGTGGTTGCAGCTCCAATTTTTCTTTTTAATCAGTTCGAAATTAGTGGTTGAAGATGCATTTTTTTATTTTTTATTTTTGAAACCGCTAGTATACTATAAAGGCTGCTAGCTGCCAAACGACTGAACTTACTTGTTATGCCTACAAATCTCTATAAGCGGCACAAGAAGACCCATAAATATTTATTTGCCATTATTCTTCTCCTCCCTGCTATGCTATACAATACATAGTATAGCAAGGTCCGGAGAGGCCAATTTCATTTTTACATCTATTTTTCTTTTTCAATGTTAAACAATGTAATTTAGATTATTTTTTCCATTATAGCTTCGAAACCGACTAATGTCCGCAGGCTTAGAACCGGTTCATAGCCATGCCGAATAATCATGTAAAACATCGTATTACAGAATTATTCTACGAACATTAAAATGAAATTAATACCAGTTTTAATCTTAAAATTTTTTATTTCAATATCCGCGGAAAGCTGTCTATAATACGATGCGATTAATAAATATTAAAGATATCTTTTTACTGAAACATTAAAATTAAACAAATTTAAGTTAGGCCAACAGATATATCTATAATACAAAGTATAACGATGTCTGTCTGTTTGTTTGTCTGTCTGTCTGTTTGTTTGTCTATCTGTTTGTTTGTAACGAAGGATCTCGCTAACCACTGAATCAATCGGGTTCTCCTTAACAGGGTAGCTTCTCATAGGTCCCGAGAAGGTTTATAACTATTTTGGGGGAGGGTACCACCACCCTCCCAAGAGAAATCACAATAAAATCGAAAAAAAATTAAATTATTTCCGCCACATAGTGTCGCTAGCGTAGTCGCGCTGCGTAGAGACATGAATTTAACAGCTGATAACATAGACAAATTATTTCTCAAATTAGACATTCAAAATAAGAATAAATAATTAAATGCCACTAGAGGCCTCTAGGGGCGTACCCGCTAGTATAAACATAAAGTTCTGAACTCTACAAGAGTTCTTGTTTGTTTGTCCTTCCTTCTTGTTTTAGAGCTTTTCATTTATCGTTGTTGTAATCTTTTTTTCATTTATTGTTTAGCAAATTTATCTGCATCAGTTGTATTGTAGACAGTCATATTTATCATTTCAGATTTGTTAAACTTCGCTTTAATGCACATTGTTATCCTTATAAGTTCAATTTGATGTTGAAGAATGTATTAGAATTGTCGTCACTTCGGAATATATTCATTTTATTTATATAAAACTTTTTTACTTGAACAATATCCTTCAAAGAAGCTAGTGGACCCATCTCCTAATTTTTAAAAGTATTTAAAAACTTTGGGAACTTGATTGGTTTTTAAAAACTTTAATTTAAGGAATAATTTTAAAAGGGGTAATTTTGATAAATATCATTTGTGATGTACATTAGTTGATCGACTATTGTCTTATATCTGAAGATGCCTGGATAAACGCCTACCTTGTTATTTTTTTATGTTCTTTACCTGATTTTTTTTATAACTGCTCTTAAAATTATTGTATTATTGAATTATTATTAGCGGCCAAAAAGGCAGCCAAGGGGTGGTCTTACTGTTTATGGTAAACATGTCATATAGTTTAAGGATATCTTCACTCATTCCCCTATATCTAATAGCCGCTGAGAAAATCTTTATTTTGATAACTCACTGATCGGACCTCAGCTATAGACTAGATGTGCTTTTAGAAAGCTTTCATTGGACTTATTTGTCCCAGGGATAAGGGATAGGAAACCTGGCCATAAATTAGGTCTCGGCCTGGTTTTGAAAGGGATCATGCAACTTTTACCATTTGCCTAATTTAATGACCTTACTGGCGGACGGCTCATATTGGCTA
Organism: Acartia tonsa; assembly: GCF_053477335.1. Classification (NCBI taxonomy): domain Eukaryota; kingdom Metazoa; phylum Arthropoda; class Copepoda; order Calanoida; family Acartiidae; genus Acartia; species Acartia tonsa. Next base: position 22,420,265 of record NC_137270.1, read on the forward strand.
CCGCTCTAAACCAATAGTGTTCTGTGATTGGTTGATACAAATCACAGATGGCGGAAATTTTAGAAGCAGACAATTATAGAAAAAATAATGATTTCGTCTGCTACGAAAAAATAAATATAAATGGTGTTAGATCACATTAGTTTAATTATTAAATCTGCTTAGAGTTAAACATTAAAAAAGGGCCACATAGAAAAAACAAAAATAACGGGATTATTTTTTTGGAAAGAAGGTAGCTACGAATTTTCATTTGGTAGTTTATAAATTAGATGTTGTATTTTGAATTTTAAAAATTTAGTACGGAAATGATACAACACCTTCACCCTAATTTTTGTACAATACAACACAGTACAGATATATCATTACATTATATCCAGTATAGTATCCAAAGAACTTGATAGAATGTTACCCAAGTGCATATTTATTTATTTATTTTGAATTTTAATTAGCAATTAAATTTTCAAATAAAATTTTTACTCATTAATAAAAATGCAAATAATACAAACTAAAATCTGTCTGAGGGAAACCCAACGATAGCTTTCTGACAGTTCAAATTACCAAAGTAAAAGATAAAAAATTTTGGGAGAGAAAAAACTTCATTTTAACAAAAGCCATTAATATATAGGTTTATAAAAAGTTATGTTTTTTACTTTAAACTAGCTACCTGAATTTGATTCTATACTTTATCTACACACACACACACACAGCTTTTTCATTAGCATTTTATACGAACCACTGCGCTATCCCAAAACTGGTTTATTAGGCTAGAAATAGGCCTAGGCTTGAAATAGGCCTGAAATAATATTTTCCTACGTTTCCCATCCCTTATCCCTGATTTGTCCTAGCTTGCTGTCCTATTTTATTAAGTTTTTTGTGTGAAGCTTAAGATCTCAATAACTACTAAACCTATAGAGTTTTCTTTTTAGAGATGCTTCACATAGATCCTTTTTTAATTATTTTTTTTATTATTTAGGATAGTTTCAGGCTATTCTTCTGAGGTGAATTCTTAAAAAAACTTTTGCCCCAGTAAAATCAGTTTGCCACACTAAAATTTTAGTTTGACTCTCTGATTTTAGTGGGGCAAAAGTTTTTTTTAAGAATTCACCTCTGTTCTTTTATGCTCCTTCGAATAGATACTAGGTACGCAGTCGTTAGAATATAAAAGATTTAAAAAAGGGGAGGTGGTCCATTATTGTTTGGAGGATTGTCCGTATCTTTTCAGTTCTAAGACTTTTAATCTAAATATTCTACAAGTGCATTTATACAAAATTTCTTCTATTCTTTCTTTGTAGCGAAGCTACTGTATATGTCAAAATATCTGTGCGTCTTTTGTAAAAAAAACATATCTTTTTTGTGCTATCAAAGAAATTTAAACATTAATACTTCACATGATAGAGTTATCCAATATGCTTAAAATTTTGATTAAATATTTAAGGACAAATACCACATATGAAAAAAAGTTTATTTAACTTCATATTATAGTTAAGATTTATCTTTATGTATGTTGTCATCCTTGTCTTTTATGCATTTTATGTAGTTTACGTTGTTTGCGCTAGGAATTAAAAATAAAGATTTAAAAAACAAACACAGTATAAAAGTACATACTATTTACAGTACATATAATATAGGATTCATATTTGTTTTTGAACTATTTGTTAGATGCGCAACTGACTTATCAAAAATAATACTAGGGGTTATACTATTTTTTCGGCAGCTATTCAAGATGAACGAATCCATTATTTTTTGCAACTTTGATGCATATTTTACGGGAATAAGTTATTTATCACATCGATTTATAGACAGCTTAGTGCGGATAGCAAATTCAAAAACTATGAGAAATAAATCATTTTTTAGGTCTGAGGCGCCGAAGGCTCTAGTTAACAAACTGGTATTAATATTATGGTTTTATTTCATCAGTCGTAAAAAATGTCTGGCTTACGAAACGATACATGATTTTGTACATGACTCAGTAGTAGTACTAGTTATAACCGAAGCCATGTTGGAAGTCCTTTAATGTTTGCAGAGTAGATATGGCTTAATAACGGATTAATTTTTACATTACGATTTTTGCGCACAGAAAAATTATTTTGTCTTTTTTTATTAGGTTGATAAACATGAAGATCAGACAAACTTAATGTGTATAGCGATAAATCAAGAATTCAATATTGAAAAGGTAATCAGATAGATGGATAGATAGATTTATTCATAGATAGATAGATGGATAGATAGGTGTATATTGTATAGGTGGATAAATGATTAAGATAGATGGATGAACAGATCTATAGTGTAGAGGTATATACAGATAACTACCTGCCCCCTTTACCAATTACTTTTTTTTCGTCTGCTAGAAAATTGTTTTCTGCTACCTGGCTGTGTTAATATTCCCGACACTATTAGTTGATTTTCAAAGACCCAATTGAGGTTCTGGGATAGGGACATATAGTTATTTAACCCCTTCCACCTCTAGTGTTTTACTCTAATGATGAATGGATTGATTGATAGAAAGATTTTTATTAGACATAGATATATAATTTGCAGACAAAAATCTACAAATAAAAAAAAACAAAGCAACGCTAAAAAATCAATTAAATGTTTTTTTCTGTACTAATTATAAGGTATGTAGATTGGGTGTGCATCCATTTACGCATACGTTTTAAATTCTAGAATCATTAGAACTGCATTGCATTTTACATTTTACGAAAAACAATGCCTATTCAGGGAGTGAGGGGACATTGGGCTGTTTATTACACTTGTCCCTAAAGTTTTATAATAACTTTTTCTTATTCGTTGGCCTAACAACTTTGATTGGCTGGTTCTTAAGATGCGTTTCCGAACGTTTCAACCACTAATAGTAATCTACAGAAGGTGTAATCTTGTGTATCATCATTGGAGGTGTGCAACAATTTAACAGCGATGTGATAATATACGGCAGAGAAGTAACACCTGTAGATTATAGGGCTATCATCAAGCAAAGCAAAACTTTAATAATGAGAAAAGTTATTTTTCTCAGTGACGGGGATGTGAAATAGAAATTAATTTAGAAAGGATCAACTTTTAAAACTGAAAAATTGTTTGTCAAAGATCGGTTTTACCCAATATTGTTCAGTTCATTAGTAAAATAAAACCCTTTAATTTTGATAATTCAAGTAATTTTTTTTTGTATTAGTAGTTATTATGTTTTATAAAATAACTAGCAGCTTCGCTGCTAGCCTCTAGGGACTTTGCCCCAAGAGGTAATTTAAGAAAAAAAATAAGGTTTTTTTTTGCTTTTTTGTGGGGGGTTAGGGGTGTCTCACCCCCAAAGAAAATAGCTTAAAACAGTAAGAGTAGACAGTAATTACCAAGATTCTAAGGGACAGACAGACGGACAGACGGACAGACATCATGCTTCTTTGTATTATAGATTACAAGATTAACTTTGTACACATTTGGTAAACAGGGAGTTTCTCTGCTGCTATTCAAGCTAGACATGTTGAATTTTCTATGAATTTTCTATATTTCTTTTTTTTAGTGGACACTTTGCTTTCCAATGCACGTCTACTCTATAAATCATATTGTCCGTTGGTCTATAGATAATGCTCTGAAATATATACATATTTTCTCAGATGTTATCAAAGATAAACTGATGAAAATGAACTGTAAAGATTCGTTAGACCATTAAGCATCATTACTTACTATACACGACTGTCGGTTTGTTATGCACCCAATTTACATTGCCATTCCTAATGTAACTTTCAAGAGCTTCGCCACTTATTGATATTGTCATCCTTGTTTAATTTTCTGCCTACTCTACAAAATGTTTTTCCGTAAGTGTATTCCTTTCCTGGATTATGCTAACTGTGTAAAACTTTCTGTTCTAATTAATGGTAATATACCATAAAAAAGATTAAACTGGGAAATAATTTGTATTTGTTTAAACAGTACATTTTTAAGGTAGTATAGCTTCTGTATAAGATCAATAACGAGAACTTTTTTGAGCATAAAGAGTGACATAAACAAAATTAGAGGAAATTTTGATGAGATTAAACAGAGGCGCTTTCACACAAAGTTCATTATTGAGCACTGACACCCACCTCACTTTTTAGTAGCGAAGCTACTCAATAATTTGAAATGTCCGTCTTGGGGGAAACGTTTTGGAAAAACGTGATTTTCTCGGCTAGAAAGCTGAAACTACTTGTCAACATTCCCGTCAATATGTAGAAAATTAAGCGGTCGGACTGCTTTTAAGTAGCTTTTAGCCGCTTTTACATTTTACAACAGAATTTCTCGGCCCCTACAAAGTTCCACGGCTGAAACTTCTTGCCAATATTCCCTTCTAATGAACCATAATAAGGTATAAAAAATCTATGGTAGTCTGACTGTTTTTAATCACCCTTAAACAAAAAAAATTACTGAAATTACACAGAACCGTCCATTAAAAGCATAGGTATTTAAATAAAACTAGAAACGAACACAGACTCAGTCACTTTAAGAATAACTAGCGGCTACGCCCCTAGAGGCCTCTAGATTTTTTTTGGGGGGAAGGGAATTTTTTAGGGACGATTTCTCTTGGTGGGGGGGGGGAGTGGCACTCTCCCCCAAAATAGTTATAAACCCTCCCTGGACCTATGAAAAGCTACCCTGTAAAGGAGAACCATACCGATTGAGTGGTTAGCGAGGTCCTTTGGTACAGGAGAACATTCTGTTACTTTATTATAAGGATATTTTGGAAATGCGAATGATAGTATTTATGACTAAAATTCACATAAGTAAGAATGTATGATATTTATTTTCCTCGATCCGTCGGGAGGGGGGGGGGGCAGAACCTTCTCCCCTTATTTCAACCATTTTACTAGTTTATTTGGTTTCCTGCTCATATGTGAAGTTCTAGCCCTAATTTCTTCTAACCCTAAAGCAAGTTTGTTTTTTGTATACCATATGATATTAAATGCCCAACGAGTGCCAGAGACCCAAGACCTTTAAAGTAGAATATAATATGCAAAGGAATTACCGTGATCATAAGGAGCAGACAAATATACAATCTCATTTATATTAATAACATATTTAGGATGAAACAACAGACTGACATGTAGAGCATATAACCACAGTTTACTAAAAAAAATACCATTTTAAATCTGACCTAAAATGAAACAGATAAAAAAATAATATGAAATGAATATTCTAAAAGCAAGTTGTTCTACATTGAAACGGTGTGAGTTACAAAATATAAGCATAACCATTTATTTTTCTTCATAATTGAATAGTATTTTACAGAAATTGTACTACTAGCCGCATGCAACGGCGGTTTCTAGTGACAATTTATTACATTGATATCACAGTACATTACCTGATTGATAATTGTGGAACTATATAGTAGATCCTAAAGCACTAACATCCCAACTATTGTATATAACTAACCATTTGGTTGCATGACCCTTTTCTTAAAGTCCTAACTGGGCATTGTATTGAGTTATTGCTCTTTTGTTCCAGGCATTCCCTCAATTGTTATTATTAATGCTTTACATCTGACATAGTAGCAGTATGTACATCTTTAATTGACTTCAGGTATGGCTTGATTTGCTTAGATTCAAACCAATAACCTTATTAATGAGATGATCTTCATGGATACGGTACCTAAGAAGCTAAGAAGGTGGCTTAAAATTTTTGACTTAACATAAAGTAATACTAAGGATAGTTGCTTATTTTTAAACAATAAACATATAGCATTTTACACAATGGGAAAGAAATTGATCAATAATCCAAACTCAAAGTCTCAGGGGACAATTGACTATCTAAGCATTCAAATCTTTTAGCAACATATAACATATTGTTCAGGTCATAATGGTAAAACATGTGAATTAATAGCTTTCACATAAATCATGATGTTATTCTCATTTGTCCAACAATTGTAGAAACCAAATGGAAATACAACTGCGGAAAAAGCAACCTTATTTTCATATTTTAAAGAGTTGTCATTTATTTTCTGTACATAAGTAGAACTTAAATAATAAATACAGAAAGAAATATATATGTATATGCTTATTTTTGTATCAAAAGAATTCTTTGAGACAGGATTTTTCCTCCAAATTTTATGAACAACACATACTCTGAATTTATCTTATCTAAAAAATGTTTAAATGTATTTGGTAACCCTGATGAAGACAGTGTCTAATTCTTTTTGAAGTTGAAATTAAAAATAAAAACTTTTCTTTGACTTCTTGTCTATCATGCCTAACCAAATAGGAATATTCTTTTCAAACTTTTGATTGCCCAGTTTTATTTTCTTTAGAGCACAACTATTTTATAATTATGGTCTCATCAATATCTCCAATTTACATGTGTAGTGTGTATGCTTGCAAAAAAACACAGCTGCTGATCACATTAAAACTGGGTCATAGCTAAAGATGTTAACAATTTGATCTACTGCTGCTATATTATGTAGTTGTTAGATTAGGGGGGTCTCTGCCCAAAGCATATGCATCTAATTACAAGCACTGTTATGACTTCCAGACAAAGGTTGTACGATCAAACAGATGGTAGTTTTCAATATTTGTGATGTTGCTACTGCTATAAACCTTTCCCAGAGCTAGGTTATTAATCAGCTTGTTGATTGATTGATTGATTTAACTTCAACGCCTTCCTAACCAACAAATTTTGAAAAACCTATTCAATAAAGCAAATGCTTTGTTAAGGTCTAATGAACAAAAATACTAAACACAATTCTAAAAATTACCTTATTATTAACCCATTTACTAATATTTTTGTCTGTATTTGTTTAAGTTAAAAGGAATAATATTTCTTTCTCAGTGCCTACTTAAGTGTATATACTGCTTTATGAATAAAAGGTATTTAAGGGACACTCATGGTAGTCAGTAAGAATTTAAAAATCTAAGGTATCTGTGCATTGTTTTTTATTGTCAAAATTTAATAACATGTTTACATATAACTATTAATTTGATAACAAGGACATTATATCAACAAATTGAGAAGTAAAGATTCGGTTACCACTTTTTTAATGAAAAAGAACAATTAATATTTATGCTGAAAATGAAATAAAAAATATAATCATAATAAGAATCAGCAAAACGACAACAAAAAATTGATCATTGAAAGGCTAATTTTCTCCTTTATATTATAACTTCATGTAAACTCTAAGTGACGTATTAATTGGTTATTTAACTTACAGTATTGTAAAGTTAACTTCCTTAGGTGGTTTTGTAGACAAAACTTTGAACATATAGTAAATAGGTAAGGTTACTGGACTATCCTTTTAATCCCTCATAAAGCCTTTAACAATGTTTGCTCAACCAGATTGATTTTCAAATATTTTGCTACAATTTTGTGTATTACCACATTACCAAATCCAAATAAAGTAAAATGAATTTAAAAGCCTAAATTTATCAAAAGACTTAAATTAAACTTTAAAACAAGGAAAATGATATCAGAAAAAAGTGTACCAATACCAAAAAATAAGTCAGTAATGGTAGATAGACAACATTTTTCTATTAGAAGTATCTACAATTTAAAGCAATTTTAAAGTTTCTTGACTTTTAAATCTGTTATACAAAAAAAGCAAGTTACTTCAATCTACAGATCATTAGGACAACCCCTAGCTAATAATATTAATTTGATTATTACATTTGTCACTTGATAAAAAGTTGTTATACCAAGTTCGATGTTGAGTGTCAGTTTTGACATAATACCGCAATGTTTTTATTATGCATACCTTTTTTATTATATAAGGTTATCCCACAAAAAATGAAAAAAATATAAAAATAAAATTAAACAATTAAAAATATGCTGAAGAAATTTAAAACAAGATACAAAATATAAAAAATGTAATCATTTAAAGTCTTAATTTTCTGTAGTTAAATTCCAATAATTTGTCACATTAATATGATTTCAATATTTTATAACCGATCTAAATAACTAATATTCAATTCATACACCAAATTAAAAATTTTACTACTAAGATTTTAGTTCTACAAAAAAATCTATAGAGAAAGAAAGTCTAAGTGTAAAATTTATATAATTACACTGTTAATTGTTATACATTTTGTAGGGATACCATTCAGGCTTATTCACTTAAAATTTGTCACAAAAAGACAAAATGTAAAACCTAGGTACTGTTACTCTAGTATTATATCATCGTTTTTGCTAAAGCCAACCTGTCATACTTATATCTAAGAAAGACTATAGAACCACGCTTCATCGGACAAAGAAATATTAATTTCACTTGTCTAAAAGAATGAAATAAGTAATAAACTTTTTAGAAGTTTAAAAGTGTCCGCAAATAAGTTTTAATGTTGATATTAATGACAAATATAAATATGTATAACTTAAAAGAATATATAATGAGCATAAAATCTATTTGGCCTCTAGGTTTCCACCTTTAAAAGGACAATTAAGACTAATATTCAATACGAGTACACAAACTATATATCTTAACAGTTGGGAGGTTGAATCCATTTTATAGAAGCAGAAATATTATCTATGATTTCTGTTTTGACCCTTTAAAAATGTAATGTAGTATTCCATTTTCTCCTCTCTTGGTAATGAAATCATCAAGGCCGGTATGATTTTTGTAATCTATCATTCCAATTTTGCCTCTTTTGGTGATCCTATCATCAAGGCTGATACGATGTTTGTAATATACCATTCCACTTTCAAGAGCGCCGAAACTGGAATGGTGGATTACTCTTTTAACATCGACATAATTGAAATCATATGAACTATTTCTTAATTATTTTAATCAAAGAAATGCATAAAATATTAATTATAATTAACATTTTTTAATGTAAAATTAAAAATAACTGTCGATTTAAAAAAAATTATTTAAAAAAGGAAATAAATTTATATGAATACTCTGGTATGTAAACAAGAATGTACCATTCCAATTTTACCTCTATTGAAAGTTGACTGGTAAATTACAAAAATCATATCGGCCATGATGATATCATTACTAAGAGAGGGGAAAATGGAATCATAGATTATCTTTCCTACAGGGACAAAACCGTAATCATAGATTATATTTCTACTTTTATAAAGGTGATTTAACCCTTCTAACTGTTTAAAGAAAATTAAGCAGGTAATGTTACTTATAGATTTATACATTACAGTGACCCATGGTTTTGCAGACAAAAGAATATTTTTAGCAAATTTTGCTTTTTGAAAAAGGAAATTGAAACTCTCAAAGTTTTAGAAATATGATCAGCTGTAAAATACATCCTGTTATATAAAGTAAGCTTTTTTTGTCTGTAGTGAAGGATCTCGCTGACCGCTTCTGAAGCTTCTTATAGGTCAAAGGATGGTTTTAGGCTATTACATTTTTATAAAAAGTCTGGTTATGGTTTTAGGCTATTTTTGTGACCTTCCATATTCTTTCTAATATAGAGCCCCTAATATGCTAGGGGCGCAGCTGCTAGTATATTATAAACTAGATTGAAATATTGCGTTATTAGACTACAAAATTAAAACATTTTTTGGTTGTGAATTAACTTCCGTCCAAGTGTTAAAAGGATCATCAGAAGTGTATTTTTTAGAAAAGGATAAATTCCTCTTCAACTCAGCTTCACTTTTTAACAGAAAGTCCGTACATCCATTTAAAACATGGGACTTTTTAACCTTTTTAAAAACAGTCTTTTAAGTAATATAATTATTTTATTTTTGGAATAATGATTCCTGTTACAACAAAGTACAATGTTATAATGTAAAACATATTGTAAAAATGTAAGTATATCTTTAAACAGTATCCGTATTTAAGCAGTTTTGTAAAAAAATTTACTTATAATTTTATTTAGACTTTTTAGACATTTTATTTTATTTAATTTTATTATGCCGTAAATCAACTTTCTTGATTAATTTAATTTCCTTCTTCTGGTATAATATACTTCATTTTACAACTTAATACAGTTTTATAGGTTTTAGAAAAATGATTTTCCTTGTACAAAAGTAACAGGATGTCTATGTGTAGCAAAGTATCTGCTTACATCAGAACTGATATGGATTTTCTTTACAGTGAAGTTTCCTATAGGTTCGGAGAAGGTTTATAAATATTTTTAAAGAAGGTATCTCTACAATCCAAAGAGAAATTTACACTAGAAAAAAGACTCCCAAAATAATTTTTTAAGATTAAGCGTCAACTTCAACCCCCCCCCCCCCTATATAGCTTCAGGACATTGTCGCTAGTATCAAAAATAGTGAAAAAATTATAATTGAAAAGTTTAGTTATAAAGGCAGTTATTATAACACAAGAATACAAATAATATTATTAACACATATTCATATAATTTAATATCCTTTTTAAAAGCGAAGCATTTCTATAATTAGGGTAGGTCCGTCCGTCCGGAACGGATAGCTTTTTCCGTTAATTTAGGCATGTTAGAATTGTCCTATCGATTTCAAACTTTGCTTGGTGATTCCTGTAGCAGTTAGGTACGATTAAGAAAGCTTAGCAACTCTATAATCATTACCAGAATGTACGTTCGTCCACTTTGAATATGTTAATTTTTTTACTTTTTTAACAACAAATTTTTATGTGACCTAATTATCCGATTGATCTGATTTTTGGTATACTGATTTCTGGGACAACAAAAGACAATAATATAATTTAATATATAATATAGCTCTATAATGAAGTCCTAAAAATGTAAGTATGTCCATAAAAATTATTCTCTATCAAGCAATTTTTCAACAACTTTACTTAAAATTTTGCTTCGACTCTTATACATTTACTATTCAGTTCTGACACCATACACGTATTAATGTCCGTTTGTCCTTCCGTTTCAGTGCTTCGCTTTTATGAATGTTGTCATTCTTGTTTTTGTAAGTTTCATAACCTGGTATGACCGTTGTGTAAGCTAAATATATCAATAAATTAAAATTGTTTTAAAAGAAATCTATAAGTGACTCAATGGTAAAAACTCTAATTTTACAGGATAGTAAAACTTTTTACTATTCATAAACTTAACAAAATATATGATTAAGACATATTTTATGAAAACCTTACACGCTTGACTTATGTCCCATCAAATGCATTTTTTATTATTCTTTTGCAATGGATTTATTATTAATTACACCAGATTATCAAGTTTTCTAATGAAGTGTATCTTGTATCGAGCTAAAATAAGGATCTTCTCCTTTACCCTACCTCTTCACCTCCTAGTGGTTGAACAAAGCGACCAATAAATGAAAAATCAACCTAAATTGGCGAAAATTTTTCCTCTGTCATAATATCAACGAATATTTAAATCCATTTTTGTTGCTTACTTTTTAGCTGTATAAATAAGCTGTTTTTTAGCTACTGCACTATCTCTCGGCAGTACATATTATTGTTCTTGTTAATAAGTAAATTGTGCTTTTTTTTGTTTGCATGTTTTAATACTGATTGATGCATAATAGCTAAATTCTTTACATATAATTAACATTGAATACAAAGGATAGAACGTATATAGAAAACAGCGCTGAGTGTCCATTAAAAAATGACGTCATACAATTTAAATGACCAATGACAGGCCATTATTAATTGTAATTGACCAATGATAAATTGAATACTAGCCTATTATTGGTCATTTGTATTGTATGACGTCATTTTTTATAGGACACTATACGTTGTTTCTGTATATATGGCAATTTGATTATACAAATTGCCATAGAAAAATAAATATATAGTGTTATTGGATTTTAGGGGATTGTTTATTACAAACTTTGCAGCAATGTCTAGCGTCGGGAATATTAACACAGCCAAGTCGCTATAAAACAGTAGAAAGCAAATTGCCAGCAGACGGAAAAGGTCCCCAGCAGAGGGATCCAGGTTGTTGTCTGGTTAAACCACCTATAGTTATAGATTTATTGTTCTATGGTTGATATTAAATAATATTGTATTGTGTGCCTTTGTATTATATTCTCATTATTCCTGCTATTTTTTTACAGGATATAAAGAGATAAGACAATGGCCAATAAATTGATGTACATATCCAATAATTATACACAAAATTACCCCTTCTGTGGTACAAATCAGTGGTTAAAATATTTGGACACTTAACCGAGGACGTTCAAGCTTTTTTATTGAGGGGGGGGGGGATTGAAAACTGAAATTTTTTGGGAGGTGAATCTTTTTATCATAGAGGCAAAGACGTCTAAGCATTTTTTTAGGGGTTTGGGAGTAAAAATAAAAATATAAAATTTGGGGGTGCCTACGGCACTGAAAGACTTTGGGGACTAGTGTAATAAACAACACAATATCCCCTCTCTTCCTGATACAAACATCTGGGACAGTTAATCATAATGATTGCGTTTGATGTTTTTTCTACCTCTCTAGAAAAAAAACACTGTTTGATTAAAACTTTTGAAATAAGGCACAATAATATATCAATAATTATATTTCCAATATGGCTAAGAACCGGTTCTAATCCACCGGATATTAATCGGTTTCGAATCCATATTAAAAAATTGATTATTTGTATATTAACCAATAATAGCCGGTGGATTAGAACCGGTTCTCAGCCATACTAAAAACTATGTATATCATCTTATTACATAACAGCTTCAGCATCTCGGGACAAAAACCTGGTTACAATCATATGATTGTACATTTTAACATCCGCGGAAAGCTGTATATGATACGATGCAAAAAATTACTAATCCTAATTGTAGAAAAACTTCGTTTCTAGTAATGAAAATATTTGCTGAACTATATTACAAAGTTGAGTAATAAAAATGAATGAAAGCTCAATTAAAGTTTGAACATGGGTAGTATCAGAGATAGAGGGGACAGTGGGTTTTTATTTCACTAATCCCCAAACTTTTTAATAACGTTTTCTTATCCGTTAGCTCAATAACTTTAGGAAGTTTTATTGAATATTAATTGGTTGGTTCATTAAATTTTAAATCCAATCATTAATTGCAATCTACAAAAGGGGCAATTTTGTGTATTATCATTGGGGATGAACATCAATTCATCGGTCATTGTCTTATCCCTTTAGATCCCTGGAGTATAATATAATATTTACATTTGCAGCAAAACATGTGGATATTTATACAGGGATCTAAAGGGATAAGACAATGGCCGATAAATTGATATACTCCCCAATGATGATACACAAAATTACTTCTTTAGTAGATTTGAATTAGTGGTTGAAACGATTGAACTTGTACTGTAATAGTGTAATTTTTCAAATTAAGCAAAATATAATTTACAACAAGTTTTTCAAAAGCGAATTTGTAATTTCTTCGTGCTATTATGTTCCAGGGATCTAAAGGGATAAGACAATGGCCAATAATTTGATGTACATCCCAAATAATAATACACGAAATTACCTCTATTGTAGATTAAAATTAGTGGTTGAAAGCTTATAGAGAATCCCCCATTCTAAAGATTTATAATTTTGTTTCAGCGGACAGAGATTACTTTGAATGTAGAATATCCACCGCAAGTAAAGGTAAATAATTTAGATTATGGAAAGAAAACTAAGTATTTCATCGTATTTTCACGGTAACTTTTAATGGGTTATTTTAGGTTAGGAAAGTGTTAATGATTTGAGCCCCCCGCAGGTGCTAGGAGAAATCTACCGTGAAAATAAGATGAAACCCGCTACTTCGTTTTCTTTCCCATAATGTTGTTATAAAAACCAATGTTCAGCTGACCTAGTATAACTAACTCTTGTCTTTTCTATATCATGAATTACTCTAGTACGTCTTTCCATCCGTCTGTCAGAGACAAAGTGTGGGAAACGTGATTTTCTCGGCTCCTATTCAAGATAGACAGCTTAAATATTTAGTGAAGATTCCTATACCATATGCCCATCTAATCTATACATTGTTTTGTCCATCTGTCTGTTGTTTTGGGGTGCTAGATCGATTCCTAGATTTCAAACTTTTGCGATTTTTTCTACTCCAGTGCTCCTTTTCAAGTTAGAGGGCTAAGATTTTCAGGGGTTAATTAATTTTACATTCCACATATTTTCACGAAGTTTTTTTATTTGCTGTGCTAGATCGATTTTTAAGTTTTCCTGATTTTAAAAGTTTCGCGATTTTAAAGGTTTGGTGATTTCTCTATTTTACCAAGTTTAAAGTTTATTGTATGACACAGCTCTATAGTAAATTTTTTTCCGATTTCCATTCATATTTTTGGAGCTTCCGTATTTATGGATGTTGTCACCCTTGTTGTATTATGATTATGTGTATATAATCCTATGTCTCTTTCATAAAAAATGTTGTCATACATAAACAGCTAATTTAAATTTAAATATACATACATGTAATATTTTAAAAGCAAAGCTTTTCTAAATTTAGACCAGGTCCATCCTTAACGTAGCTTTAATTGGTAATTTCAAAATTATCCTATTAAATTCAAACAGAGTATGGTGATTTCTGACTCAATAAGGTAAAAACTAGAAAGCATAGCATCTCTATAATCTTTACCAAAAATCCAAAAAATTATTCTGAAAAATAATGTATAGCACTGCATCACAGAAAATTAGTTTTGGTAGCCCGGGCCTTCGGTCAACAAATCTGATTTTAATCATAAAATTTTTCATTTTAATATCCGCGGAAAGCTCTTTATAATAAACTCCTATTAAGTAATTGAAGCAAATAATTGATTAATATATCCAAATCTTTTTATTAACTTATTTTATCTGTTTTCAGTTGATATTTTCAAGTAACTCAGTGAGAGAAGGCGACAATCTAAACATATCATGTCTTGCAAGGAATAGTGATTCATTTAATATTATTTTAATATTTATATTAACCCTTAACGGTCGGGGGGGGGGGGGGCGTTGAACGCCCCCCCATCCGGTTTTTTCTATCTCATTTTCTGTGTGTGAAAGATGAAGAGCCCAAACTGCTTGACTTTTTAAGTATGGGTATGACACATAACTGAGAGTTGGAATTTTTCGAATATCTCCATCCTGGCGGGCACAGGATGCCAGCAAACCTGGCAGGGTCATCCAGGTAAAGAGCAAAAATATTTTTTTGACTAAAACAAAGCATTTTATCATACCAAAATACTAAAAAATCCTCTAATAGTACATCCTTATATGAAATACAGGTGTTCAAGTCACTTTCAGGTTCCAGGTATGATCCTGCAGGTCCTGATCCTCCAGGTCTCCAGAAATCTTTAAAAGGCTCCTGTGGCCGCAATTTTTGACTTAGAGACTTCAAATTTTAAACTTAAGCTTTTCTGACATGTATACATAACGTATTAAAATTTCATAAAGATCCGCCGCCGTTTTCCCGCCAACCGCCGACTGCGGCGGCTGGCAGCTGCCAAGTACAGCTGCGGCCGCTGAAATTTATATTTTGATATTTCTAATGTAAAATTTACATAAAGATAAACATTTTCTGGAAAAAAATTTTTCTTCTAGCTTCAAAAATAAGAAAATTACAGCCGTTTGAAATTTTTAAGTAAAAAAGGACCTAAAAACAAAGGTTGTTAAATAAAAGGGTGAAGGAAGCGAAAATTGACTTAGACTTATAAAAGGTCGGAAATTCATTATCAAACAGGGGTCTTGCACAAAAAAAATTAGCCCTCTAGCTCTAATAGGAACTGAGATAATAAGGGGGGGCGTTGAACGCCCCCCCCCCGACTGATTAAGGTGCGGCAAGGGGCCCGACTGTAAAGGGTTAAATAAAAAGAAGTTATTTATTTCGTAAAGTTGGGTGTAACTTTTTAGTTAAATGCTTTTATTAAGTCAATCTGTTCTTAATTAGAGCATTAATTAGCACGGAAAATACGCGAAAAAATGAACCCTTTTTGTTATATATATTATAATCCTTGATGGCCAGTCAGAGACACAATAATCCGTCAAACTTATAAAGTAATTTATAGCAGACATTAATCTCCTCATAGAATATCTTCTTCCCTCCTACGTTGGAGGTGGCATTATTTTTTAGTAGCGAAGCAACTCTATAATTCCGTCTGTCCGTCCGTCTGTCCGTCTGAGACAGAAAGGGGGAAACAGGATTTTTTCGGCTCCTATTAAAGATAGAGAGCTGAAATTTTCAGGGATTGATTATGTAAACAGTCTTCATATTTTCACTAAGTGTTATTAAGATTCGTCTGTTGGTTGAGGTGCTGGATCGATTCCTACATTTTTAAGTTTTCATGAACTCGTATTCAACATAGACGGCTGAACTTTTCAGGGATTAAATACTTTCATATTCTGCATACCTTTTTCAAGTTTTATCTAGGTTTGTTTATTGGTTGGGGTGCTAGATTTTTAGGATTTTCTCTACTCCTATTTGAGATAGACGGCTGATATTTTTAAGGATTAAATAATTTTACAATTTACATATTCCTACAAAGTTTCATTAAGATTTACTAATTTGCTGAGGTGCCCAGTCGATTACTATATTTTCACGTTATAAATCTTATAAGGTTTCGTGTTTTTTACTTTAATGTTTTTTTATGAAACTGCAATAAAGTTCATTTTTTCCGGATATCCAACCATAATATTTGTGCTTTGCTACTTATGGATGTTGTCATCCTTGTTACCTATTTTAAAGGTTAGTAATAAATTGTTATGCATTTAGCTTCATTTTTCTTCCTTAATTCGCACCAATTTATGCAAACAAATCTTATCAACTCTTAAATTTAACAAATTAATTAAAGATTTCACCTCTTTGATAGGAATTATTAATCTCCTATCATATTAGAGTATTTTTCTATTTCATTCATAAGGAAAATTGCTACATTTACATGTAACTTTTATAAGACTTCTTAAAATTTATCTTTAATTGTATATACCCCTTTCAAAAAACAAATATAACAAATATTATCAACTCCAAAAATTAAATTAATTTAAGGATTGAGCGCTTGATAGAAATGACTATGGAATCCTATTCTGATTTCCTCAATCGCGATCTTAAACTCTTTCTATGCATCTTGGAACAAGTGTTACTGCTTTTCAGCAAATAATTATGTTTTTAAATTAATTTCATGGTCACGTCCTCTTATTCGTTAGTTTCAAAGCTTAGGGTATTTTCATTGAATTTTTGTTCCTACTAGTGGTGTTCTACATTAAGATATATAAGTTTTCCGGAATTTTAATGTTAGGGGGAGATTTGAAATCTGCATCAAATTTTAAGGTTTTTTTTTTATAAAATTCGTTTTTTTGTATAATTCTATATCTAAAAGCGGAAATGCATTTTAAGTTAATTAATTTTGACCAATAGGATAGGTGGATTTTAAACTACCTGCGCTCTAATTGGTTGAATGATGTACGCCATCCAATCAGTGCGCAGATTTTTTAAATCCACCAATCACAGATGCCAAAATTAATTAACTTAAATTGCATTTCCGCGTTTAGATAAAGAATTATAGAAAAAACGAATTTTTAAAAAAATCCTCAAAATTTGATGCAGATTTCAAATCTCCCCCTAACTTCAAAATTCCGGAAAACTTATATATCTTATTCTACATGTTTAACCAATTATTTTAATTTATTGAAAAGGGGTTATTTTTTTATAATCATTTGGTACTAAGAGTCAAGTATGCTGAAAATTTATAAATACAAAATAAGTAAAATACTTATCTTAATATTTATAAATCAAGGAAATTTTAACAATATAAATAGCCTGGTTTGTTTGTTAGAATGTAGACACACCATCTAAAGGAAGGATGCAGCAGCAGAATATTATATCTTCAATAATGCATATCATGCCCTTTTCATTTAGATTCTTAAAGAGTTCCATTCTTAAATCTTTCATAATTTTATGTTAACATGAGTTGGAACCTTAAAATCTTTACCTTTATAGAAAATTTAACTCCACATTGTGAAGCTTTAAAAAGTGTTTTAAAAAATCAGCCATGTGACGTTATTAAAATGAGGGATTATCCATCTCTTTTTTAGGGGTTTTCTTTCCCACTTCTCCTCTCATCCCTCAAGTTTATGAGGTCACATGGCTGAGACACTTTGTAAAGCTTCCCACATTGCTTTTACTGACTCATTTCTTCAAATAAGTTTAATTTTTAAACAAGAATATATGCATTTAAATTGTAATAAAGTGATCCTTAAATTTTATTATTAATTATTAAAATTAAGTATTAAATTGAGATGTAGATAATTCTAAAATTTTATATTCTATCAGTTATCTATTTTTAAGTATTGAACTTTGATAGAGTCATCCTTAAACTTTGATATTCCAGTAATAATCTATTTTTAAAAATTGAACTGTAATAATGCTCATCCCTAAACTTCCAGTAACTATCTATTTTTAAGAATTGAACTTTGATAGAGTTATCCTTAAACTTTGATATTCCAGCAATTATCTATTTGCATTTCCCGCAAAGCAAAATTTTTCTCACATAATTCCCCTAAGAGAAGTTTGCTTTAGAAGATTTTCCTGGCACTTTCCAAAAAATAATAAATGAATTTATCTTACTAAATGTACTATTTGAAGTACATAGGACACGTTAAGAACATAAATTGGTAACCAATTAAAAAAAAGACTTACTCCCGCCCGCTATTTTTAAACAAAAGTTTATAGCTCTTATAGGGGCCTAAATGCTTTATATTGAATAAAAATAATATTTTAATGGTAGACAAACATATGGATTTTTTAACTACTTTTAAGTGGTGTGTCCAGTTTTGACACCCCATTTTAGCCATAATTTATGGGGGTGTATTACAGACAACAAGAGGGGTGTATTTTAGTGTCAGGGGGTTGGATACACCTTCCTAGGTGTCTCTCCATCCAGTAGGGGGGTCTAGACCCTTTTCAAGGGGGAGTAGAGTGGATGGACACCTATTCATTATCTGCATGTTTTGGAAATAAAAATCATGGAATCAATTAAAGGGAAAGAAAAGTTAATTTATCTTCTATTAACCCATCTCTGTATCCAGGGATATGACAATGAGATTGATTTCCATTAACAGATCCCTGCATTTCTAGCGGGTTAAGTTTTCTTTATAATCTTAAGTTTTGCATGTCACGACGATTCAATTTGCATTTCTGAAAGAGTAGTGTATATTTATAATACACTTATTACACTAGATAGTCAAGTAGCCAAATGGATTTATTCTTATTATTTTCATTTTCTCTATTAAAGTGAACTGTGTAGTGGGCTAAATTACCATCCCTGCCCTTTACCCCATCCCCTCACTTTCTACTGGATGAATGGCCCGATTAATAATCAACAGGGGAAATAGCAATCCAAATTGACGACAATTTCCCCTTGTCATAATATCCACGTACATTCTGCATCCATTAGTAGCCACAGAAATATATCCAATTTACAAGTAGAACATCTAAAAAAATATGGATAGACTGACAGACAAAGTAAAGTTATACAGCAGATCATCAGTGTCAAAAAAAAGAGAGACAGAAAAGAAAGAAAGATATACAAATTTAGAAATTTACTTTGATTCATGCCCGACAGACTGACGGACCAGGTAAGTTGTCTACTGGTTGCTCTTTCTAACAAATCAACAGTATATAGCATCCATGTATATACTTGAATGACCTTTTTTCATGAAAAACGCTGGGTTAAGCAGTCTAATAAAGGAAGGCATATTTTGGCAATATTCCATATTGTTAGGTCAAATAGTTCTTAATATGACCAAACACATAGTATGATTAAACGCATAATTAGGAACATTTTGACTTAATAAGCGCATTTGACTCGAAGCTTGCACTTTACTGTACGAAATAACGGAAAAAATGTCCCCCTTTTATGAGAATCTTTCTTTTTTTCTGACAAAAATAGATTTTCATGAATAACAAAAGAAACCCAAGAATCTTATGATGTTGAAAGATGAAAAGAATAAGAATCGATTCATTACAGATGTAAGAAAAATAAGAATGTGCTTTTCTAATTTGGAATATTTCCTCAAAGGTTCCAGGATAAAAACGCAGGAGTGACAAACGTTGAAGTGAACAAAAGCAGGAGTGTCTAAATTATATGGCATTTAAAAAACCTGGGAGATAGTTTAAGATAGGTTAGTTTATGTGTTCTCTCCGAAGTATGTCACTCCTTCGTTTGTACACTCCGATGTTTGTTCACTCCGACGTTTGTCACCCCGACGTTTGTCACTCTGACGTTTGTCACTCTGACGTTTGTCACTCTGACGTTTGTTACTCTGAGGTTTGTCCTTGGACCTCCTCAAATAGTTATTCCAGGATTTTTAGCAGCAAAACATCTCTGAAATTCTAAATAAAAGTCCGTCTGTATATACTTTTCTAGAATTCCATGTGATGTAAGATGTCTGAATTTATTTGTGAAGATTCCTAGGACTATCAAGTATCTAGTCTATAACTTACTTTGCTCTTGTCCTACCCTTAAGCTGTTAAAAAACTGGATTTACAATCAAAGCTATCCGTTAACTGGTACACAGACATACAGATGACCTAAATATAGAAATGGATTACTTTTAAAAATTTGAAAATTATAATATTTTTACGCGAACCAGGATATTTTTCTAAAGTTTATTATGATTTTGCCAAGAAAATTAGGATTTTGCCAAATTTATGCATTACAATATTCAGAATATTATACACATTAATATTTATTAATAGTGCAACTACTCTAAAATGAGAATATGTTTGTATGATCGTTCGTAATATGACGTATCCTCAAGGCTTATCTTCAAAAAAGAAAAGAATTTTTCAAAGCTATTGGCTATTGCACTTATCTGTTTTTGAGAAAATAGCATTAACTATCCTGCGAGTTTTATGAAGCTTTAATAAGATGTTACACATAATCTAAACCTTAAAGGAAATTTATTTATTAGAATTGAAACATTTTATGTTTGTATTATAAAATTTTCTTTATTATTACTATATTACAGTTTTCTGTTCTTTTTATCTACAGATCACTTATTATGGAATAAATATTTAAAGCAGTGTATTATAGACAGCTTTCAGCGTATATTAAAATGAAAAATAGGGGTTAACCAAACAGGTTTTGATTTAATATTCGTGGAAAATTATCTGTAATACGATGCTATAGAAAATCATTTTTCTGTGTGGCTGGGAACCGGCTCTTATCCAATGGGTATTACTCGGTTTCGAAGCCATACTTGAAAAACATTTGCTTGTTTATTTATCATATTCCATGACAAAATATTCTGCCAGGATAATCATTTTTGTTCACAAAATTTATGCATCAAATATTTAAATTTTATTATATTCTATGTACTTTTAAAAATGTTCTTATAATTGTTTTAAGGTTTATAATTAGTTTGAATATAGAATTAATGAGACATAAAAGAATAGATTTATTTTAGGAAGTAATTTTTGTTAGTGATTTAAGATATTTATTTATTTATTTATTTTTATTATTTATCAGGTATGAATTTTCCTATAAAGTGACATATATTGGACTCAATTATTTTCTTAAAGGATTCAACTATTTACAACTGCCCTTTCCTAACAAAATGTGTACCTTATTAAAACTATTAAAGTGGTCAGATTGTTCCTACTCGGTGTTCCTATTAGTCAAATAAATGGATTGGAAATTAAACTTTGAAAAATCTTTGATGCTCAACCCAACAGTGGTGAGGGCAGAAAATGAGTGATGAGGAGAGGAGAAGTGGGAAAGAAAACCCCTAAAAAGAGATGGATAAACCCTCGTTTTTATGACGTCACATAATGTTTTTTTCACCAACAATGAATAATTTGCATCACTCTATGAGTCTATATTCATTACTCGTACAATAACTGTTGATTAGCAAAGATCAACAAATTAGACAGTTTAATACATTATGTTTCCATATGGACATACAAGCATTTTACGACTTGAAAATAGAGCTCCTTCGTACATAATATTTTGCCTAGTCGGGATCATGGAAAGAAAACGAAGTAGACGGTTTCTTCGTATTTTCACTGTAGCTTTTAAAGGATTATTTTAGGTTAGGTAAGGTTGAGTAAATGTTAATGATTGCCCCACAGGGTTAGAAAATATGCCCTGCAGTGGCTAGAAATGGGAGAAAGGCTACTGTGAAAAAACGACGAAACCTGAAACTTCGTTTTCTCTCCATGATCTCCTAGTCGTCCTAGTAATCATTTAAATTTAAGTAAATACTATAATTATACACAATCAAAAAAGTAGTAATTTGTGCTGAAAAATATTATTATTAAAAAGGACTTACGGATTTTCTGGTAATGATTGTTACACTTTCTAACCTAACTGTTACAGGAATCCTTATCCACGTATAACTTTTTAAAATACCAAAGAAACATATTTTAATGAACCTATACCAACAGAGCTAACCCAGTGAATGATTTGAAATATTCCTGGCTTCTCAATCAACGGACTATCTATGATGATTTTACAGGTAAACATATCTATCTATCTGTCTATCTATCTATCTATCAATCTATCTATCTGTTTGTCTGCCTATCTATCTATTTTTCTATCTTTCTATCTTTCTATCTTTCTATCTTTCTGACTTTCTATCTTTCTATCTTTCTATCTTTCTATCTTTCTATCTTTCTATCTTTCTATCTTTCTATCTATCTATCTTTCTATCTTTCTATCTTTCTATCTTTCTATATATTTCTATCTATGTATCTATCTATTAAGAACAGTATTCATTACTAAAATCAAGAAATAGTTATTAATCCAACTTCTAGGTCTTTAGTATAGAGTTAAATCTTCCTTTTTCTTTTAGGTTCTTAATTCTCTTTAATTACAAACCCTTTTATTAATGAATTACAAAGTGAATATATGGACATATACAAACTTAGAGACAAAAATAGAAAAATTAAATAGATTAATTCCTCTATTTTAAAAGAACTTTTTATTTGTTTTAAGTTTAAGAACATCAATGGTTGCTGGCACTTATAATTGCAAAGATGGTAGACACATCCCCCCCCCCCCAAATCTATATGGATTGAAAGCCAATTTATTATAAGTCAAAAGTTTTAATTTACATATATCCCAATTCTTACTATAAATAGCTTCATGGTAAAGGCTATAAATAAATAATCTAATATTAATATGTCTAGTAGGTATTCATTAATTTAAACAAGTTCAAAGGACTCAGAGCTGGATCTTTAAATCATTTTAGTGGTGAGCCAGATCAGGGTGAGCCGAATTTCAGCTAATCACAGAGCGGCATTTCATAAAATGCTGTGCTCTCATTGGTGGAAAGTTGGTTCACCCCGATCTGGCTCACTACTAAAATGATTTAAAGATCCAGCTATGGACAGAATTTAAAGCGGGGATCTTTAAAAAAAAATTCTGAACTATATTACAAAGTTAAGTAATACAAATGAATGAAAGCTCAGTTAATAATTTACAATATCAGGGATCTGAAGGGATAAGACAATGGCCTGTTAGATTGTACAATCCAATCATGATTTAAAACAAATCCCAAAGTTTTAAAGCAACAACAGTCTGATAAACATATCTATAGTATAGATGTATATACGGATATCTCCCTACCCCCCCCCCCCTTTTTCAAGGACCTTTTTCGTCTGCTAGCAAATTGTTTTCTGCTTGTTGGCTGTGTTAATATACCCGAAACTATTGGTTGATTTTCAAAGACCAAAATTAAATTAAGAGTTGGCACAAGATCCTTGGGATGGGGGAAATACAGTTATTTTACCCCTTTGGTGTATTACTCTAATGTCTGATATACTCTCCCAACATGTCTTCTTTTTACAGGTTTTTTCTTGTTTTTGTCAATTTCAATTTATCGCCCTGCTATTTTCTCTCTGTCTATAACAATTCGCCATTAAGATAAACCAAATCTAAAATTCACTTTGAACATAGACAGGACTTGTATGAAAATATATAGGAATGTATAATTGTTTATTTGTTGTAATGCATTATTATACACTAGCGACTTCGCCCCTAGGCTCTAGGGGCTTTGCCCCAAGAGGTTTGATCAAAACAATTTTCGTATTTTAGATTTAAAGGAAAATTAAAAAAAAATTGGGGGGGGAGAAATTTTTTTTTCTTTGGGGGGGGGGGGGTTAGTCGACCCCACTATTTTAATTTTAGTTTTAAAAAGAAAAGAAAAATTTTATTTTTTTGGGGGGGTATTTTTATTTTTTTGGGGGGTTTGGGGTGTCCCACCCCCAAAGAAAATACAATCAAACAGACAGACAGACAAACAAAAAGACAGACATCGTTCTACTTTGTATTCTAGATACAGGGTGAGTCAGAAAAAACTGAGTTTTTGATTTTCAGAAACAACCAGAAGGAATACAGAAAAAATAATTACATGTCCTTGTTCTCTGTACAAAAGCACATCAAACTTGTTTAGGTGTTTTTCATTATCTCTAAAAATGCGGCGTCTATGATAGGTGTATGGTGTCAAAAAATGCCTTGTGTGAAAAATGTTGATCAAGAATAATTAAAATAACTCATCTCTTTTGTATAAAAAAATCTTAAAATTTCAATATTTATTTAAAAAAAGGTCTAAGAAAAGTACTTAATGAGTTTTAAAGGTGAAATGCTTTTTGGCTCCTCACAAAAGCATTTTTAGAATACTGCAATTTGTCATTTTTTCATATTTCTTGATTGTGATGCATGTGGTTTAAAAGAATCTACTATAATAACGTAGCTTATAGTAAAAAGAAAAAAAAACCTTTTTATTTGACAAAAAAATCTCTTAAGATAAAAAAGTTATCAAGGTTTGAATTTTTAAAATAAAAATGCCTTTTAGAAACCCTACCCTATATAAATGAAGTTATTATGATGGATTATAACACACAAGTATAATTTGTTAAAAGGGGGCGGAGATTTTGGAGATTAAATCCAGTCTTGCACCAAATATAGAGGAAATTCAGGGGGAGGGGGAGGAATTTAGGTAACAAGATGAAATATTTCCGGCCATGAGCTGGTTTTCTGGTCATGGGGTATTAAGTCTTAACAATAGATTACAACAAAATGTTTGATTTATAATTTGATAATTTGATTTAAAAAATTTGTATTTTTAAGATGTTAAATATTTACAATCTGTTGAATAAAAATTTTATTAATCAAAAAATAAGTTTGTTTATCTTTTTAGAATGGTAGACATTTTTATTATAAATAAATCTACCTAAAAAGTACAAAATAATGGCCGAAAAAGTGATCACACACACTTTTTGAAATCTTTATGCTCTAAAAAGCGCCGTTTTTTTCAGAGATATTCAAAAACACCTTTTCTAAGTTTAATGTATATTTTTATAGAGAACAAGAACCTATAATTGTTTTGTCCATATTCCTACTGGTTGTATCAGAAAATCGGAAAACTCAGTTTTTTCTTACTCACCCTGTATGTGTTTGATAGTATCCTTGTAACTTATGCTTACAATCCACGGTTGGTTTTTTATTAAATGAATAAGATAGGGTACAATGTTTGACACTTTCGATATAAGTAAATGATAATAAAAAAACCCATAGAATGCGATAATAACTTCAGAAAAATCAAAGAAAATAGTTTTCATACTTAATTAACGTTTTTAAGTTTTTCTTCAAAAAGTTTAGATAAGATGCCTTTAAAAGTCGTCTATGATTTTGTCAGGGATAAAAATGTAACTTTAAAATAAGAATTACAACATATTTTTTCAATTAGTACAAAGTAAAATTTTGAACATTTTATTGAACAGTATATTTTTTAAAATGTGAAGTAGAAACCTGAATATTTTATCATGAAAATTGTGTTATGATTTGATTGTCTGCTAGATTACAAGAAAAAAGATACTGACAGTACTTGTTGGTTCTTTAAAAAAAATTAGGTAGATTACTTTCAGAACCCCTCTTTTTGCAATGTTATTTCAATAGAACAGAGCCGTAGTCTTAGTGTACTCAATATCTAGACAGCCAACCATTGTTTTAGAATTGTTCAAATTTTTTAACTTTTGATAAAAACAGAATTAATGGTATTTTTGTAAATATTATACCTCCAAGAAATGGCTATACTTCCCAATCATATGTTGTGTGATATTTAAGAGGAATTATTTTGATATAATGTCATTAAAATATTCGTTGAAAAAAGTGCTATTCTAGCTTATACTTTTTATTTCAATGTGTATGATAATTCAAATAAAAGATAATGAAGATTTATATTATATTCAATTGTTATAATTATAAAGAAAAACCTGGAAACAGTAAAAAACTGACTTTATTTTATTGACGTAGGGAAAATTTTGTCAAATATTTGAATAAAAAAACAATATAAAACAAAATAAATTATTTTTAATATAGTCACAAAAAGGCTTAATGAGTTTAGGAAATATTTCATTCACTAATCATGTCATTTAAACTCTATTACACAGAATACAGTGTTAAAAGATGTTCTCGTTTTAATTTTAAGTAATTTCAAATGCATTTTAATACCTTTTAATGATTTATTTTTTGAAACATCTTTTTATAAAATGTTATTGATTTTTGAAGTTATATGTTAAAATGTTTTTAAATTTTGTTAACATTTTGTTTTAAATGTAGAAAATTGGTAATTCTAAACATTCAAAAAATGATTTTATTAAATTTTCATCACTTAAATTGCATGTTTGATGAAATTTTCAACTGATAATTCAAGAAAAATCGTTTAAGTTTTATTATATTTTACTTTGAAATGTTAAAAAAATATAATTATTGTCAAAAATGTGGAAGTTATACTTTCCTCAAAAAAAGACCTAAAACATGCAAATTAACACGTGTAATGAGATTTTTTTTCTTTCAGGTTTAATTTTAAGTAATTTTTGATATTTTTTGTAAAAAGGATTTTATATAAAAAGTTATAAAACTCGAGTTATGTAGTGGTTCTAAAAAAGGTTGCGAATTTATGCAATTTTCTTGCAAAAAAAATTTTCTAGGATTTTAAAAATAGCAAAGGGTGTTATTAGACGTACTTACAGATACAATTGCTAAGTCATTTTGGCCAAACACTAAAATAAAGGTTTTACATCTGAGGGTCCAACCGTGAATCATTTTTCTGAAATGTACTTCATGCAACAACTCTTTAAACTAATTTGTCGGTCATATTTTACTATTCGTTTATGAGAATAATTATCCCCTACCCTAACTATCTGTATATAATTCTTTCTGTTTATGAGAATAATTATCCCCTACCTTAACTATCTGTTTATAATTCTTTCTGTTTATGAGAATAATTATCCCCTACCCTAACTATCTGTATATAATTCTTTCTGTTTATGAGAATAATTATCCCCTACCCTAACTATCTGTATATAATACTTTCTGTTTATGAGAATAATAATCTCCTACCCTAACTATCTATATATAATTCTTTCTGTTTATGAGAATAATTATCCTCTACCCTAACTATCTGTATATAATTCTTTCTGTTTATGAGAATAATTATCCCCTACCCTAACTATCTGTATATAATACTTTCTGTTTATGAGAATAATAATCTCCTACCCTAACTATCTATATATAATTCTTTCTGTTTATGAGAATAATTATCCTCTACCCTAACTATCTGTATATAATTCTTTCTGTTTATGAGAATAATTATCCCCTACCCTAACTATCTGTATATAATTCTTTCTGTTTATGAGAATAATTATCCCCTACCCTAACTATCTGTATATAATTCTTTCTGTTTATGAGAATAATTATCCCCTACCCTAACTATCTGTATATAATTCTTTCTGTTTATGAGAATAATTATCCCCTACCCTAACTATCTGTATATAATTCTTTCTGTTTATGAGAATAATTATCCCCTACCCTAACTATCTGTATATAATTCTTTCTGTTTATGAGAATAATTATCCCCTACCCTAACTATCTGTATATAATTCTTTCTGTTTATGAGAATAATTATCCCCTACCCTAACTATCTGTATATAATTCTTTCTGTTTATGAGAATAATTATCCCCTACCCTAACTATCTGTATATAATTCTTTCTGTTTATGAGAATAATTATCCCCTACCCTAACTATCTGTATATAATTCTTTCTGTTTATGAGAATAATTATCCCCTACCCTAACTATCTGTATATAATTCTTTCTGTTTATGAGAATAATTATCCCCTACCCTAACTATCTGTATATAATTCTTTCTGTTTATCGTTTTCTGTCTCACTCTTGTTTTATATAAACCTAATGTAAAACAAGGATGATAACATCCGTAAAAGCGTAGTTTATTAGGTAAGTCAGTCGAACAAACAAGCATTTTAAAGACTTACTTTTTGAGGATGCTTTGGTTATAAAAATGACACCTAATCTAAAAATAGGATTATAAGATTTTATTTGATGTAAAAACTTAATGCGAAAAAAGCTGAAATATTAAAATTAACGTAAGGACTTACAGGTAATTATTCATCAAATCTGACACGTATATCTTTTCTGGACGTACGGACGGACAGACATAAATGATAATTGATTAAAAAATCTTTGCTTTGAAAAAAACATTGTACAACAAAAGATGTTTTCTGAAACCATCAAATTTTAATTAAAACAACTTTAGGGACTTTTATTAAATGTTGATTGAGTTTTACACCTCTAATAAATACTTTTAATCTACAAAAAAGGTAATTTTGTTTATTGTATTTGGATGAGTACATTAATTCGCGATCCATTGTCTTATCCCTTAAAAGCCCTGTTAATCAGGAATATAAAGAGATAAGACAATGGCTGATAAACTGATATACTTCCTTATGTTGATACAAAAAATTACCCCTTCTGTAGATCACTCATAGTGGTTGAAACGTTTGGACACTCAACTTGAGGACCAACCAATCAAAATTCAACACAAGTCCCCAAAGTTTTAGAGCCAACGAATAAGAAAAATTTATCAGAAAACTTTGGGGACTAGTGTAATAAACAGCCCAATGTTCCCTTTCTCACTGCCAATTAAATCAACTTTGTTATGCTATTTCTAAATGTAACACAAATGTAAAAACACGCCATGAGATCCAAACACCGCAAAATTAATTTCACCAGAATTAAATTCTTGGCTTTTTACATTTCTCTTCAAATTATTTCTTCTTCATACGAAATATTTATTTTTTACTTTTAGTAGCGAAGCCACTCTATGATTAGGGTATGTCCAACAAATTTGTTCTGAAGGAAACGGATTTTATTGTCTGCTATGATAGATAGACGACTGATATATTTTGTTTATAAAGGATCCTCTAACCATTTAAACTATTTTTCGGGATCCTTAAAACCTACAGAATATGTGATTTATCAGTTCCTATTTAATATAGAGTCCTTGTAATGTTCTACCATCAGAATGCCTCTTTATATTCATACACTAAGGGAGGTTAAATAATAAAAAAACTTTAGTTTCAATTTTTTGCCAACAATTAACCATAATGCCTTACGTTGCATGATTATACGTTGATTTTTGAAAGACATTATCTCCGTTCTTACTATTAACATCTCGTATCTTACAAAATAACAGTATGGTTATTAGTCTCGAGTTATATAAATCATTTTTTTTATTTTAAAAATTTTAAAATTTCAAAACTTTGTAGAAAAATAAAAGTTTTGAGAAAATCCGCTTAAAATATATTTAAAGCCTAACTAATTATATGCAAATTAATTTTGGGAATAGAGTTGTAGAAAATAGATTACCATCAAATGAATAATTGTTAAATATTATTTAATGTCCCGGTAAAAGACAGAATGAGAGAAATATCCTCCTGTAAATTAAAGAAGTTTTATTTATATCTGTCCTCTAAGATCTCATGAATTGCTTGCCAATTCTGTATACAAAGTTTAGTATTTTAAGCAAAAACAATAGATATATTACTACTTTGATCTTATACCAGATTTTCCTCTTCTCTAATAAAGTGAAACTTGCGGCGGGCTAAAATTACTATTTCCTTTTTACTCCATCACCTTACCTGGATGAACGAACTGACCAATAAACGAGTTCCATAATAGCAAGCCATTATGTGACGACAATTTTCCCTTATCATAATATCCACGTATTTTCTAAATCCATTGCAAAAACATAGCCGTTTACAATTTACTTTAAAGCTGCAGGACAATAGGGTAAAAGCAAAAGGGTTAGGGAGGAAGGGGAACTTGGGATGTGTATTACTAAAGTCCCCAAAGTATTTTCTTATTCATTGCTTTTGGGATTTTTGTTGACTCAATTTTTTGATGAGTTATCCTAACGTTTATATTATTAAATGTATTCTACAGAATGGGCATTTTGTGTATCATCAATGGAAATGTATATCAATTTATCGGCCATTATCTTATCCCTTTAGATCCCTGCTTTAAAGTTGAGAAACAATAGGGCCAAAAAAACGGTTGTCTATTTTGATACTCTATTATTTTCAGGACTACCACTGGACAAACCAGAATATTATATTCCAAGGTAAGGCAAATTTAATTAGTGAGGTACGACCAGGGAGCTAGGGAGAGGGCATTGCACTGTAAATTATTCTTGTAATCAAAGTTTAGAATACAATATCGTGAAAACTTTAAGAACTTTTATTAAATCTTTATTGTTTCGTTAAAATAATTAATGTTTAAACTTTTAACCTAAAGAAGGGTTGATTTTATTTTTTATCATTAGGGTTGTCTTATACCTCATTACCCCTGTGGACAATTAATTATGTTAAACATGGAGATATTGTGTTGATTTATTAGTTTCCATAGTTTATTTTGACTACATATCCATTTTATATATAAAAGAGGCAGCATAAATTATTTTGTTATGTAAGTTTGAAAATTCTAAGTTAAATTTTTATCATCCGCACAAATAAGATAAGAAAAGCAAAGATTCTTTTTTAAGATCCTAGATATGCTTCATTTTATAAAGTTATTCATAAAATCACTCTTTAAGGAAGTAAATTTATTGCCAATCTTTTTGTTTATTATTCTTGTTTGTTATTGTTATTATTAACATATTATAATTTGTGTCTACATTAATGTACGAAAATACACTGTTAAAAATATTTTTTTTAGCAACACTTTTTACCCAATTGGGAAATTTCAAATAAATTTCAATAAAATTTTTATGTACTAGCGGGTACATAAAGAAGAAAAATAAAAAATACATAAAAAATAAGAAGCATTAGAAAGTGTCATGTGTGACGTCATAAAAATACCTCTAAAAGAAGGGATGATAGCTGAAGTGGGAAAGGAAACCTATAAAAAAGAGATAGACAATAGACGTATTTTTATGACGTCATACATGATACTTTCCAGCGTTTCAAAAATAACTTAATTGGGTATTTGTCTTTAGAAAAGCTTTAAAATACAATAACAATTTGTGAAAATTTGAGTCAACTTTGCTAACAAACAGTTATTTATAAATATTTTTAATAGTGTACTGTTAAAATGGATGTAGAATATACATGGATATTATGACAGGGGATAAATTGTCGCCATTTTAGACATAATTTATTGGTAAGTTTATTCATCCAGTAGAAACGGAGGGGATTTTATAAATGAAGGGGGATAGGGGAGATTGTTAATTTAGCCAGCAACAAGTTTCACTTTATTAGAGTAAATGATAATCTTGTGTAAGATCCAAGAAATAATAAATCTATTACTATGTATAAAGCAAACAACTAAAATAAACAATAAACGCCTTTTACATACTAATAACCATCACATGTCATGGGCTAATTATGCGTAGCAACAAAGTCAACAACAAGAATAATTTTGACTGCAGTAGTGGAGCATAATAATCTAGTAACAGTTATAATAAAGTAAAAAGATCTATGTCTGTGTGTATCAAAATATCTCACTGAACCACTGAACCGATATGGTTCTTCTTTACAGGGTAGCTTCTCATAGGTCTTGGGAAGGTTTATAACTATTTTGGGGTAGGGTACCACCACCCTCACAAGAGAATGGCCCTAGAAAGAATGACCCCCACCAAAAAAGTATTTTTTGTACTGTTTCTTTGTAAAACTACATTTAAAAGGGGAAGTCGACTTCCCATCTCACTGCCCTCAAAAGCCCCTCTAGATGCCTCTAGGGGCGTATCAGCTAGTATGAACTACGGTGATAAAATATTCGGAGTGTATTCAATAAATTCAAATGAAAAAATGATGTATTCATATGTATGATTTGAATTAGATCTATGCCTGTCCATCTGTATGTTTGTCCCTTATATTCTCGCTAACCAATAACCTGATAATAATATATTGATACAAAGTTATTGTGATTGTGCTAAAATTATTTATTGTCAAACGGTCGGACTTGTTCTAGTTATAGAATGGCTGCGCGTTCTAATAATAATATAAAAATGCGTATATTTCTATTTACATTCAGAGAAGAAGGGAACATTTGACTATAACTTAGTTTATCCAAGGCTTACTAAACACGCTCTCTCAACAATCTCAACTTTGGCAACTTTTATTTAATCTGAATTTGTTGGTTTTTAAAATAGTTCTTTTCAACCTTTCAATATAAGGATTGATTTTATTTATCGTCCATTGTCTTATCCACTAAGATTCCTTATCTAAAATACAGTTTCAAGCGTATTTTCAAATTTTAAAAATTATTATGAACGTCATTTTGATATCTTATAATTTAAATAAACTCTTACACATACTTTTTTTTAGTTTGAAGCGAAATCAGCATGGTACAGTTATTACTTGTGAAGTTTCAAATATAAGGTAGGTTGGTGCGTCTTTATTCTAGGAAGAATTTTATAGTGCCTATACAGAATACTTGCCTACTATTGCTTAATTAAAATAAATACATGCCTGTCATTGGTAATTTAGTAGGTGTATTGACATATCATGACACCATGGAAACTGTCCCAATTTTGTATAACTTTTGCGGAACATGTTCCAGTTACGTCATATTATTCTTTCCCGAAAAAGGGAAGGGGGGAAGAAAATCTCTTCAAAAGAGATGGGGAAAATCCCCTTTTCTCCCATCTCTTTTTTCTTCCCCCCTTCCCTTTTTTTTCTTTCCCCCCTCCCTTTTTCGGGAAAGAAAAATATGACGTAACTGGAACATGTTCCGCAAAAGTTATACAAAATTGGGACAGTTTCCATGGTGTCCATATCATTGGCCATTTGTATTGTATGACGTCATTTTTTATTAGCACTATAAAGATCTTCTTATTCTACTATTATACGTACTTTAGTCAATTTGTAGACTGCCTTGTAAATTAACTCATAAAGACAAGGATAGGGTCCATGAAACAATAACGTCAAGTCCATGACTCTTAATAACAATACGTTGCGGCAAGGTGACATGGTATTCCCCTATTTTACAAATAATAGATCGCGCAGTATTTTAAAGTGACACCTCTGTTTATAAGATGGTGACTTTAAAAACGAAGTACACCAAACTACAAGCTACAAAAGCCAGAGAATTCAATTTCTTCATAGATTGCCATATTCCTAAAATTAAAAAGAACGGTATCATTGAAATAAAATTACGCAATTTTTACCCTATAATTATCAACTACAAAATTTTATACATATTCTATGTTTTTAGGGGAAGATCAGAAGACTCAAGAAAAGTTTCAATAATGTGTAAGTACCAATTTTCTTATAAATGGATATCAAACACTATTATTTAGTCAAACTGACTAAAATTACAAATAACAAGGATGACATCCATAAAAGCGAAGCTCTGGAACGGTAGGTCAAAGGAATTAACACTCGTGAAGTTTCAGAACTGATTATACAAAATATTTTTAAATGTTTAACAGTCGGAACCAAATTGAAAGTAAAATTGTTCAAAAACTGCTTAAACAGAGGATAATGTTTAAGGACATACTTACATGTAGAGTACTTGATTATAGAGAGGCTTCGCTCATTACATTGTCGGCCAATGAATTAGTATTTCAAAAATAAGATCACTTAAACATTTGTTGATAAAAAAATTAGAAATCAATATGTTTAAAATGGACGTATGGAATTCTCGTAAAGATTATAGAGTTGCTACGCTTTTAAAATCGTACCTAACTACAACAGGAATCACCATTCAAAGTTTGAAATCGATAGGACAGTTATAAAATGCCTAAATTAACGCATTTCCAGTATGGCTTTGAAACAGATAATATGAACAGTTTGATTAGAACAGGTTCTTAGCCATACTGAAAAATCATGCTTAGCATCGTGTTATAAGACAATTTTCCACGAATATTAAGATTGAAATCATAAAATCAATACCTGTTTTGTTAGTCTAAAGGTTAACGAAACTGGATTATTCTTTTAATTTTTAAATTTAGTATCCGTGGAAAGCTGTCTATATTACGTTGCAATAAAAAACAATCATGTTATTGTATTGGATAATATGTAGATCAAACGTGATGCTTTAGTTAAAATTAACAAAAATAATATTCAAAACACATTTATTTTGCAAATTGATATTTTATTCCTTGGATGTTGCACCAGATTTATACCCTATCCTCCTTCTGGATGAACGAAATAATCAATAAATAATGTCAATATTAGCACGATAAAATTTCCCCTGTCAATATATCCACGTATTCTTTATCCATTATTTGGGTATAGTCCCTTTCCTAACATCGCACCTTATTGGGCGATTCTTCGTATTTTTCACAATAGCTTTTCTCCTATTTCTAGCCCCTGTGGGGCCAATTACCTAACCCTGTGGGGCAATCATCTAACCAAATATAACCTAATTTACCCTAAAATAACCTATAAAAAGCCATTCAAAAAACGACGAATCGCCGCTTATGGGGCAATGTTACGAAAGGGACTATTCCCGTTATCTTATTCGTTAGATTTTGGGGACATTAATCAATTTTTATTGGTTCGTTCATTTAGTTGAGTGTGCAAACGTTTCAAAGACGTAATCTACATAATTTGGTGTATAATTATTGGGGATTCACATAAATTTATCGGCCATTGTCTTATCCCTGAAACATCCATGCGCACTATTTACCCGTAAACCAATAAAAATAGCAAAGGTTAGGTCAGCAAAAAAGTTTCTTGAATTACAAGACCATATACATATACGTACACAGCTTGGTAGCCGGCAATTTTACAATCGAAAATTGAAAAGGTTGTATTTCTAAAATTCAAAGCTATTTTAATGGCTTGTAATTGCCTTTTTTAATCTTATGCTGTGAAAGACCAAAAACCGAACACACGAAAAAGTACCCAACCCACATACAAATTTATTTTCAAATTAGGTTGGGTGGGAGGAGGGGGATGGTGTTTTTTTTTCTACTCGACATGGCAATTTGTAGGTAATCGTCAATTTTTCTTTTTAGACGTATTTTTTATTTTAGTAGTTTCTAAAAGCTGCAAAAGGCATAATTTCATGTATAAATAGGAGCTTATACTTATTCCTAGTTTGCTTAATGGTAAGTAATGAAATGCA
Source organism: Acartia tonsa (assembly GCF_053477335.1). Classification (NCBI taxonomy): domain Eukaryota; kingdom Metazoa; phylum Arthropoda; class Copepoda; order Calanoida; family Acartiidae; genus Acartia; species Acartia tonsa. The sequence goes on from NC_137270.1 coordinate 22,455,437, forward strand.
AACAACAATTGTTATTAAGACTGGATGTCTGTCGGTAATTAGTCAATTATGAACACTTCTGTACAAAAAATACACAGGTAAATTTTCAAAAAAAAGAATACTGTCAAAAATGCAACCGTAGTAAATTTGACGGTGAGAAATCCGCGCCTGACCCCATACACACACACCAACACAAGACAAATAAAACTTTATGTTTGAATTCCATTTACAACTACTGCGAGAGTTTGGCAGTTTAGACGCCGTTACTGAGATATCTTAGTTGAGTGTTATGACAGTAGAATTTAAGCTTATATTAGCCTTTTTGGGTTCTGTTAAATTTAATAATAACATAAGTATAGATATAACTAAAAGTGTATAGTCTGTGTTTATGTTATTTTTTTTGTGTAATTTGTTTCTTTACTCAAGAATAAAATAAAAAATAAATGTGGTGCTTTACAAAGAAGATAAAGTATAAAATAGAATCCAGGTAGACAATTCTGCCTGGCTAGCCTGAAATAAAATTGGAACTTTTGAAAGTCCCAAAAGTCATTATGGCTTTTAGTAAAACCCATCATTACAGAAACTATCCAGATATATTAATAAATGCCTTTTTTAATAATTTACTGAAAACCATACCGACTGGCATTTGGCCATTTAGAATGGTTTAAAACTTTATATAATGTGCAAAACCATGTACAAAATTGAATTTAAACGTGAATTTAGTAAAAGATTACTAAGAAAAATTTGGCACATTCAATATATTTTCTTTTTAAAAAAGTATTATTTCAGTTTTGTCCAAACTGGACAATCGTACAATTCAAGTTTGTTATAAGTTTTTTATTGCGCAAGCGCGAATTTTCTTTAATTTTCCAAGATATATTTGAGGTTTTCAATTCTATAATTTATCTTCTTTGGGTGCTTTCACAGAAAAGGTCTGTTGATCACTGATAACCCCCCCTCCTGTTATTTTTAAAATCAATTTAAAAAAGGGTAGGTTAGATATTTGTCTATGCCTAACCCCTGCGGGATCATAACCCTAAAGAGAGACTCGATCTATTTTAAAGGGAGTGTGAACGTAAAAATTTCTCATCTGATTATCAAATCTTAACATTTCCTAAGCACATTTCACTACACTGATCAACCAAAAACGTCCTATTAACAAAAATATCCAGGAATAATGCCTTGATTTTATGGTATTTTGGGAGGGAAAAAGGAAAAAACAGGGAAAATCATTTTTATTTCTTATAATGTTTGTAGGGATATTTAACGTGTCATATATAGTTGAAACAATTTACTTACTGTTAAGGATTTATTTTATGCTATAAAATTGCCAATTCGTTTTTTTATAACGTAGTAATTAGGTAATAAAGACCTATTTTAAATTCGTATTATTGACAAAAAAATACCTCACTGTCTACAAAGGGTTGAATCTCATAGGTTATTTAAAATAATAATATCCTTTTTTATTGTGTTGGACAATAAATAACCCACTTTGGAGAATTAGTTTACACTTTTATCAGACTGTTCATAAAGAAATATTGCGTCTTTATTTTTTACAAATTTGTAGTTAAAGGTGGGCGAGAGATGGGCCATCTAAAGTTAATTGATAATAATAAAAGACCTGCTTCTGGCTTTGTTATTGTATTTGGTTTTCAATAAAAAATATTGCTTATTTTATCAATTTCTAAGTAACTATACATTGTTTTAAAGCAAGGATTATGTTAAAAGTCAGCTTAACCGTTAGGAAAAATCTAGAACTATGTGAAAAAGTTTAATTTTAGCTATAATGGGAGAAAAAAGCAATTTAATGCACATTTTATATAATACGGAAAATGTCTTCCTTTCCCTTGTACCTTATAAAAATCGTCGGAAAAAGCCGTTTTTTAAGCAAACAAAAGCGCGTTTTGCTCAATCTGTGAGATATTATGAATGAGATGATGTTACGATTTGATATTAAGATGAGAAAAATTTACGTTCACAGTCCCTTTAAGATTTTAAGATCCCGAAAATCAATTGTTTAGAAAGCTAAACATTGAAATAAAGCTACCTAGATAATCTTTTAAAACCTCAATTGAGCTTCTTATTATTGGACAGAAGCTATAAATTAATTTTAGCAGTGTAGGGTGTTTCTCAGGGATCTAAAGGGATAAGACAATGGACGATAATTTGATATACATAGCCAATGATGAAACACAAAATTACCCCTTTGTAGATTACAATTAGTGAATGAAACGTTTGGACACTGAACTAAATAAAACAACCAATCAAAATTCAATAAAAGACACCAATGTTGTTAAGGTAACGAATTAGAAAGCGTTATTATAAGAATCTGGGAACTAGTGTAATAAACATCCCAATGTCCCCTCCCTTTCTGATAGCAAAGCCTGTAATTGTATAGTTATGTTGCAATTTCATTTCTTTTCTGGAACCCGCGCAAGTTGTCTACAAGTACTTTAGTTATTTTGTCTAGAAAAATTTACAACAAACACAAAATAAACTTTATAACCTGGGTCGCCAGAATCTTTTTTTCTCGTATTTATTCGAAACCGATTAATATCCGGTGGATTAGAACCGGTTCTCAGTGAGCCAGACGAAAAATTTATGTCTAGCATCGTGTATCATATCCAGTTTTCTACGAATATAAAAATGTACACTCATAAGAAAGCCATTGCCTTCGACATCACAGGGCTAAAAAATTGGTTTTAATCTTAAAATTGTACATTTTATATCCGTGGAAAGCTGTTTATAATACGATGCGGGAAAAAAACCTAGCCGACTTTGACCTGGGACACTATGACCGACACAGACCAGATATCCTACCGTATAAAACTTGAAAAGTCATAAAAAATTTAAAAACTATCTTACAAAAAAAATGACATAGAAAAAACTACTCCCTTCCGATCTGTAAGGGTTAATAATAAACAAAACAAAAAAGGGAGGTGGGGGAAAAATTAAGCTTATTGAAATATTGAAATATTGACTTTCAAAACAGTTTTGACAACCTTGGTTCCTTTTGTCTTTTTATATGTGTAAACTTTCATGGACAAAATAACAGAGAAAAGAGAGAAAGTGATGGAGAGATCTTTCTCTTTGTACACATACATGGATGTCAAAATAAGAATGGACAAATGAGCAATTTAATATTGTAAGTTAGGAGAAATATCTATAATACAAAGTAGCTTGATGTCTGCCCGTCTGTCCGTCCGTCCATCCGTCTCAAGCTTAAGATCTCGGTAATCACTTAACCGATCGGATTCTACTCTTCAGGTTATATACCTATTGGTCCTGTGGTGGTTTTAAGCTATTTTCTTGGGGGGGGAGTGGGGGGGTGCAGAGCCTATTTTTTAAAAACTAAGGCATCAAGGCGTCAGCCTGTAGCAGAGCCTATTTTTTAAAAACAAATTCTATATATTCTTCCCCTTACCTCATGGGGCGAAGCCCCTAGAGGCTAGGGACGAAGCCGCTAGTATATATATATCCCTAAAAGTATGACCGTAAATCCGACGGAACTAGTTAGTTGTGTAATGGCTGCTCGTTGGAAAGAGGTATCTTTACAAAAAATGAGTTGTATTGCGGATGGACAGACAGATAAAGTCAATTACAGCGTAGCTTTGCTACCAAAAAGGACGATGCAAGGAAGAAAAGATTCATAAAAACAATGCTTATACATTACAATATTTAAATCATTAAAAATCGATTATAAAGAAGCTTACATTAACAAAAGTGCAGAATAGTTTTCTCAATGGTTAATTTATAGAGTAGCTTCTCTTCAAATATTTGAAAAAAAATTACCATAAAACTTTCTGTTTTAGGAACATGAATGTGATTAATTTTATTATTAATAGGGGTGGTTACACCGCTCAAAGATAAACACGCATACTTTGAAACATTTTTTGTTCCCCACCTTAAATTTAAGTGGTGAGAGATCTTTTCAACTTGAGGCACCCCATGGCTGTTTAAGTAGGTGTATCAGTGGGGGCAGGGTGTATCCGACCCCCTTAAACTTGATAGGGGGCTGGATACACCACTTTACACACCCCTTTTGTATACCTCTGATTCCAAGGAACTAGCACTGTATCCCAAAACTAAGTCAGGTAAAAAGGGGACATTGGGCTGTTTATTACACTGGTAACCAACGTTTTATAAAGTTTTCTTAATTTTGGCTTCAAGTTTTTGGGGACTTTTATGGATATTTGATTGGTTGGTTCATTAAGTTCAACAACTTATTATAACCTACAGAACATGTAATTTTGTGTATCATTCATTGAAGATGTACAATATACAACAACTTACAGGCCATTGTCTTATCCCTTTAAATCCCTGAAACTAAGTACACAACCAGTGTGTAAAAGTTTACCAACTCTAAATAAGTTTTTATTAACATGAAAATGGAAGTCAACCTTTTCAAGAAAAGAAATGTTGGAAATTTAAATAAACACTAAGATTAATGTATAATGGTTTAAATCCAAGGATGTCCATGTTTCTTTTGGTGGGAGGAGTAGTAAAATGGCTTATTTTCTTCGTTTTTTAAGGGAATTAATAGAACAACAATAAAATATTTCAGTTTTTATTTAAAAAGTACAGTAAAATCTAAAATTCAAAACTTAGGTGTCAACATCTAAAAATGGTTTTAGCGCATTTTTATTATGCTCAAATAATCAACCTTTTGCAAGAATGGCTGCTAAACACTTCAAAGTTGAGATATAGAGCTAAAAATCTATACAGATACTATTAGGGACATGTACTAGAACATATCAAAGTTTGAAGGTCATATCTCAACCAGGGAGGGAGTACTGGCCCCCCCAAAGTCGACTACAGAAAATCCATTTTTTTAAGAAAAATGCGCTAAAACCATTTTTATATGTTGACACCTAAGTTTTAAAATTCAGATTTTACTGTACTTTTTAAATAAAAACTGAAATATTTTTTTGTTGTTCTATTAATTGCTTTAAAAAACGAAGAAAATAAGTCATTAATCATTAAATTCTGATAACTATAAGTGGGGTAAAATTGCTTTCAAAAAAGTTCTCATAAAAAAACACACTGTACAATGTCAAAATGTACACCCTTTAAAAGTTTGGGTTATTACTTAGACTTACGGCTAAACGAACGTAAACAATAATATATTGATTTAAATATTAAAGGAACAGAAGCTTTTTTAAAACTCCAAGTATTATCATCATTTGGTCCTAGTTTTTCTTTGCTTGTTATATTGTACTTGATCGTTCCTAGGAATCACAAGCTCAAAATTAAGGCAATAGTTTGTTTTATCATATAAGAATGTTAAAGAAAACGTTTATTGCGATGGAAAGAAAATCTATAAGACGATTCCAAATTGTCTATATTTATTTTCTGGAAGTAGATACGTAAATATAGAAAAGTTTTGCTCCCAAAAAATATCACCATTTCATAGGAAAGTTGTTCAATAACTAACTTTTACCATTAACCCTAATTCTTTCTCTCACTTTTTATTATAATTCCCAGAAAATCTGTGCAACTAGAACAATCATGTTCGTGTAAAGCGTAGCAATCAGAAACCAAAAATTTTGATTTATTTTTGTTATCAAATCAAAGAATTAACGCAATATTTATAAGGAAAAAGTAAGAAGCTTTGTAAAGTGTCTAAAAAAATCAGCCATGTGACATCAGAGGGATTAGAGGAGAAGTGGTAAATAAAACCCCTAAAAAAGAGATGAATAATCCCTCATTTTGTAGACGTCAAATGGCTGATTTTTTTAGACACTTTGTAAAGCTTTAAAAAGTAAGATTTGACTTACAAACAATCAAATTTAGTTTTCTTTACTAAAAGTAAAATCGGTAAAAAAAAAGTTTGCTGTTATAATAATGGATATAAAAATAGATGGACATAATGGCAATGGAAAAATTGTGGTCAGTTTGTGTATACAGTAGGAGAGGATGAGATAGGGTAAATCGTTATTTGAACTTCATGATAATCTGGTGTAAGGTCCAGGTATTAATAAATCTTTTGTCAAGATTACCAAAAAGCCTTTTTCAACCTAAATATTGATAAACAAAATTACCCATTTTTGAAGTTAATGATATGAAGTTTCGACCCTAATAGTCTGTACCAACCAATCAAGATTAAATAAAACTTTATCAAATTGTTTATTTAACATTGGGACCAGCATAATTTACATTCCAATGTCCACTCCTACCCTTTCTATTTATTTTTCAAATAAAATATTTATTTCAGTCAACATATTAAAATACAATGATAGGATCAGAATATTTACAGAGATATATTGTTTATATAGCTTTTTTTTATTTTAATACACAAGAAATTTCATATAAGTTGCCTAGAGGCAGGACCTAACGCAAAACACAATGTGGATATTTTAGTACATAGTGGATTATTAAACAATAACATTATGATCATACGGTAATAAGAACTAACATAATGCAGCAACTGAACTTATTCAACAAGGATGACAACATTCATAAGTAAAAAAGCACACAAATTATGAATTGACAAACAGAAAAACATACATAACAAGTATGACAACATCTATAAGTAACAAAGCAAAAAAATTAAGAATGGACAGACAGACAAACTATGTTATATTGAAGATGTTCAGCTGTCATATATAAAAAAGAGGATGAAAAAGAAAGGGTGAGACGAATAAATAAAAATCACGGAACCTATATATATCAATAAATGAATGTCTTATGTAGCATGAACGACAAACTGACAGGATAAGTAAGTTGTATACTGGATACTCTTTGGTAAACAATAAAAAGGCGAGAAAATCAAAGACGAAGAAAGTCTCGAAGATAATAAAAGTCCCCCAACAGAATATGACGTCATACGATAAAATAACCAATGAAAGGCTAGCATGAATTTTACCATTGGTTAATTACAGTGTATACTAGCCTCTCATTGGCTATTCTATCGTATGACGTCATAATCTGATAATCTGTTGAGGGACTTTAATTATCTTCGAAAGTATCTAAAAAAAAATCAGCATGTGTTGTCATAAAAATGAGGGATTATCCATCTCTTTTTTAAGGGTTTTCTTTCCCACTCCTCCTCTCCTAATCCCTTATTTTTATGACGTAAGATTTTTTCAGATTTTTTCTTCTTTCCTAATTCTCCTGGACTGACAGATAGGTGGACATGAGGAAAATGAGTTGTAGAGTAGCGATCCTATTAAAAAGCTTTTATCTATTATAAAACTATTGACTACGTAATATAATAAAAGGATTTGCTGACCTATTATACAATCAAAAGTTGTATAACATTTATCTTTCATCTTTGTATAATCCTTTTATGTTAAAATTAGTGGCGTGCTTTTTTTTGTAAGTGACGTGTCAACTCTGAGAGTCAAGTCGCTACAGAAGAGCAGAAAGATAAAAAGTTGCAAACACTAGAACTAGGTAGTTGTCTATACTTATACATTTATTATTTAGATGGGCCAAAGATCCAGCTAGCTGACAACATGTTCTTAATGAAGGAAGGGGAACTAGTTAAAACAGGTAAGACATATATTTAGATATATTTGTGCATAGATTGACGGACGGACGGACTTTAAGAGTTGTAGAGAAGCTTCACTTTTAAAATAGACGACAAAGTAACAAAATAAACATCATGTGCTTTCCCCCAAAGTGCCTTTTCAGCTTTGTAACCCGCTACTTTTCCCCTTTTCCCCCCTATGCCCAATAGGCCCAAACTCTGCAGGGCTACCCAGTACCCAATATAACCTACATTTTACATTGTACAGACACAAGTTTTTGGTAACTATAGAATAGTGGTGCTGATTAAGAATGTCAAAATAAAGTGTCTAACGTAGATATCTGTAAAGAAACGTAATTGTATTAAAAAAACGCAGTTGATATATCTAAATAGATTAATTTCCAAAGAATAACAAAAATAAGTCCAACCTCCATGATATAGATATAGGAGGTATTAGTGTTCTGTTGATTCCCAGGGCGATTAGGTAATAAGTGAATCATCTCAGTATTTAAGTCTATAAACGTAGGTACGTGTATTACAAAATATTTGATAGGATTAAAAAATAATTTTCTATTTATTAAATATTTAAATTACAGCTAATCTTTCTTTTCTACACGGTGTTTCAATAAAAACTGCGTTTTTTGGTTTGGAGAAACAACCAGAAGGAATATGAAAAAAATATTATAGGGCCATATTCTATATAAAAATGTACATCAGATTTACTTAAAGTGTTTTTAATATCTCTAAAAATGCGGCTGTACTGATAGGTACATGTAGGGGAAAAATGCTTGATGTTAAATATGAGATATCAATTAGATTGAAATAACTTTTATATTTTGCAACATAAAAAGTACAATATCAAAGTAGTAAAAGGTTAAATCAATGACCTCCCTAAGAGATTTTTTACATATTTTCTTTTTTGGCTCCGTGCAAAGACCTTTTAGGTACTTTAGAAGTTATTTTTTTCTATTTTTCTAAGGCAAAGTCATTTTTAGAAAAAAAATCTGTGCACATTGATAAATAAAACAACTAACTTTTATTTCATTTCAATATTAATAAAAATAAGCAAGTTATTTTGGTTTAAAATTGTCGGTAAAAGTGTGTTTTCTTAAATTACTCATGTTTTATGAGATAATCTGTTATAATCTGTCAATCAAAATTAAGAGATTAAGAAATTAAAGGGAGAGGGGCGAGGAACGAATGTGAGAGATTTTAATACTAAGAATCAAAATTCAAGCAAAAAGAATATTGTTTTTTTGATTTTTTTAAAGGCATTTTGAATTAAATTTTAAATGTAATTATTAGATTATTTTGATGTTCATGTTATAATGTTGTTTCCATGTAAAAAAAAGATTTTAATTTAACATTACAGAATAAAATCATTCAAGAATACAATATCACATGCACCTTTTGAATTCTTTAGGCTCTAAAATGCGCTGTTGTTTTAAGAGATATTAAAACATACATGTGACAAATTAGACGCCTATTTTAATAGAGAATATATATATTAATTTTTCTTGTACTCCTAATGGTTGTTTACCATATCTGGAAAACGCAGTTTTAATTGAAACACCCTGTATACTTACTTTTAATTAAGCTTGTTGAGCTTAGTTTTTAAAGATGTTGTTATACTTGTCAATTTATATTTCATATCAAGTCTCCTTTGGTTAAAATTATTCCAGTTTTTTTCTGTAGGCACAAAATTAAAGTTTAATAGAAATAGTTGGAGAATCAATTTAAGTTGATATATGTTTTCAGAATTAGGAAAGAGGTAATTTTTCTGAAAAACAATAGATTTTGTAGATCTAGATACCTCATCCGTAACTTGAACCAATAAGAACACAGTGTAGGGACAGTCCGGCCATGTTATTGGTTATTTTTATTATTTATTCAATTAATTTTACTTAGTCAGCTATAAATAGTTGAATTTCTTAGGATAAGGCTGGTATTAGTCCAAATATAAACAAGTATATTTGTCTGCTAAATATTCCTTTTTAAGTTGGACGGATTTTTGTGGCTGATGAACAATCTAGTGTATTACATCTATTAGGAAATATCTAGTAGTTAGACATAGACATAGTCAAGGATGACAAAATCAATTCTAAGCAAAGCTCATGAATATTATGAAATACACCACACAAATAACATCCCATTATTATTCGTTCATTTGCCAGATTTTTTTTCAGCAGCCAAAATTCATCTATCTACCCATTACCGTAGATTTAAGATAAGCCAATGTACTGACGGATTGACAATTTCAAAACTTTGAAATAGTGCAAAAACAGCTTTTGATTTAAAGAAGCATAGACAATAGAGGCTTCTAAAGGAAGGTGGGGTAAATCAACCATCCATTTTAAATTTTTCTTCAAAGAGATTTCTCTCTTATCATAAAATAGCTATAAACACAGTGTTAGCGTCATTTTCTCTACATGCAGAGAGATAGACATCATGTTACTTTTATAAAGATTGTATGTAGGACTATAGGTATTTTGTCTTTTCATTCCTCAGATGCTCTTTCCTTGTCTTTAATATACATTCTCAGAACCAAGTGACATTTCTTCAAATGTTAGTCCAAAGAATCCAAAAATTTTCAAGACTTTTTTCATGCAAAAGTTTTCTTAAATTTTTGCATTACATTTAACATTTGAATATACCTAGGAATAAGAAAGATATACTGATGTGGTAGATTCTATCTTGGAAGAATTTATAGATCAAAGGTTCATAAAGTCCTATTATCAAAATGTTTTTATACATATTATGCATGATTTTGAACCTTTAACTTATAAATTAATTTGTAGCTGACTTTATAGGAATTTGGAAAAATATGATTAATCGATTTTTTAATTTGTGATTCTCTGTTTTGTTTTTGATTTTAATGTTATCAGGAATATGAAGCGATGAGACAATGGCCGATAAATTGGTGTACATTCCCAATACAAAATATTACCCCTTTATAGATTATCATTATTTGTTGAAATGTTTGACCCTCAACATAATGAACCAACCAATCAAAATTAAGTAAAAGTCCCCAAAGTTGTTGAGCCAACAATTAAGAAATTGTTATAATAAAACTTTGGGATTAGCTAGTGTAATAAACATCACCATTTCCCCTCCTCCCTGAATATTTTCTTTTTAGGTTGCACGGTTGACAGCAATCCTCCGGCCAAAGTGACTTGGTACAAAGCTCCTAAAAAGGTGAAAATAGATAGATAGATATTTTGGGACATACATAGATAGATAGATCGTTGAAAGATATAGTACCACAATACAAAGCTCCTAAAAAGGTAAATATAGATAGATAGTTATATTAGTATATATTATACTAGTGGCTTCGCCCCTAGCCTTCAGGGGCTTTGCCCCAAGAGGTATAATTACATCTTCTATTACTTACCCAGCAGAACGGATCACAAATTTTCGCACCTACCCAGCAGGAAAACATTTTGCGATTAAATTCGCGAAATTCGTAAAATTCGTAAAATTCGTAAATTTCGTAAATTTCGTAAATTTCGTAAATTTCGTATAATTCGTAAAATTCGTAAAATTCGTAAAATTCATAAAATTCGTAAAATTTGTAAAAAAAAAAAAAAAAAAATGGGGGGGGATTTTTTTTTGTTTTTGGGGGGGTTGGGGGTGTCCCACCCCCCAAGAAAATAGCTTAAAACCACCGCAGGACCAATAGGTACATTCCCTGAAGAGTAGAGCCCATTCGGTTCAGCGGTTACCGAGATCTTAAGCTTCAGACGGACAGACGGACAGACATCATTCTACTTTGTATTATAGATATATAGATAGATATTTAATAGTAATCTACCATTAATAGGACAATTTTATTTATATAAGCTTTAATTTAAAAATAATTTAAAGCAAAGGTTGTTTTATTTTTTGAAACAACCAAAAGACAATGTCATAATTATACTAATGAAAATTAATTATGCAATACAACCTTATGTCTTCATTAATTACAAGGCGTAAAAACTAGTTTAATAAATAACAAGGATGATTATACAGGAAAGAAGGGGACAATGGGCTATTTATTACACTAGTCCCCAAAGTTTCTAATAACGTTTTCAATCTAATTTATTGGCCTAACAATTTTGGGGACTTTTTGTGAATTTAAAGGAAGGAAAGTCAACCCCCACACAAAAGAAAATGATATTTTTTTTTAAGGGGGGGGGGGAGGTATTTTTTCGATGGGCAGTTTTTCTTTGGAGGGTGATAGTAGTACCCTCTCGCAAAATAACTGTAAACTTTCCCAGGAGCTATGAGAAGCTACCCTGTAAAGAAGAACCATAACGGTTCATTGGTTAGCGAGATCGCAATATTATAATAAACCCTAAAATGTTGAGCTCAGGAGTTATTGACCTTTTTACAAAAGTGCAAGACAAACGAACATTTTAAAAGTTGACTAGCTTCGCAAATAAAAGCATATCACTAATACAACCTGACAAGTATAATTTACTTATAAGGAAATACATCAGTGATAGAGAGATAGGTCAATGGTAAACCCGCGCTGAACACGTAGCGCATCCGCTAGTCGCCGGGGAGGTGATAGGTTCGAATCTAGGGCCGACACCGCATCATAACTAAAGACGTCAAAAATGGTTCCTACTGCTGCTATGTCAGGTGCGCGACTTAATAGTAAGAGTAGAAAGAGTGCCTTGGACCAGGTAGTTGTCTGTGTTATACATCTATACTCATACATTGTTTATTATTCCTGATAAATATCAATAATTACTAGGTTAAATTCTATATAATTTCTTAGCTTAGACCTGGGTTTCTATGGTCTTTTATGGTGAAGAAAGGGTAGTAGATCATTTTTCACTACGTCCCTGAAAGGATATAGACATTGCTTTATGTGTTTCTGTCAGCGTGTCGACTCATTTATTTTACTTTTATTAACATTAAATATGCATTACATAGTTTTTTTTTCAGGGATCTAAATTGATAAGACAATGGCCGATATATTGATATACTTCCCACTTATTATACACAAAATTACACCTTCTGTAGATTACTATTATTGGTTGAAACATTTGGACACATTTATTAGCGACGCACCTAGATTAGGACGATAACCTTCAATTGCAGCAAAATGATCAACTTATACGTAAAACAGAAATTTATAAAAAAGATAAATTTAAAAAAGAAGGATATTTTGCCGTCTAAACTTTAGAACATCAATTTACATTTGTACTTACAGGCAAAGAGTTTTAACTAGTAATTTCTCTGTTAAAAATTAGGATTAGTGCTTACTTGTCAAGAAGAATTAGGTTTAAAACGTAAAGATTTTATTAAATCTTGTAGCAAATGTTTGTATTGTAAAGTATCTTATTTTGAAACGCAATTCACGATAACCCGTTTTTTTTGTAGTTAGTATTGTTAGTTATATTTACTTAAAACTATATCTTTAAATATATTTTCATTTCTTTTTTTAATCATAAAATGCAGATCTTATGATCTAAAAACTTAGATTCAACTTAGCAATTTATATTGTAAAAAAACAAATACTTAAATTAAAAAATACATAGCTCTGTTTATTAAATGATTTCATAAAAATACAATTTCATAATTATAAATAGAGATTAAGAGAAACTTGAAGAAGGAAAGTTAAACAACAACCATAGTTGAAATTAATAAATCACATTAACTCTCTAGTGGAACTGCTATATTAATTTTTGTTACTCTATAAGAAACTTTTTTATGAATTGAATCATTTTCTACAGGCCCTTTTTAAAAAAAGCCTGTAAGAAATACACTGCTCTAACTGCTAAAAGACTACCACAAGTAGACACAATACCTAGCATAAGAAAGTGGTGTTTTACTTGCAGGCTTCCTTTAACCTAAACTAAATATATAAGTTAAAAAATTTGGATTCAAGTAATGGTGGTTACTATTTCCCCATAGTCCGCAATAAGAGATTTTGCCATTTGAATAGTTTTAATCAGATTAAAGTTTATCAGGCGGTGGAAGATATCCAGATGTCTGGAAATCAAATCAAATTATTTCAATCAAAACTTTCCACTCAGAAATGTTTATCAGAGATAATGTATTTTTAATAAAGGGAAGATTTATAAGTTTCTAATCAATGACTTTGAAAATATTTTTGATTTTAAAAACTAAAAATATATTTCAGTTCAATTTTATAATCCTCAATATTAGTTGCACAATAGTTTGTATATGCTGTAGAATTTTAATTTTCCTCAGTTAACATTTAATTATCCCCAAAATTTTTATTTGTGAAATGTCTTCTTTTGGACTTTTATATCACATAAAACATTTTATTGCTATCATAAGACAAATTCAATTTAGTTTAGAACATATACTAAACTCAAAATTTATCTTATTGACTTACAGTAGACAGTTCTTACTTAAATCATTAAAAAATATCAAAAATTCTAAATCAATAGATTAATGTTTACGATGATATTTTGTAAATAGTAAAGAAATGAATTTACTCTTAAGATATGGTCATAAACATAAAGACTGAATATCTTGAAGAAAATAATGTGCAAAATTTGTTTTAAAAGCTGTGATATGATTATTCTAAAGTTAAGTCAATTATTTGGTATGTAAAATGTTCCCCTGCAGTGCTGATCTATTCAATATTTACTGCTGTGTGTAATGTGCTTTAAATATTGGCTTAACTGGTGGAATCCCATAATTTTGGAAGTCAAACATGTATATCCCATCATTTTTATAGTCTAAACTTGTAGGTTCTATAAGTGATAGACTTTTATGAGTCTTACCTTTTTACTACTTGCTACTGTGTCCTCTGTATTGTATTGAAAAATAGCAAAATATCATCCTATATTCTATATCTAGAAATAAAATTTTGTTGTACTGTGATATTGGGCATAAAGATAATGTGAGGGGCTATAATTGTTCAACTTGCATTTAAAAGATAGTACAACTTTTACTTTTTCCAGGCAATACTTAATATGAGCCTACAACATAGTATACACCCACAAACATTAACTATAGAACACTACAGAATTAAAAGCTAAAATTAAATGTAGATTCGAAAATATATATTCATTCATTCATAAACAACAAACTTGAAATGGTTATTGTTCACATGAAAAACAAGGATGTACATATAAACTGCAATTAAAGTAATAAAACAATCCAATTAAAGCATATTTTGAATGCATAACATTACTTTGTGATTCATTAGGTACCTTATTAAAAATATTAAATTTTAGCACTTATAGCACCTAGATTAAGATGAACTTCCTATCAAGTCAGCTAGCAGAAAATTTGGAGTTTAAGGAAATTTATAAGCAGTATGATTAACTTACTCTATTATTACATTTCTTTTTTCATCAAAATGAAAATAGTGATTTTATTGCATGTTAAACATTTAGTGTTCTGCAATATCTTTGACATGTTAAAGTATATTTATATAATTTCCAGAAATTTACAGTGTTGGTTCTGACAATTCACTCTACAAGTTTACAAGAAATTAATCTCATTATCTGTTAAAATTGAATTCTTAATACACAAAAAATATAAAATGTTAAGTAAATTATATAAAACTTCTTGAAAATTAATATTTTCTTTTTATTGGTTTGTACTAAATAAATAAGTAAATATTAAAATACATATTCTCTTGTTTCCATGTTTATTTTTAATGAAAATTTTATTTTATGGTAAACCTTTAGTGATAAATATATTAAAAAGTTTAGATGTATATTTGGCAAGAAATAGATGTATAATTGACAATTTTGGATGTTTAAATGCCAGTGTAAGATGTATATTTGTTAGCATACCCACATTATTTAGCAAATTACTGTTGAATTTACATCCTTACATAAAATTTTGACAAAAATAAATTAACTGTATTTTTGCCGGCAACGTCTCAAATTAATATGTATGGAATATTGTTACATGCGAAATAGATAAGTAAATATTCAAATATTATTCCGTAATAAACTCCCAAGTGTATAAACATATACAGCATGACCCTCGAAAAAGTATTTTTAAGCATCTGCAGCCCTTATTTCTCAATGAATTTAAAAAAAATGCATATGTCCTTGTTCTTTATAGTATTCCACGTAAATAGATATAAAAATATTTTTTTTTACCTCCATTAACACCGGAGATTTTTAGTGCTAAAGTTTTGAAAAAGTGACTGAGGAAAAAGTAACTTTTAACATGATACGACTTTTTTAGCAAAATTAAGCTAGAAATTCTTTTATTTTTGTTACTAGCAGAAACTTTATACAAAAATGAAATAAAAAATTTAGTTTTTGAGTAAAAAGCATTTTTTTACACATATTTTTTGAGTCTTTTTAGTTTAATGATATTTTGAAAAACTTACTTATTAGGCAAAATTGTTTAAGATTAAAAAACCAAATAAATCTCTATGAATATAGCAGAAAATTGTTTTTGTTTCACAATCCTAACTTTAATAACAAAAAAGTTATAATGAAAATAAAAATAAAACATAATGATTTTTTAGTCTAAAAAGCTTAATTTACCCCTTATTAAATAATTGAGATGTCAGAAAAGTAGGCGGAGCAACTGTCATAATTAATCCTTTTCTATAAATAAAGGTTAATAAATAACCTAAAATTTGCAAATAATCAATTCATTCAGTAGTATTTTTTGCCATTAAAAATTTATATTTTTTGGTGGAATAAAAAAGAAATATTTAGTTAACTTGTTTTTCTTTGTGTCTCATTATTCAATTGCCAGAAAAACATAATATAACCATCCAAAAAATAAGAAAAACAAAAAAAAATTCTTTTTCTCAGTCACTTTTTCAAAACTTTAGCTCTAAAAATCTCCGGTGTTAATGGAGGTAAAAAAAATATTTTTATATCTACTTACGTGGAATACTATGGAGAACAAGGACATATGCATTTTTTAATAATTCATTGAGAAATAAGGGCTGCAGATGCTTAAAAATACTTTTTCGAGGGTCATGCTGTAATTGGAAAAAAAGATTTGATAATAATATGATATGATGTAAAAAGTATTTATGGCTCTGGGAATTTGTTTGGTCAAGTTTTGTAAACTATGGAAAACATTAAATAAGTTTTTAATATCCTTCATTCATCAGAGCAAAATGTACAGCCTCAGTTATGAGGAATATTAGGAATAATTCTTATTGTACACTTTAAGTTTAGTGGTGTATCAAAATTATTTTATGTTCAATTATCTCTGAAAATCAAAGAACCAATTTTAAAAAAGTAATCTTATGGTCTGTTAGATGTTAAATTAATGTGAAATTTACAATGATTTAAAAATTGAAATAATAATTAAAATTTTATTTTATTTACATATTTAAAGAAAAAGTATCATATTTCAATATTGGAGGATAATATTTGCCACATATGTAAGTGTCTTTATCTACATGTGATGAAAAAAATTGCAATTTATTGAATAAATAGACAATATACTTCAATGTGAAAGTTAAATTGCACAGCGTGTATCAAAGTACATTATATAAACACAATTTGCAAACCTAATCATCTTTATTTTTTTTATCAATAAATAGTTAGATACTAAAATGGATTGATATTTGTGAATTGCAAATAAAAAAACATATTTTTAAAAAATATGATTCTTTAATCTGCCTGGAGATCAAAAACTGCAAGGCCCAAACCTGTGGGGCTTTCAATATTCCTATTTCACCTAATTAATCCTGAAATAATACCAGTTTTTGTAGCTGGGCCTTCAACCCATTTATTTTTTTTCGTTTTAATATCTGTGGAAAACTGACCATACTACAATAAGATACATAACTTTTACTATTAATTTATCAGATAGTGATGTGTACACATTACACTGTCCCAATTTATAATTATTCATATGCATATATATACCTGATAAAAAAGAAATAAAAAAGGGGGAAATATGTACACAAGGGTTCCATCTATACACCAATATGCCAGCCAATAAATGTTTGATCCTTTTCTTTTGAAGAAGAGATAGAGTTTATTTAGTTTGTGTGCCCGGGGCTAAACTATTTCTCTCTTCTCAGCCCTTACCAGACTCAAATTATTTAAGTTTAAGGTATAAATTATAATATTTTTAAAACAATTTTAATGCTATAAACTACTTTTCAAAAATTGTACTTGAAACTAAGAAATGCATTTTTTTAAATTTTAATTTTTTTTTTTTTGGGGGGGGGGAGGACCTCTTACTTCAGTTTTCTATACCTTAGGGGAATATAACCTAATAAAAGAATTAAAATACAGGGATGAAGGGGACATTGGGCTGTTTAATACCCCCAATAATAACGTTTTCTTATTTTTTAGCTTAACAACTCTGGGTTTTTTATTGATTTTTAATTAGTCGGTTTATTCAGTTTTGTGTCCAAACAATTTAACCACTAATTGTAATCTATAAATGCGGTCATTTTGTGTATCATCATTGGGGATGTATATCAAATTATCAGCCTTTGTCTTATTCCTTTAGATCCCTAATTGAAATAAGCTTTAAAGTTTGTCTTAATCCAACAACATTTATAGGATACTGTCTGCTGACTAAGTCAAACCCTAATTGTATAGATATCTAAATAATGTAGAAAGACAACAATTTTCTCAATTTGCGTTTAGAAATTTTACTACTTGATATAAGATAACAGTGAAAAGGTACGTTATTTCTTTCTATCCTATATGTAGAGTTCGAGCCTCATTTTTTACAAAGGCAAATAGATCTGTCTCACACTTCTTTAGAATTATTTTGTGTTTTTTAAAAATTTTAGAAAACAACAAATAAAACATCCATTTAAGCAAAGATCATAATTTAATAGATCAATAATGATCGTTTTTTTTTTGCATACATTCAACGAAAACATTTTAAGATGATCAAGTAAAATTATTCTTATGTTACCATAATTTTGTTTAGTAAAATTTTCATTAAGAATGAAGCCATAATTTTAAATTTATAGTTTGTCTCTTAATATACATTCATATGCAATCTTAAAAAAACAAGTAAAACTCGATGGAGAAAGATTTAAGTAAAAGTAGCTCAAATCGTATCGCAAGTTCGCAACCGCTCGTCGTCCGGGAGGTGACAGTTTCAAATCCCCGCCCTAAACCACGTTATAACTAAAGACGTTAAAATGGGTCCTACTGCTGTTATAAACAGGTGCAACTCATTACCATGAAGAGTTACTTAACCTTATATCCTTGTATGTTAGAGTATCGCAACCTTCGACTTAGCGGATAGTGCTCTACAATATCATTTAAAAATCAAGGAGAATCCCGCTCTTGCGAGGCAAGCTATCTATAAAATTTACGAAGTAGTATGCTATAAATATTGCCTAGTCTTGAAAGTGAAGTCTTCATTTGCAAATTTTATTTGATTTCTGCTCGGTTCTAAGGTCATGCTAATCAGTATTATAACAATATTAAAACAGAGTAGATAATATTGTTATTCTACTGTGACACCATAGTTTTGTAGGATTTTTTAAAATAAATTCTTGAGACAGACTCTTGATATTCTTGTCAGTTTTCCTGTCTGCTCTTTGCAGATTTTAAATTGAGGTTTTCACTCATATTAGAAAGGGAATAAGTTTTGCCTTAAAGCCATAAGATCGTCTGTGTAAAAACGTATACTTATATAAAAGAACAAGGGTAGTTTTTAAACTTCAAACTTCAAAATGATTCCTGAAACAATTAGGTTCAATTTAAAAAGCATAGCAACTCTATAATCAATACCTGAAAGTCCCTTTTGAACATTTAAAGCTTTTTTTTGAAAGCAATATTTTGTATGATACAATGACCCAATATACCTGCTATTTTAGAATATGGATTTCTATATCCATAAGGTAAATTGTCATAAGCGAAGCATCTATATAAAAAAGTCTTAAAATGTATGTTTTCCATGTTAAGTCACTTTATTTAATAAATTTTTGAATAGTTTTTTTTTACAGAAATATTGTTAAATGCATTGTTACTTTACATTTTTGAAAGTTCGTTTGTCCGACTTTATGTTTTGTTTTTATGTATGTTGTCATCCTTGTTTACGTGATAAAAATAATGTTTTGGCAAGATTGTGTGTGGGGGTAAATTGCTTCCTTATCTTACACTACTCTCATTATTTGTATAAATGGACCATCAAACTTCAATTATTTGGCTTTCCTCACAATTTACTGTCCTATCTATATATCTATCAATTTTTCAACTATCTATCTATCTTTAAATGAACCATCAAACTTTAATTATTTGGCTTTCCTCCAAATTTTCTGTGCTATCTATCTATTTATCTAACTATCTGTAAAAAAGTACATCTATCTATTTCATTGTCCATCTATTCTATATACCTAATAGGCCATCTATCTATCTATTAGTCCATCTATCTTTCTAATATGCCATCTATCTATTTAAATGGTCTATCTATTTATCTAATAGTCCATCTATTTTTCAAATAGTCGATCTATTCAGCTAATATTCCTTCTATTTATCTAACAGTCCTTCTATCTATATAATAATTCATATATCTATCTAATATGCTATCTATCTATTTAAATGGTCCATCCATTTATCTAATAGTCCATCTATCTATCTAATAGTTCATCTATTTATCTATTAGGCCATCTATCCATCTAATATGCCATCTATCTATCTAACAGTCCTCTTCCCTATCTAATAATTCATATATCTATCTAATATGACATCTATCTAATTAAATGGTCCATCTATGTATCTAATAGTCCATCTATTTATCTAACAGTCTTTCTATTTATTTAATAGTCCATTTATCTATCTATCTAATAGTCAATCTAACTACCTAATAGTCAATCTATCTAATATTCCATCTCTTTATCTAATAGTCCATCTATCTATCTAGTATATCTATTTATCTAATAGTCCATTTATCTATCTATCTAACAGTCCATCTATCTATATAAAAGTTCATCTATCTATCTAATAGTCCATCTATCTATCTATATATCTAATATGCCATCTCTTTATCTTATAGTCCATCTATCTATCTAATAGTCAATCTACCTATATAATAGTCCATCTATGTACATATATATCTATCTATCAAAATCAAAATCAAATCAATTAATATATCTATCTATCTATCTATTTAAATATCTATCCATCTTTCATATATATGTATCAATCTTTTATCTATCTACCATCTGTAATAGTTACACAATAGAGCAATTATTACCTTGTAATAACTTGTAAAAAGATTGCAGAATCTTTTTAGCTCAACAACCTTTCAGGTAAATCTTGCTCTTTTTCTGCCTAATGCCTTGGAGAATATGTTTTATGAAAACTTCAATAACAGTTCATTATACTACTGGAATATACATTTATATTGATGTTATGCTGTATACCTTGAAAACGAAGGAATCAGCATAAGTTTACAAGTTTATGGTAGCAAGGTCAACAACTTTCATAAGTAACCACATAAAAAAGCAAATAATGAACCGATATGGTTCTCTTCTACAGTGAAGCTTATTAGAGATAAAGAGAAGTTTTATAACTATTTTGTATGATTATATCCTCCTTTTCAATTATAACTCTAGAACTGAATTGCCCCACCCCCCATTCTCTAATGAGAAAAATTGTATTTAATAAATATAATACATATAGGTTTACAATGGAAATATTATTACTTGGATCTTTCACCAGATTTTCATGTTCTATAATGTGAAACACTTAAATAACGACTCCCCCTTCCATCTTCTCCCCTCCTACTAGATCAACTGACCAAAAAAATGTCAGGGGTAATAGCAACCTAAATTGACTGCAATTTTTCCCCCTGTCATACTATCCATGTATATTCTAATTAAATTTGGTTTACCTACATATCATATAGATCCTACATCCAATTTCTGTATTTTATGTATTTTTTTACAGTTCTGGATTTGTTGAAAAAAAATTGCAGAATTAGCTATCTTATCCAAATAGCAATATTGTATGAGCTCTAACATAAGTTTTCATGTCTAATAACTTTTCTTATATCTAGCTGTTAGCATCTTTATAATTAGATCTACCACACACAGTTGCCAGGGAAGGAGGGGACAATGAGTTGTTTATTACACTAGTCCCAAAGTTTTTAATAATTTTCTCTTATTCGTTATCCCAACAACTTTTGGGACTTATATCTAATTTTGATTTGTTGGTTAAGTGTCCAAACATTTCAATCACTAAGTGTAATCTACAGAAGGGATTATTTTGTGTATCATCATTGGGGATGAATATCAATTTATAAGCATATTTCTAGATAAAATATCAAGTAGTAACTTTTTAAAAGCAAAGCTTTTCTATAATTAGGGTCTGTCCGTCCGTACGTCCGTCCGTCTGTCCGTAACGGATAGCTTTTTTTCGTTAATTTAGGCATGTTAGAATTATCCTATCGATTTCAAACTTTCCATGGTGATTCCTATAAAAGTTAGGTACGAGTTAGAAAGCGTAGCAACTCTATAATCATAACCAGAATGTCCGTACGTTCATTGAAAACATGTTGATTTTTTTACAATTTTAACAACAAATTTGTATGTGACCTAATTATCCGATTGGTCTGATTTTTGGTATACTGATTCCTAGGACAACAAAGTACAATATTATAAGCGAAGCAACTCTATAATCAAGTCCTAAAAATGTAAGTATGTCCATAAACATTATCCTGTATCAAGTAGTTTTCCAACAAATTTGCTTACACTTTTGCTTTGACTCTTATACATTTACATTCTGATTATTCAGTTCTGGCATTGTACAAGTGTTAATGTCCGTTTGTCCAACCGTTTCAGAGCTTCGCTTTTATGGATGTTGTCATTCTTGTTTTTTTTACTAATTAGGTTGTCTTCTAGTTTAGGTTTGATTTATATGCATAGGTCCTGTGATTGTTTTAGGCTTTTTTTTTATTTCAGATATAAGCCTTGGTATGGGTTTAAGCTATTTTTAGCCCCTATCTGTCCTTTTGAATATAGAGCTCCTAGATCATATGGAGTATTCGTTAATATTATAAAAAATAGCAAGTTTTTTATTTGTTCATTAGGAACTTACTAACTACTAAATACATGAATTTATGACATTTTGTTTAAATTTTATTTTTTTCAGATATAACTTCTCTAGATGCAAATCCTCTAACTACATGTAAAAATAGCTAACTTTTTGCTAAGAATGTACAGTTTTCGACCACTGCAGTTTTAATAAAATTATTGTTATTTTTTAGGTTGTTGTATCTGGAACAAATCTAACCTTAACAGTTTCCAGGTAAAGCGTTTTTATTTTTTTGCATCGTATTATAGAAGGCTTTCCGCGGATAGTAAAATTCTAAGATTTCCATCGTTGTTAGTTTCGTTAAGGGGGGGGGGGGGGATGGGAGGATGACCAAGATTAAATTATTTTCTTTATTTTATTATTCGCGGAATTAAATTTAGATTTGTTTATTCAAACTTCCAAACCAATTAACAGTAGGAATGATTTTGTTTACATCAATGAAAGCGTAAAATAATTTATTGTTAATTATGATCCCTGAATTTAAATAATGATAAACTTAATGAAAATCTTGTGTAGATAGATTTGTTTAGTGAGATTTTTTTAGTTTTGATTTTAATTACACTATATGTCACTATACCAGGCCAATTCTATTTTTACATAATAGTTTTCTGCGTTTTAGGCAAATAATTTTACTGGATACAGAATACATGGATATTGTGAGAGATTCTCGCATACCCTGATAAAATGTATCTCCCGGCAGACTAATATAATGATACCCCTGCCCTTATGACTATGCCCCAATCTCTCCCCTGACCATGAAGGAACGTATTAAACACTATATGAGGACTAAAGAAGCCACCTAAATTGATGACAAAAATTTTCCTGTCATAATATCCACGTATTTCTATATCCATTAGGATTTAACATATTTTAATCTTTTCTAAAATTGCATAACACAGAAAAAATATATTTAAATGCACTTTTTCCCATATTTCCTATGTTTTATTTTTTTTTTATTAAATTTATTTTAATAAATAGGGTTACATGTTCAGCAATTTAAAGAAAGTTGAGGATACGGGGATGAGACAATAGTAGAAAAAAATGATGCGTGATCCTTTACTAATGCGTTATAACCTAGCCTCTTGAGGAGAAGGGAGGAAGGGTCCTCATCATTTTTACACTTTTTGGGGAAAGTAAATTTCTACAGACGGTGGGTGTCCCATCCCCCAGGGTAAATAGATTAAAACCACCACATGACAAGTAACTGATACTGGTATATTAAGAGATAAGACAATGGGACATAAATTTATGAACTACACTTACAGATTATGTTATTGGTTGAAAAGTTTGGACACTAAAACTTGGGTACCTTTATAATATACAGTCGAATAGAAAAATGGAAGTTAGATTGACATACTAACAAATATTTCGGGGACAATTAAAATGGTGTAAACATTAATTTAACCTACATTGACATATGCTTAAATTTTTGTTTAATATTTTATATTTCCTTGATCTCAAAAAGAGAAAGGAAATCATTTTTTTCTCTTCCGTGCATTCATTAAAAAAAAAGATAAAATACATAGAAACTATGGCTTCGAAACAAATCGATATCTGGTGGATTAGAACCGGTTATTAGCCATACTAAAAAATGCATGTAAAAATGCATCTTATTACAGACATTTTTCTACGAAATTAAAAATGTAAAATTATGGGATTAAAACCATAATTATACATTTTTATATCTGCGGAAAGCTGTTTATAATAAGATGCGAAAGATAGCTATTCCATTATGGCTTCGAAAACAATTGATATCTGCTGGATTAGAACCGGTTATCGGCCATACTGAAATATCATGAATAGCATCGTGTTACAGACATTTTCCCACAAAAAATAAGATAAAATCATAAAATTTAATACAAGTTTTGCTAGTCTGAAGGCCCGGGCTAACAAAACTGGTTTAATCATATTTTTTTTATTTTAATATCCGAAGAAAAATGTTTATAATATGATGGGATAATTTATCATTTATCTAATTTTTAGTGGATGATAATATGCATATCAAATACGATTCTTTAGTCAAACTGACTAAAATTAACAAAATAATAGTAACTACATATATATTATTCAATATTTCAATTTAACTATATTTTTCACCTATTTTATATTTTAGGGAAACGAAAGGAAAATATTTTTGTGAAGCAAAATCAGGTATTCTTCAAAAATCTAATATTATTTTAAAAATTTATTTTTTACCTTTATTCTATTTCTATTTTAGTTTTAGTTTTATAAAGGAAAAATAAAAAAAATGGAGAATTTTTCTCTAGGGCGATTTTTCTTAGAGGGGTAGTGGTACCCTCCCCCAAAATAGTTCTAAACTTTTTCATGACCTATCAGAAGCTACTCTGTAAGTTACTTTATTAAAAGGACTAGCGGCTTCGCCCTTAACCTCTAGCCTGGGAGGGGGGTAGTTTAATTTTAAATTTAAAAAGATTTTTTTTTGGGAGGAGGGGGGGGGATGTCCAACCCCTAAAGAAAATAGCTTAAAACGATCACAGGACTACAAGGACGTCCAAGAGTAGAGTTCACTCGGTTCAGTGGTTACAGACAGACATCGATCTACTTTGTATTATAGATAAAAAAAATCTACCAGCCAAAAAACTAAAAATCTCCCAAAAGAAAAAGTTATTTTGTTTCAGAAATATTTGGGGAAGTAAAATCCGACATTGTGGAGATTGTAATGAAGGAGAAACCGATAATATCAAATCCATCTGAAGCGTTTGTTGGAATCCTAGGCGAAACTGTTCATATCAGGTATGCTTTTTCAGGGATATAAAAGGATAAGACAATGGCCGAAAAATTGATGTACATCCCTAATGATGATCCAAAAAATTAAAATTAGTTGTTGAAACGTTTAAACACTCAATTTTAAGAAACAACCAATCAAAATTCACTGTAGTCCTCAAAGTTGTTAAGCCAACGAATAAGAAAATTTTTTCATAAAATTTTGTGGACTAGTGTAATAAACAGTCCATTGTTTTCTCTCTCCATCTGTATGTTTTTAGTAACTTAGCCACTCTATAATTTTCTTTGTATGTCCGTCTTGCGGTACGTCTGTAACGCTCTTAGGGCTTTTTCTTGACTGCTATTTAAGATGAATGCTGATTTTTTGTGAAGATCCTCTTACAATAATCATACAGTATATAATCTGCTTGGTCCATCAGTAATGCTACAAAAGGCTACAAAAATAGAGAGAGATGGAACAATGGGCTGTTTTTTACACTTGTCCCCAAAGTTTTATAATACGTTTTCTTATTCGTTGGCTTAGCAACTTTGAGGACTTTAGTGAATTTTGATTGGTTGGTTAATTGAATTGAGTGGTTAAACGTTTCAACCACTAATAAATTTTTTTTAGAAGGGGAATTTCTGTTTATAATACTTGGGGAAGTACATCAATTTATCGGCCATTGTCTTATCCCTTCAGATCCCTAACAAAAAACGTCATATCATGCAGACTGACTGCGGATGACAAATAGACATCATTCTACTTATTATTAAATCAAACTGTATTTTTTTATCCTTTTTTAAAAAATGAAACCAAACTAATTGTTATTCTGCTTAAAAAATGTTAGTTCTAGAAAGTCTACATTATCCTTTGAGTTGCATTTTATTAACATTTGCTCAACTAAGTTATGGATAAGTTTATACTGGACTCATCTTCAAAGAAGATATAATAAGGTTTTCCCTAAGCATAATCCATATATTAAATAGATATAACTTGATTAAAAAACGTAGTTACTCTATAATCGTTACCAGAAAGTATGGTCGTCAATTTTAAACATGATGATTTTTAAAAACTTTTTGACTACAAATTTTGAATGATATATCATATATCATATTTAACTGATTTTTGATACAATATTGCCTGGGACAATAAGGTACAATATTTTAAAGGAAGCATCCCTAATATCAAGTTCCAAAATATAAATATGAATAAATGTTCTGACAATCTGCAAGTGTCAGTGTTCGCTTGTTCTACCAGCTATTTTTTAGGTTTTACTTTTATGGATGTTTCAATCCTTGTTTTTATTAAATATTTAGAGATGTATCCATAGTTATTAAATCCATTACCATTGCAAAACGTGACCCCAACATAACATGTCTTTTCACAACAAGAATCATTGATGTATGTGCAGAACAGGATATTCTGAAAAAAAATATCATTGACCATATCGCCTCTTATCGACTCAAATCGACTATAGCCAAATTACAATGTGATTACATAATTCATTATAGGACTTAGGGGCTGAGAGATGTCTCAAAATATAACATAGGAGGTTTTGTCTACTGACGTTTTTTACCCAAAGTCAATATCAACTTTAAATTTTAGTTTTGAAAAGATAAAGTAAAAAATTGTTTTTGCAATGTGTATTATTTCAAATAAAACAATAAAACAAATAAAACAGAGAAAATGGAGATGGTTGGGGCACACTCTAAGGAAAGGGCATGATGATATAACCAATCAAGCCTTGACTTGGAACCCCCACATAGCAAAGAGGAAACCAGGTAGACCAAAAACAACCTGAAGGAGGGAACTCCTAAGTAAACTGAAAGATAAGAAAATTCTATCTTTCAGCAATGCCTCAAAACGTGCCCAATCAAAGAAAGATTGGAGAACCATTGTGCATGGCCTATGTTCTGCCGAGAACTAAAAGGCAATGATGATGATTAATTCAAATTACAGGGGCGATTTCTTGGTAGTATAGAGGTACCATTCCTTAAAAAAGCTATAAAAACTTTAGCTGGACCTATGAGAAGCTATACCATAAAGTAGAACTTCGTACAGACAAACAGATATACATCCTGTTACTTTTATATAATTGTTTCAAGAACATATGTCCATGTTCATGCAATTTCTATCATTTTCATATTTACATTTCCCATGTGTTTTAATCTTCTCCCTTCTCACCATAGCAAACCAGGGATCTAAAGGGATAAGACAATGGCCGATAAATTGATTTTTATCCACAATGATGATATACAACATTACCCCTTTTGTTTATTACCATTTGTGGTTGAAACTTTTGGACACTCAACATTTTGAAACAACCAATCAAATTTGAATTAAAGTCCTCAAAATTGTTAAGCCAACGTAAAAGAAAACTTTACTGTAAAACTTTGGGGATTAGTGTAATAAACGGTCCATTGTCCCCTTCCTTCCTGATAGGAAACCAAGGTTATTGATATAAAGGTTGTCAAATTAGAGTACCAAAAGTATCTAATTTCCTAACCTCGTAAGGGCGGGATTTTTCTTCGATTATTAAGTGATCATCTAGAGAATCCAGAGCATGAGATGTGATACTTTAACACTCAAGGATATTTGGTTAAGTAACATCCAACAGACAATCAACCCTTGATTGCATGACCTTTGTCTTAGAGGTCCTAACTGTGCATAGTAATGAGCTGTGTTTGTTTATGGGCCAAGACATATCCCCTTAGTTAACTATTAATGTCGCGTACCTGACATATTTTGAGGGAGGATATTACCACCATCTCAAGAAAAATCGCCTCTAAAATTACCTTTATTTTTTTTTTACTTAAAAAAATCAGATATGGGTGGTCAATTAGCCCCCCACCACCTCAAGTGCCCCATAGAGGCCTCCAGGGGAGAAGCCGAGAGTAAGTTATAATTCCATTAGAGTTCACTATTTAGAACAATAAACACATAGTAAACAGATCAAATTTTTACGTTATTAAAAAAACCAAAGCTATATTAACCAAGTATGTTAGTATTGTAACTTTGAAATGTAAACTTTTACTCTTGTACAGTTTACCAAAGTCAACTCTCAAACTTTTAAAATTTGATAACCCCAAACTTTTTATGAATTTAATATATTTTAAATGTTCACAGAAAGTATCAATAACAAGTATTATCTTATCATATAAAGTAGTAAGTTTTGTCTGAAGCTTTAGATCTCGTAAATTCGGGAAAGTTTTACAACATTTTTAATGTGGGTTAAAAATATTTTCCTGACATCCAAGCGATTCTCCCTGGAGGCTAGGGGTGAAGCAACTAGTTTTGTATTAAGTTGTAGGTCTTTATTATCTCGCCATCAATTCAGCCTATTGAATTCTCCCCTGTAGGAAAGATTTACAAAACTTTTTGGAAGGTTTCAGGCTTTTTTATATTTTTATAATTAAGCCCTCAATTCCCTTAAATGCTAGGGACGCAGTGTTATCTCATTTGAAATAATATTGTGTTGCGTATCAATATCTCTGTTATTCGCATACCTATGTTTTCATACCTATAGTGTTTATTCATTCTTGTTAGGAAAATAAAATCAGACAGTTATAACTTGAATTAGAGTCATTTGTCAAATATATCAAAAAGTTTACGAAATATCATTAAAGTGTAAAATTTAGGTAAACAAAGATTGTAGGCCCAGGTTTACAAAACTGGTATTGATTTCATAATTTTTATTTTAATACTCCGGGAAATTTGTCCGTAGTATGATTCTATACATAATTTCCAGTATGGCCGAGCACTTATTCTAATCCAGCGGATATTAATGGGTTTGACGCCATACTGGAAAATGATTGTGTTTATAAGTTCTTACTCAAATGTAAGATACATGTTTTGCAAGTCTTGTTATAAATACATTTGCTCTCTTTCCTATATATTTATGTTTGATCATGTGCATTATAACATAGGGCTCTCTAACAAAACACCAACAGTTATTGTATAGTATTATAGACAGCTTTCTGTGGATATTAAAATGAAAAAGTATATGTTTTGTTGGCCCCAAAGGGGGGTGAAGGCAATGAAAAACAAAACTGGTATCAATTTTATGTTTTTAATTCCCCAATTTTAGAAAATGGTTAGTCAAAGCGCCAGTTCTTATCTGATAAAAGTTAATCAGTTTTGCAGCCATTCTGGATAAATTTTATTATCCTTTATAAAATATCATACAAGAAACATTTATGAAAGCTTAAAATAACTTATAGTATATAACTCCCTTCTTCTTCACTTGAAATTACCTAAAAATAATTTTCCATTAATATTTACAATCTTCTCTGAAAAGCACAACTACATCAGTATAACCTTTTGAGATCTTGTATTCATTAAAAATGATTATTACTTTTAAGAATTCTTAAAACTATAAACACCTTCACAAAAGCGTATGATTACTTGATTTTTAACTATATTTCAAATGTATTAATCCATGAATTAAAAATTAGGGGAATAGTCCCTTTCGTAACATCGCCCAATATGGGGCGATTCATCGTATTTTTTAAATGGCTTTTTATAGTTTATTTTAGGTTAGGTTAGGTTATATTGGTTAGGTGATTACCCCACAGGGTTAGGTAATTGGCCTCGCAGGGTTAGAGCCCCCCCGCAGGGGCTAGAAATAGGAGAAAAGCTACTGTGAAAAATACGAAGAATCGCCCCATAAGGTGCGATGTTACGAAAGGGACTATACCTGAAATTAGTTTTGCCAAAATTATTTTTTTCTTTTACGAAGATGAGACATGTGTACATTGAGGCCTCATGTGTTGAATTATTTACATCATGGGATTGTAATATGATTCCTATGTATAGGTATATGTCTACATGTCTATATCAAAATAGATAAGTTGATAAAAATAGAATAATGGATATATTATTACTTGGATGTAACACCAGATTTTCATGTTTTCTAATAAAACTCACAGCGGGCTAAAATAACGATATCCCCAATCTACCCCTTTATCTCATCCCCTCCCATCCTACTGGAGGAACGAACTGACCAATAAATAAGTTCCATGTTAGCAACCTAAATTGAGGATAATTTTCCTATGTCATAATATCCACGTATATTCTATATCCATTAATGAAATATTTTAGATAAAATATACACTCTAGCTGCTTTGGAGAGAGATTTCTTCACCATGCTCCTTGACATTAATGCCTTTAAAAAATTATTTTTATAGCTTAGTAACCTGAAGCTTTTTATATTGCCTAATAAAATGACGTCATACTGGCCTGCCATTGGCCAATTAGAATGTATACTGGCCTGCCATTGGCAATTCATTCTGAGAATTAGCCTGACGTCATTTTTAAAAAAAGAACTTCGTAACACTCTGAGTCTGAATTATGGTGGCGTAATTTTAAGTACAATTCTCTATATGTTTACTTAGATTTCTTTGTTGCAATACATTCACGCAACTTTCTTAGCTTGGGTAATTTTTAGAAGGGAGATTATAAAGGGGTTTGTATACCCACTATTCATATATACATAAATGGATATAGAATACGTGGATATATTGATTGACAAGGGGAAAATTTGTCGTTAATTTAGGTTGCTAATATGGACCTCATTTATTGGTAAGTTCTAACTTCCGGTAGGAGGGGAGGAGATGGGGTAAAGAGTGTAAATGGGGTATCGTTATTTTAGCCAGCTGGGGGTATCACCTTCAAATTTACATGAAAATCTGATGCAACATCCAAGTAATTATTCACCGATTCATAAAAACATCATCATCATCATCATTGCCTTTTAGTTCTTGGCAGAACGTAGGCCATGCACAATGGTTCTTCAATCTTCTTTTGATTGGGCACGTTTTGAAACATTGCTGAAAGATGGAATTTTCTTATCTTTCAGTTCACTTAGGAGTTCCCTCCTCCAGGTTGTTTTTGGTCTACCTCGTTTCCTCTTTCCTATGTGGGGGTTCCAAGTCAATTCTATTAAATATTTCAAAATAATTTCAAGGGTGGTTTTAAGTCAAATATTTTTTTTAGTAGAGCCATGTGACGTCATAAAAATTAGGCAGATTAGAGGAGAAGTGAGCAAGAAAACCCCAAAAAGTAATAGATAACAACTCATTTTTATGACGTCACATGGCTGATTTTTCAGTCACTTTGTCCCTCCACATTTTTTATCAAACGCTTTGGTAAGATCTAAAAATTGTGTTATTTTATGGTAATGATAGAAAGCTCCCGGCTGGAGTTTGAATTATTTATATTTTGGGATGGTAATATGATTCGTATTAAGGTGTCGGGGGACAAGAACACCAAATATTGGAAATATCTCATGGAGGAGAAAGGTAATTACAATAGTTTTTTCTCATATTCATTCGAAACCAATGGATTAGAAACGGTTCTCAACAATGCGAAAAAATTATGTCTAGCATCGTACTATATCCAGTTTTCTACGAGTGTAAAAATGTAAAATCATAAGATTAAAATCAGTTTCTTGGAGTTATAATCTTAGAATTGTACGTTTTATATCCGCGGAAAGCTGTTTATAATACGATATGAGAAATAACTATTATCTCAATTTTTTTAGTAGCGCAACTACTCTAAAATTAGGGCATGTTGTTGTGTCATTTATAAAGTTAGTCAAATGACTGTTATTATTAAGTATTTTTATTTACAGATTAACAAGAATTCCTACATCCATAAGTAGCAAAGCAAAAAATATCGAATTTAACTGACTTCAATTGTCATCAAAAATTGAAAGTAATCACGAAACCTTTAAAAAGGTTTATGTCTTTTGAAGCATGCCCGACAGACAGGCGGACATAGCAATATATGAAAATAGATTCGCATATGTGAAAGGAATCTTCACTAAAGATATAAACTGCATATATACAAAATCAACCAGAGCTTTAAGGTCGGAAAGACAAAGTGAATTATAGAGTAGCTTCACTACTAAATAAATAATTTTGCTTGCTAAAGAAAGTCAGTATTGCCAAAATCTTTAGATGCTAAATTCTAATTCGAAGATTCCAAACCATTTTTGTTAGCCCCGATTTTTTAGTTAATTTCATGGAAAATTGTCAGTAATACGATGCTATACATAATTTTCAGCTTGGCTGAAAACTGGTTCTAATTCAGCGGATATTAATCGGTTTCGAAGCCATACTGGAATAGTTACTTATCGCATCGTATTATAAACAGCTTTCTGCGGATATAAAAATGTACAAAGTCATGGGCTAAAAAATTCTAGATTTAATCTTATTCTTGTACATGTTTATACTCGTAGAAAATCTCGTATTAATCGGTTTCGAAGCCATACTGGAAAAATGTTTATTTTTTTCTAATCTAGGGACAGGTAGTTGGAATCCGGAGTGACAAGTATGAAGTCCTAGAAGAATTACTTGGAGATGAATTTATCAGCACTCTTGTCTTACCAGGAATTTTGATGAAACTTTTTATTGTCTCGCAAAATTTGTAATTTTTCATCAATTTCTTTGTTTTTTACATTTACAACTTACTTTTGCAGTCTTGGGTTGTAACTTTATTTTATTTATTTCCATTGAGTGAGCGTGTGTCTCAGTCAATTTGATTCATTGCATCTTTTAATAAAAATAACATGATCTGTGTTTGTGTGTGTGTATACCAAAGAATCTTGCTAACAGCTGAACCGATATGGTTCACTTATACAGTGTAGCTTATCATAGGTCCTGGGAAGGTTTAAAGTTATTTTCGGGGAGGGTACCACCAACCTCTCAAGAGAAATCACTTCTTGAAAAAATTAATTTCCCCTAATTTTTTACCCTAATAGAAAGGGCGGGTGGGGGTCGAATTTATAAATCTGTCTATCTTTGTTATGATTCTAAACCTTTATCCTTTTATAAAAGTAACAGATTGCCCGTATGTCAGTGTTTGAGTAGCTAATCTTAGGATCTGTCTAACCTCCTGACCGATATAGTTCTCCTTTACAGTGAAGTATCTTATTGGCCTAGGAAAGGTTTATAATTATTTTTTGGGGGAGGTTACCTCATGTGTCCACCCCCTATAGTTTATTGAAATTGTATCCGGAAATAAATGTTTTTTTCTTTTCTTTTTCTTTTAAAAACTATATAAACACTGGGAATGGTTAAGCTTGCTTTGATTAAGAATATCCTTGTATTTTATTTATATAACCATTTCTAACCAGGGCTCGGCAGCCGCGCATCAGCCACGACTAAGCCTCGAATCTACAGCCGTTTGTGTACATTGAACATTTTTTTGAAAGATGGATTGTGTAATATTTGGGTCAGGTTTAAACTTTTTAACACTGTAAAATGTTTCCCTCGTGCTTACAGGCGGCTGACGCGCGGCTGCCGATCCCTGTTTCAAACCTTTTTGGTTTAATTCAAATGGAACAAAGGAACATTAAGTTTTATCATCTCCCCCCACACTCAGAGATTCGAGACACTGATTTTGGAAATTATGAGGTGAGTTACATGCGCCTAGGGATTGGACAATAGAAGATAAATTAACCCTTCTTCTAAACAAATTAGTGTATATTTATCAATTATTATCTATCTTTCTTTTCATTAGTTTATGGATAAAGCTCTCCTATAAGATAAAGTAGTGAGGTTATTTTAAAGTTATAGATCTCGAAAAATGCTAGTCTAAAATTATTGTATTTTTCTTGGAAGCTTAGGTAGTAGACTATTTTTCTGACCTCCCCTACGGTTTCCTACAAGCTAGAAGTGAAGTCACTGGAAGCATATATTGGGTATGTCTATGTAAAAGTTTTGCCTTTTATCTGATCATGACGAATATTAAATCTAACATAACTTGTTAAAAGAACAATGTTCTTACTTTATAACAATTTACAGTAAATGGAAATGTAAGGATTTATTTCCTTATATATTGTTACAAATAATGTATCAAATGCCTAAACATAATTCTTTTGTTTTAGTATTAGTTTGAATATTAGCAAATCCACAAAAAAAGTTATAAGATTGAAAAAAAAACATATGTAGAAGCAATGTTTAAACTACAGATTACTTACACATTCTCTTAAACAATTTATTAAAAGCTTGAGAACCGCCATAAATTTATCATTTAAATCCATGAAGGGGATAAACATAATTTAGGATTACTATGCTCCTTCAATTTAGCTAAAATTGAATGTATTACTTTTACATTTTTATCCCCAAAATTAGATAAAGATTATTAGTTGAAATGTTTGAATTAATTAATCATGACTTCATAAAAGTACCCAAAGTTTTTACATTAGGTTTTTTTAAAAAAAATAGATACCAATAGAATTGCCCCCTTTCCTGTATAGAAATAAACTATAGCTATCTATATTTAAGTTTTAAATAAAAAATAAATATTTGTTACATAAATATTTTATACGGTATTATATGAATACATGTGTAGAGGATTACACTATAGCTAGCTGTGTTTATGTACTAAGCAAAATTAGTTTACATTCTTTATTTAATAATCATGCATAGTTAAATTTTTATACAACTCTTTAAACCAAATGATTTTTGGAGCCTCGGAGTGTATAATGATATAGAAATGAGTTTTTTTATTTATTCTTTGGGGGGGTTGGGAGTGGGGATCGCGCTTTTATTTAAATTTCATGTGTATCTCAGAATTGTTTCCATTAATATGTGGGATGTTTGTCTGTCTGTGTGTTTACTGCCTTATCTTTCTGACTTCTTTACAGAGAAACTTATCATAGGTAGGTTGCGGGATAACCTAAAATCAAATTTTAAGATAAGTTTATGGAATTACACTCCTCTTAAAATTATAACCAAATATAAACGACTATCATTTAAAATTGGCTGATATTTGTTCTTATGTAAGTGATACTAATCACTAAATGTATTTTACAGCAGGGGTAATTGTGTGTATCATCATTGGGGTAGTACATCAATTTATGATCTATTGTCTCATCCCTTTAAATACCCGAAAGTATTCTTTTTTAAAAATATTAACTTTTTTATTTTAGTGTTTGGTTGAGAATGAATTGGGAAGAGATGGTGCTCTACTCCAACTACGGGAAGAAGGTAAACATAATTAATTTAAGAAGCTTAGCTATCCTATAACTAGGGTATGTACGTTTTTCTGGATGAAATAGGATGGGATGGAACCTTATTACAACTTAAAGTACAAGAATCATCTCAATTAAACTTTAACACTTACTTTATTTTCTCACAGAATCTGCTGTTATCATGTGGCCGATAGGTAGGCCATGTTCCAAAAAATATAATTGCCTGCTAATGATAATTAAACAGTACACAATTATAGGCATATGTCTTAAAATTAGATAACAAAAAATATAAAAGGATGTTATCTAACATGTTTATTAACAAGCAGCACAGCCTTTCTAGGCCTCTAGGGGCCCTTGAAGGGGAAAGGGGGAGTCGATCCATCCACATTTTCAATTGTTGTATTAAAAAGAAAAAACTTAAATAAAAATTTATAGGGAAAATATTTTTTTTCTTCGGGCGATTTCTCTTGAGAGGGTGGTGGTACACTCCTCCAAAATAGTTATAAAACTTTCAGGACCTGTGAAAAGCTACCTTGTAAAGGAGAACCATATCGGTTCAGTGGTTAGAAATATCCTTTTTCTATATTATAAGGATATACTCTAATAACTATGACTCTAGGGGCACTCTAATAGCATATATTTAAAATAAACACCATTTCATTAAAAAAAAAAAAAGTATGTCGTTTTAGTCTATTTAAATTTTAAATATTTCCTAAATGCACGTAAACCATTTTAAATAACGACAAATAAACCAACACAATGAAACAAAAATCATATAAGAAAGGAGTTTTTAAATCAAGAAAAAAAAAAATTAATAACAAAATTTGAATCATCAAGCAACTTCAGATTCGTTGGCTTAATAACTTTAAGGACTTTTGATTTGTTATTCATTAGGTTGATTGTTCAAACGTTTCAACCACTAATTGAAATCTACAGAATGGATAATTTTACTATCATCATTGGGTATGTACATCAATATATCAGCCATTGTCCTATCCCTTTTATCTCCCTGGGAACTAACACATATACAGACAAACAAACATTTCATATTTTAATTCAAGGATGCTCTCATCTTTTTTTAGTCTCATTTCTAGGTCGTATACAACTGAGTACGATGATTGGTTGTGTGTCGGGTGTTATTCTCACAATTGCCCTCATAGCCTTCATTACATGCTGGAAGTAAGTATTTAATAGTACAAACCACTGGCGCAAAAACAGAAACCCCCCTGCGTGGGGGGGGGGGGGTCCTGACCCTTTGGGGCCTATAAATATGATGGCCTAACCCTGCAAGGCTACTCTGTACCCATTATAACCTAAATAAACCATTTATAAGGTAACATAAACACAAGAGAAAATTACCCCCACCCCCTTATTTTCAATTTATTTCAACATAAGAATCTGTGCTCGACTAGGCACTTTAAGGGAAACTGCAAAAACCATACTTTAATCCTGATTTTGTCCCCCTGTGGAGCGACACAAATAAAAATCATTATTTTCTTGAAATTCTTTTTTAAATGAACGGATTATTTTGACTAGGGTAATGAATCTAGCATATAAAATTCTATCAAAAATTAATGGTTTAAAAAGCCATAATATATGTACATACATTTATATTATGGCAGGGGGAAAATTTATTAGTCAGTTCGTTCATTCAGAAGGAAGGGAGGAAAATGGGTAAAGGAGGTAGAGGTGTGATCGTTATTTTATCCTGCTGCATAGTACATGATAATTTGTTTTAAGATTCAAGTATCATTAATAAATAAATTTGAAAAAATTAAATAAAAGATTGAATATTAGAATAATAAGAAAAAAGGGTTTTCACATTATCATTTAATTATCATGATTTTAAAGCTTTATAGGACATGACATACAGTAAATGTTTTAAAAATCCATTAAATAAGAAACCTGACTCACCCTTTTATGAATTATCCTAGACTAAAGGTAATAAATGAATGTAGAAAAGATTTATGCAATCTTCGCTAATGCAAAAAGCATGTTTAACAAATTAGCATCCATTTTATACAATTACATAAAAATAAGTAAATGTGCTGTTTCTTAAAGCAAAGCCTTTATTTGATTAGGGTCTGTACGTCTGTACGTACATTAAGGATAGCTCTTTATGTTTATTTAGACATTTTAGAAGTGTCCTATGATTTTTGTATGACACTCGATCTACATGTTTTTATATTCCTTAGTTCTACCGTTTAATTTTAGAGCTTCGCTTACATGGATGTTGTCAACCTTGCTTTTTACATGGAGGCTCTAAACAGGATAACAATTATAATAACCTTTCTCGTATTCATTCGAATCCGGTGGATAGGAACCGGTTCTCCTCCATACGAAAAAACTATGTCTAGCATCGTATTATATCCAGTTTTCTACGAATATAGAAATGTACAATCATATGATTAAAATTAGTTTTTTTAGCCGGTGCCTTCGGCACCACGGGGCTAAAAAAACTAGTTTTAATCTTATAATTGTACATTCTATATCCGCGGAAAGCCGTTTATAATACGATACGAGAAATAACTATTCTTTCTCTTCCACACACCCAATTATCTTATTTGTAACTTTTAAAAATTGTTATCACGGTTATTTGTTGGAGATTACACAAAAAAATCCCCTTAAGATTTAGGGAACTCCAAATAAGCTATAAGACAGTCTATTTTTTGTTTGAGGGATTACAGCAGTTAAATTTGACATCATATTCATTATTTTCTGTTATTATGTAGTTTGTGCCACCCATTACCACTTTAATATAACACAAAAGTCGACAGAAAAAAAGTCAATAAAACTAGCAATAAAAAGGCCATGACCAATTTGATGTAAAGCCATACAGACAAATTCGTAATAAACCTTTGAAATTTCACCCGTTCCTCCTTATGGACGACAAATTAACAGATTTTTAGCCTCAGCGGAATCACAAATATATTAGGACAACATTACACATCAATTTGGTCCTAGGAAAAAACGCAGGAGTCCCAAACGCAGGAGTAGACACTTAACCTAACTTAACCTAACCTATTTTAGACCTGCGGGGGGCTTATTTGTACATTCATATCTTAACCTAAACTAATCTGTATAGAAATACTTAAAAAAATAAATATTTGTTCACTCCTGCGTTTTCTTGGAACCCTTAATTTTGATGTCGACAAATATAGTATCCAGCTATGGGTGTTGATTTTAACAGGGATCGTAAAAAATAAATAAATTGAGTTTGCAACACAACAAAGGTTTGAAATAATTTATCAAGACAGTAATAACAACACTAAGGTCAACATGATTAATCTAACCTAGGGATTTAAAGGGATAAGACGATTGCCGACAAATTGGTGTACATCCCCGATAATGATACACAAAATTACCCCTTTTCTAGATTAAAATTAGTGGTTGAAACGTTTGGACACGCCCTCTCTGAATCTAACAAATTAAGGGACAAGACAATGGCACCTGTTAAATAAATTGTAGTTTTTTTTGCATGACATTGCAAATTTCCTCGTGTAGAAACACTTTTGATAACAGGACCATTGTTTTGAAGTGGAACAGCCTGTTTTCGGCCAAACCATATGAAAAAATAGCTCTATTATAGCGAGCTTCTATCCAGATTAAAACTCGACACCTCCTTGACAGAAAACAGATACAGTATCAGTTTTTGAAATATCACGGTTTTATAAACAAACAAAAAGTTTGTATACTAGCAGTTTTGCCCTTCTGGGGGCACTTGAGAGAAGGAGTTAATTCAGACAACCATTTAATTATTTTAGATTTACAAAGAAAAGTTTTTTTTTTTTTTTGGGGGGGGGGGTGGTAGGTCTAGTATCCCTTATTTTTAATTTCAATTGTAAAAAGAAAAAAATGAAAAAAATGTTGGGGGAGGGGTTGATTTTTTTTAAAGACGATTTCCTTTTGGATTGGGATGGTACCCTTCCCCAAAATAGTTATAAACCTTTCCAGGACCTTTGAGTAGCTACTCTGTAAAGGAGAACAATATCGGTTCAGCGGTTAGCAAGATCCTTCGGTACAGAATGACAGACAGATCCTTTTACTTTATTGTAAGGATGATTTTTTTCATCGATTGCTATGTATGTAGCAATCCTTGTTTTTACATTAAATTAGTTTATCTACAGTTTGATAAATCGTTATTTTCTATTTAGTGCCAGGGAGGGAGGGAGGGGACATTGTGCTGTCTTTTGCCCTAGTCTCCAAAGTTTTATATTACGCTTTCTTTTCAGCTGCCTCAATAGATTTGGACACTTTTATTGAATTTGATTCAACCGCTAATTGTAATCTAATAACTTTGCCTATAATCCGTTGGAACATACATCAATTTTTATTTATCGGCCATTGTCT
The DNA here is from genome assembly GCF_053477335.1 of Acartia tonsa. Taxonomy (NCBI): domain Eukaryota; kingdom Metazoa; phylum Arthropoda; class Copepoda; order Calanoida; family Acartiidae; genus Acartia; species Acartia tonsa. Next base: position 22,494,919 of record NC_137270.1, read on the forward strand.
TATCCCTTTAGATCCCTGAATTAGTATATACATAAAAAATAACTAAAACATAATGCAAAATTATTTATTCCATTGTTGCAGAAAATTATAAATTAGAAAAATAAATGTAGTGCATAATTTATAATATTAAGGACATGAAAGACAAAATAAGACAATAAAGCAGGTTAGGTGAAGGTAGTCTAAAAATAAAAGTAATATTTGATCACCAAAAGTAATTTTAAAATTTTCTACTATGGGAAGCTACTAACTCAATTTAGGGAAAGCATGTTCTGAAACCACCAAAAGGTCCCAGTACATCCTGCGTAAACCATTTCTGCGGGGTTTTTTTTTCTAACCTAACACGCCTTCGGATGGGGTGTGTCTAGTATCTAGGAGTTCTTCATTTGAAGGGGGTAAAAAATTGAAAGAAAAATAGCAAAAACTATCCAAAGACTTAACTTAAACCTAGGTTTACTTAGGGAAGGCGAGGGGATGTAAGTAGTCCCTTCGTAGGATGGAAGCGCTATCCCCCAAAGTTGGTTTAATACTACCAATGAGAAGCAACATTGTATAGGAAAACCATATCGGTTCAGCGGTTAGTAAAATCCATCGGTACAGACACACAGACAGACATCCTGTTACTTTTATATAAGGATTTATTCTATAAGGTACTATTTCTAAATGACAAGTGTATTATTTGCCATTTAAAATCTCAGCTTTAATTATTGACAGACGAGTCTTCTAATTTCTAAGAATTTAACAATTCACCTTATACAATCAGCGAAATTATTTTGAAAAAAATCACGAAACCTATATGTGATTTTCAGATGTCGTTGGGGACAACACTTTGTAGATTTGACGACCTTTTTATTTTGCCTAAAATATTATTTTAGATTAATTTCGATTGTTGTCTATACCTTATTCCTGTAAACATTAAACAATAGTTAGCAAAATCTTAAGGGTTTTTACAAACTTACATGTTATCCTATTATATTGTAAGTTTTTTTTTGTCTGTAGTGAAGGATCTTGCTTGCACCTGTACCAATATGGTTGCAATGATGCTTTATATAGGTCTTAGGCTTTAGGCTATTTTAATTCTATAAATTAGTCTGGGTTTGTTTTGGGATATTTTTCTACGCTTTCATATTCCCATGAATATAGAGCTCCTAGATGCTAGGGACGTAGAAGTTAGTTGTTTAAAAAGTAAAATATAAGTTATTTGTAGTATAGTTGATTTAAATATAAATTTTAAAAAAAATGTTTGTGGAAATTTCATAGAATTTCTGTACTAAATGCATTTTAAGTATAATAATTTATTTTTACAAATATATCACTGTTGAACTAGGTGTCATTGGGCTGACATAATTAATTATAAAATTATAAAAAAACAAAAACAAGGATGTATATATATTTATAGGAGCGCAGCACAAAAGAAACCTAAAAGAAACTTTGATTTAAGGAGAGTCAGATAGGTCCAGCAGTCAGCTGGATCTTACAGTACAGACAGACCTCTTGTTTCTTATGTTCATACAAATAATAAATGCAGTAAAGTTTTTAATAGTCTATTTGTTTATTCTTTTTAATTTATTTCTTTGTTCTGCTAATTTATTACTTTACAATTAAAGAAAGTGCAATTTAATGATAGAGACAGTAAACTGTTATATGGTCTTTTATGACTCATTTTGTTTTTGAAAGCGAAGCTTTTCTATAATTAAGGTCGGCCCGTACGTCCGTCCGTCCGTCTGTTAAATTAGGCATGTTAGAATTATCCTATCCGATTTCAAACTTTGCATGATGATTCCTGTAGTAGTTAGGTACGATTTAGAAAGTGGAGCAACTCTATAATCGTTACCAGGATATACGTATGTCCAATTTAGACATGTTGATTTTTAACTTTTTTAAAAACAAATTTTATGTTATAAAAACATCCGATTTTGCTGCTTTTTGGAATAATGATTCCTGGGACAATAAAGTACAATGTTATAGGCGAACCATCTCTATAATCAAATCCTAAAAGTTTTAGTATGTCCTTAAAAATTATCCTGTATTTAAGCAGTTTTTGACCAATTTTACTAACAATTTATATTCTTATTTATTCAGTTCTGACACTCTACAAGTGTTAATGTTCATAAGTCCTACTGTTTTAGAGCTTCGCTTTTATGGATGTTGTCATCCTTGTTTGTTGTAGTATATTGTAGTTTTGCATAATTCTTACGAAATGTAAGCCATGTAATTATTATATGATTTCTTATAATTATGCCGTGGTTTCATAAGAGCTGGATCTTTAAATCATTTAGTGCTGCTACTTGCACTGCCGAGGCTACTGGCACTGCTAATGCTACCAATAAAACATGTATCTTTGAATCAAAATGGCAGTGGTGAGCCGGGAAACACTTTGAAAACACCAACCGCGGATCACTGACATCGCAAAATGACTACTCCAAAAATGTTTTCCGGCTCACCACTGCCATTTCGAAAGGTTTAGAGCTATTTTATGGGAGGGTACCACCACTCTCCCAAAAGAAAACAACCCTGTAAAAAAATAATCCCTGCCAATGTTTTTAATTTTTAAAACAAAGTAAAGGAAGGGGGGGGTTAATTTCCTCCTCTCCACCTCAATTGCCATTAAAAGCCTCTAGGGGCGTAGCATAATGTTTACTCAATGCCTAACAAAAAGTTTCTCCCCAAACATATTTAATTATTCACAGAAGTGCATTAAGTATAAACAACAGAAAGCCAAGGATAACAATATCAATAAAAGCGTAGCTTAACAATTTATACAGACAAAAGAACATCGTTATTCCAAAAAATAGAATGGCACAAATCTATCATATAAAAGTTGAGGTCAATTAAAAAAAAACTAACAATGTATTTAGTTTTTTTAGAAACATTTAGGGGATAAGGCAATGGATGATAGATTTATGCACTCTTCGCAGCCTAAATTATGTAAATACAGTATACGTTACGAAAAATGACCGTTTTTTTTAAATGGTCTAGCCCCCCCTGTAATGAAGTTGTAACCCCATTTTTTGTTTGTGTGATCTTTATATACATGTATAATGGTGTTTGTTGCAGTAAATTAGATTAAAGAACATTTTCAGACATTCAGCAGGCTATAAAAGAAGAAATTCAAAATGAAAAAATTCCGACCCTAAAGTTTTAATTGAATTTTGGTTAAGCCGAAAAATCATAGATTTTGAGGTCTTGATACATACTTTTGGGGCTTAAATGACTTGTATGAGAGCGGGTAAGGGGTCTATGGAAGCAGAATTTTATGCTGAAGATAAAACTCGACACGACCCCTATGCTTATTTCAATTTTACTATGTGATTTTTCAGCTTAAGTAAAATTTACTTTAAAAAATAAGGGTATGAATTTTTTCATTTTGAATTTCTTCTTTTATAGCCTGCTGAATGTCTGAAAATGTTCTTTGATCTAATTTACTGCAACAAACATCATTATACATGAATATAAAGATCACACATACAAAAAAATAGGGTTACAACTTCACTACAGGGGGGGGGGGGGCTAGATCATTTTAAAGACCGGTCATTTTTCGTAACGTATACTGTATATCGTGTTGAGGGTGGTTAAAGGTTTTAGGGGGGTAAACACCCCGTTAACCCCCCCCCCCACGTTGACGTCTCTATTCTGCTGATTAAATTGTAGAAGGAAATCAATAGAACAGGGAGAGAAAAATAAACCGAAAATTAATTATTGTAAATTTTTTTAGGCGTATGAGAATGTCTCAGTTTGCCTGGCGCCACTGGAAATACAAATCTGATACTTCTTCCAATAACACAAATGGTAAGCATTTTATTATTAACTACTTGATTCCTCCTAGCCTCAATTGTATTTTTAAGGAAGGTCTTGAAATTAGCCAAAAAAAGGTCATTTTAAAGCTTTGCTAAAAAGTACAACCAGCATTATTAAAAGGTATTAAGAGGATTACTTTAGGTTAGGTTGGATAGGTTTATGTCAGGAACTATGGACCAGATCAGTTAAAGTTCATTTTCCAAAGCTGAAAATAAAGGAGTGGGATCAAGGACGTCAAAGCATTTTTTGAGGAGGTATAATTTAGGGTTTCAAAGGTTTAAGGGGGTAATCTAATGTAATTTTAAAAGTTTTAGGGGGTCAAATGAGGGTTTTCAAATTTAGAGGGAGTTAGCCTTCCCCCTTTGACGTCTCTGGGTGGGATTCTTTGGTATAGTTTTTTTTTATTACAGAGATTTTAACATTTTTCAAAAATGTAATTTGGATTCGAGTTGCCGTTAATGGTACTGATATATATGTATAACATCTAAAATTTCCATAATATAGTTTTTAATCTTCAAAGTTAAATATTGAATATGAGAATTTGGGGAGGGTTTTACCTTCCTCCCCCCAACTCTCTCACAAAACACCCTATTCTGTGAAAAAGCCCTGTAGATTATAGACAAAGCTATTAGAGAAAGAAAAAAAGTAGGACAGCCAAGTTTACAACCAATAAAAAGTGCAGGAAAAAAGCCAATAAAAGTGAGGAAATACACACAGTCAATAAGATAAGTTTTCAAACTCAAATATTGGAAAGTTAGGATCATTGGCCTTTGATACTTTGTTAATACCATGAACAGATCTATGTATAGATGATAACTACCTACCCCTTTTTTTCCAATGACCTTTTCGTCTGCTAGCAAAATATTTTCTGCTACTTGGCTGTGTTATTATTCCTGACACTATTCTTTGATTTTCCAGTTGAGACCAAATTGAGAGTCGGTACAAGGTTCTTGGGTTGGGGACATACAGTTCTTTAAGGATCTTGGACAAAGTAGCTTCGGACAAAGTAGCTTCAGAAAAAGTAGCTTCGGACAAATTAGCTTCAGGACAAAGTAGTCTCCACTGTTAATAAAGGTCATGACCGCAGCGCTCGGCCCCCTAGCCTGCCTAGCCGCGGGCGCTCGGCCCCCTAGCCTATAACCTAACCTAACCTAACCAAAAAATTGTAAAAATATTATTAAAACTTGTAAAAACAATATCAAAAATTGTAAAAATCTATCAACCACTTTTTGCAAAATCCTCGAAATTCTAAACCACCTATGTATTATCAGTTGATGATATTTTTCTTAAATAAATGTTCTGAGGCTAACATAGGTTAGGTTAGGTTAGGTTATAGGCTAGGGAGCCGAGCGCCCGCGGCTAGGCAGGCCAGCTCAGGGGGCCGAGCGTTGCGGCCATATTAGAGACTATTTTTATTAGGAAGCTACTTTTCTTAAGTAAATGTCCTGAAGCTACTTTGTCCTGAAGCTACTTTGTCCGAAGCTACTTTGCCCGAAGCTACTTTGTCTGAAGCTTCTTTGTCCAAGATCCTTCTTTAACCCCCTCTCCCTCTAGTGTTTTACTCTTATATACCATATTTATTTTTAATTATTTTATTTATTGTTGTCAGATTTTTAAAAGACCCAAAACGTTTTTACCCAATTATCAAATAACCGAATAAGCAAAAGATGCTCAACTCCTTGTTTAGACGATATTTCTTAGACAACCTTAATGTGCTCCTGTTATTGATTAAATGTATATTATAAACTATCCCTTAATATAAGTAACAGGATGTCTAGTGTCTGTCTGTACTTAAGGATCTCACTGACCGCTGATGTGGTTCTTCTTTACAATGTAGCTTTTCATAGGTCCTTAAAAGACTTTATCCAATATCAAATTAAACCACTGATATTAGACCAGAGCTGGATCTTTAAATCGTTTTAGTGGTGAGCCAGATCGGGGTGAGTCAACTTTCCACCAATGAGAACACATCATTTTATGAAATGCCGCGCTGTGATTGGCTGAAATTCGGCTCACCCCGATCTGGCTCACCACTAAAATGATTTAAAGATCCAGCTCAGCTGACGGACACACAGACATTTTTACCAACCATTTGTCTCTTGCAGCAGGAACATTGGGCTGGTAATTACACCAATGCCCAAAGTTTTAATTTATTTGTTGGATCAAAACTTTGGGTACTTACTTTTACTGAAAGTTACTAACTGAAAAGTTAGATTAAAACTAGTAGTGCTCAAACGTTTTAATTAATCATTATAATCTACAGAAGGGTTAATCTTCTTTACTATCATCATGAATGAATATAATTTTTTTTCGTTTCTGTTTGTTATCCCTTAAGATCCCTGCAGTACAAGTCACAGGATAAATAATTTGGAAATTTTCTTATGTTTCATCTTTTCATCATTGTACTCTCATTTTATTAAAGTTTTTTATACATGGCTTTCTATGTTCCAAATGTAGTTTAACTATTTTCTTCAAAACAGTTCTGTATATATCAAATAAAAATACTTTAAACAACATTGATTTCATTTAATTGGATAATTCTTGAATTGTTTAAAGTGAAATGAATTCTGAAACATTTAGGTTGACTAATCAGTTTCTAGAGAAGAAGTCCTTCCTGTCAAAACTAACAGATTCACAGAACACAATTCTCATCCACATGAAATTGTTTTGAAAATTTAACTTTCAATTTAACTTTTATTTTCTTGATTATGGATATCTCTGCTTTTTAGTAGCAAAGCTACTCTATAATGTGTTAGTAGCAAAGCTACTCTATAATTTGTTAGTAGCAAAGCTACTCTATAATTTGAAATGTTCGTCTGTATGTCTATATGTATGTATGAAACGTTTTGGGGGAAACGTGATTTACTCGGCTCCTATAGAAGATAGACAGCTAAAATTTTTAGGGATTAAATAAGTTATCATTCTTCATATTTTCACCAAGTTTCATTGAGATATGTCGATTAATTGGGGTGCTAGATCGATTCCTAGATTTTCAAGTTTTCATGATTTTCTCGATTACTATTAAAGATAGAAGTCTAAAATTTTCAAGGATCAAATAAATTCCAATTCTGCACACTTCTATAAAGTTTTGGTGAGATTTGCTTATTGGTTGGGGTGCTAGATCGATTCCTAGTTTTTTAAGTGTTCAAGCTCAGTCCAGATAGATGGCTGAAAATTTTCAGGGATTGAATAAGTTTACATTTTACATAATTCCACAAAGTTTCATTAAGATTTACTTGGTTATTATCTGTATTGATGTATCTATCTACTGGTCTAGGTAAGCCCATGATAACCTATGAGGATGAAGAGGATGATATTAGTTTGATGACCAAGCCAATAGGAAAACTGAACTCCAATGCTCCAGCTAATGACATGTACTCTCAGACTAAGAGACAGGTGAGAAATAACCAATGGCAAGGATTTATTAAAATATAACTGGATATATTAGTACATTAGTCATCCAACTGTCCTAGAAATATGTTGTGTAAAGTACAGTTTAATAATATTTTAACCATGATTAAGTTAATTATTTCACAAGCACTTTTCATGGATATAATTGATTTCGTTCAATTAATAATTAAAGTGTACAGCAAAGTACAAAGTTGTTATTTCTTTTCAATTGAAGTTTGTGTCATTTATCATTTCTCAGAAATGAAATTTATTTTGATGAGTAAAGAAATATTTTGCAGTTCATTTATTTTATTTTTATTATTGAACTAGACAAAGTAGAAAATATACTTCTGATTAAATAAATTTTTACATCAATATTTTTATCTACATTTCTAGACATCAAGCCATAGTCAATACAACAATGAGATGTTGAACCAAAGCAAACCAACCACACATAATCAGTTTAGTAACAATGATGTTGTCAGCCAAAGCAAACCCAGCCGCCCAGGAATAATTTTAGTTGTCAATTTTACATTTTAAGCATAGCATTTTGCAAAACAATTTTTAAATATTCTGTTTTTTTTATGCTATAATTAAGGGGAAATTTACTTGAAAAATCTTTTTATAAAAATACTTATCTTATTTATGTGTTATCTTTAAAGATAATGTCTAAGTTGGCTAAAAAAAATGAATGATGTTTGCCAAAATTACAAAAAAATATGTTTTTTATTTAGTAAGTTTCATTTTTTTAAACAGGACATTTATGTAAAAAATGAGCATTAAATAAATTTTCATGGTAATACTGTTATAAAATCAATAGATAAACATATCTAATCCTCAAAAATTGTTAAAGCACAGGAATACTTGAATTTAATTAAAATCTTTAATGTTACAACTAATTTTGAATCAGGTCAATTATTAACCTCTCCACCTTCAAATCCAAGCAGTACTTCACAGCCTCCTCCCCAAGCACCTATAGGTAAAAAACTTTAGTTTAACATATTTTGAATTTCAGACAATTCCTACTTTGATTTTTATATTTGTAGCGGAAAATTTTTTTATACTTGTCTGTCATTGAAGCTTACATTCATTCCCATATTATTTAACTTTAATATGCTTGCGAAACATAAACTTAAAACAGAAAACAATATTAAACAAATTATAAATACCTTTTTTATGTACACCAATTTAAGAAGCCTAGAGTGCCTATAAAAAATGACATCATAGAATAAAATAACCAATGATAGGCCAATACACAGACTAAATAACTAATGGCAGGCCAGTATACATTTTAATTGGCTAATGGTAGGCCAGTATGACGTCATTTTTCTTATAAAAAAAGATTCCTCAATAAATAGAACTTTCTGTTCGATTTGAGTGTGCTCTTTTGGCCTATCCTTATAAAAAAGTAACAGGATGTCTATTTGTATGTTTGTGTGTACCGAAGGATATCGCTAACCGCTGAACCGATCGGGCTCTCCTTAACAGAGTAGCTTCTCATAGGTCCCGGGAAGGTTTATAACTATTTTGGGGGAGCGTACCACCACCCTCCCAAGAGAATTCACAAAAAATCGAAAATTTTTTAACGCAGAGATGTTTCAACCTAACATAGGTAGGTATCATAGAGACTTGAACACAACATGGATAGGTATCGTAAAGACTTGAACCCAAAAAAACCAAACATTTAGAGTGCCACTAGAGACTTCTAGAGGCCTTGCCGCTAGTTTTAAAAAAGTATCCAACATAATTGTCTTAAAATATATTGCTACAATTTTCCAAATTAGGAGGAGCATCACACCCCCGTCCCAACCATCTCCTTACCTCCCCTCCCTCCAACAGCAGCACAGTGGGGAGTGGCGGATCCTACACTAGTAATAATAATAGAAGGTAGACAAAGGGATAGTTGCATGAAGTGCATTTAACAAGTTTGATTGCAAGCATAAGTTACAAGAATACCATCTAACATATATAATTTTGTATTACAATAAAAAGCATTTAATTAGGCACCACCAAAGTAGTCTTTATGCTGTTTTTTTTTGTGAAAACACAACAGCCATACAAGTTGCATATATCCAAAAAATATGATTTTTAAGTCTTGATAGTTTTAAAACTGCCTGGTAAAAAAATTTGAATTCTTTTATAAATATATTTTCTATATATGTAGTTTAAACTATTTAACAGAAAAAAATATGCAGTTTACTAAATTCAAGTTTAAATGCATTTCGTGCAACTACCCCTTTATATGTTTTTTTTAAAGCGAAGCTTTTCTATAAATAGGGTCGATCCGTCCGCACGTCCATCTGTCTGTAAGGGATAATTCTTATCGTTAAGTCTATGTTATTCATCTAATTTTTACAATAATGATGCCTAGGGAAAAAAGGTACACTATCATAGGTAAAACATCTCTATAATAGAGTCAAAAAATGTAAGTATGTCATAAAACAGTATCTTGTATGTCAGCAAAATTGCAAACATGTTTATAATTTATGATATTTAGACTCATAAATCAATATTATGCCTATTAGGTTCTAACACTCTACAAGTGTTAATGTTCGTTTGTCTACCGTCTGAAATCAGATCTTTGCTTTTATGGGTGTTGTCATCCTTGTTTTAACCAATTTATGTATCAATTCAGGTATTAAAGGATACATCATAAATCTTATTTAATACCCACAATTCATTTGTCAGAAGGCGCTATCAAATCAACTATTGATTGATTGATGTAGCATAATCTATGATTTATTTATTAGAATAATAGGATCTAGTTTAGTACACGGTGAAATGTTCCTAGTAACGGTAATCTATGAACATAAAAGGCTGCTAGCTGCCAAACGGCTGGACATACATAGCAACACACCGTGTTAGGCGGGATAAGAAGGTCTATAAATAATCTGGAATAGCCAAGAGATAATTATGCACTGGGAAAGCTTCACTGAAGAAAAAATGTAATATAAGTCTTTTTCGGGCATTTATGGGTACTTTGAGATAATTGTGCATTTTTGAGAAATGACTATTCCAGATTATTTGTAGATCTTCTTTTGTCGATAAAATTATTTAGGTCTTCTTATTTCTCTTTATCCCCTTATTAATGCTAATCAGATCCATCAATTTGAAAACTTTCATAGCATTCAAAGTCAGAGAGAGAGAGAGAGAGGGGATAATGGGCTGTTTATTACACTAGTCCAAAATGTTTTATCATATTTCTTATTCGTTGGCTTAACAACTTTGAGGACTTTGGTGAACTCTGATTGGCTGATTCATTAAGTTGAGTGTTTAATTCTTTCAACCCTTAAATTTTATTCTACTGAAGAGGTTATTTTATGTATCATCATTGGGGATGTACATCAATTTATCGGCCATTGTCTTATCCCTTCAGATCCCTTATCCAAAGTATATTAATATCAATGTTGTTAATTGGAAAAGTTTGTGTATATTTAGCAAAGAGAAGGGTAGTCTGATAAGACCTCTGGGCACTTTCTCACAAAGTGTCTTGTTGGGCTCTAACCCCCCCCCCCTCCCTCATTATTATTTTTCGAATAAATAAAAAAAAGAGGGAGGAGGATGTTAGTTTTTTTTTTACTTTAGGTCTTGGTTGTATAGTTCCCTGGGGTCATGACACCGCACGTGACATAGGAAAAAAATTTCGCCCCTCCCTTATTTTCAATCTAAAATAAGGGAGGTGTGGAGCGGTGGGTATTTATCAGTGTTCAACAGCTTACTTTGTGTAAAAGCACCAACATGGCGGAAAAGTTGTCTAGAAAACAAAGATGACAACATCAATAAGTAGCAAAGCTCAAAATTCTGGATTGACATCCGGAAATATTAAACTAAAATAAATCACGAAACCTTTTCAATTTTATATTATGAAAATCTAGAAATTGATCTAGCACCCCAACCAACAAGCAAATCTTAGTTAAACTTTGTGGGAATACGTAAAATGTAAACTTATTTAATCCCTGAGAAGTTCATCCGTCTATCTTTGAATATGAGTCGAGAAAATCATGAAAACTTAAAAATCTTGAAATTGAACTATTATCCAAACTATTAAGCATATCTCAATAAACTATAGAATTATAATGTATTTATTCCCTGAAAATTTCAGCCCTCTATCTTAAATAGGAGTCGAGAAAATCAAGAAAACCAAAAAATCTAGGAATCGATCTATCACATCAATTAATTGACGAATCTTAATGAAACTTGGTGAAATTATGAAGAATATAATTTTATTTAATCCCTGGAAATTACAGGCGTCTCTCTTGAACAGGAGCCGAGAATATCACGTTTCTCCTAAAAAGTTTCAGACGTACTGACAGACGGACATTTCAAACTACAGAGTGGCTTCGCTACTAAAAACAAACAGAATGTAAATATCTAAAAATTCTAAATTTTCATTTACATTTTTACAACATGCTACTGTAAACATCTTAGGAAATTATTTCTATTTCCTTTATTTCCAATAGATTTGTATACATTATTAAAAAAAAACATATATGATTAGTTTTTAAGTAACTGGTTATAAAGTAAAATATTTTGCTCTCTCACTTAATTTTTTTATGATTAGTTTTTAATTTAGTTGTTCTTCTAAAATAAATTAATATCAAATTAATTGAGAAGATTGATGGTTTTATTTTGATAATAGATTTTGAAAAAAATTTAAAGACCAAAGAAAAAATACAGTAAATGTAAGTGTAATATTTAATTTTTATGTAGGGCCAATCATTCTGAAACTGTTTAATTTCAACTGGGTTATAACCAGTTCTTTTTGGAATAATACAATTGTAACTGTTTAAATGTGTTCCTTGTCCACAGGGGCGTCCAAGCTTTTTATTTTTTTTGGGGGGGGGGTAAAATTTTTTTAAGGGGGGGTAATTCGGTTTTGGGGGTGGGGGGGTAAAATGGCGCGCGAAAATTTTTACCCCGGGGGTAATCGCCCCATTACCCCCCCTTGGACGCCTATGCTTGTCCATAAAAAAAACTATAGTATAAGAAAATGAATTTTTTTTAATATTAGAAGGAAGTATAATGTGACCTCTACAAAATATCTTAATCCTTACATAAAAGTAACAGGATCTGTGTCTGCCTGTGTGTCTTTCTGTTTGTACTAAAAAATTATAACCACTGAACCGATATAGTTCTCCTTTACAATGAAGTTTCTCGTAGTTTAATGGAAGTTTTATTGCTATTTTAAAGAAGGGTACCACCATCCTCTCAAGAAAAAAAAACCACCCATAAAACTTTTTTTTCAAAATTTTTTCTTTTTAAAACTAAAATTTAGGGGTCTAGTTCCTTCCCCCATACTTTGAATGCCGCTACAAACCTATAGGAGCGTAGCTATAAATATCCCAAAAATATAAAGTTTTCTTCAAAAGCATCTGAGGGTTGTACATATCTGAAAGTGAAACAATATGTAATGCAAAATAAACCTTAAATTTAAATACTTGTGACTTAAATTTTATGAATAAGTGTCTCTTTTTCTGTGGTAGTGTCTGTAGGGCCATAAAAACTTTACCAATAAGAAGTTACCAAGAAAATTAACACAGGGAGAACCAACTCAAACTAAAACCAACTTATCCCCTGACAAAAAACTTTTATTACAGAACAGTTTTTAATCATTTTCATGCAAGTTGAAGAAAAAAAAACTTTGAAGAGTTATCTACAAAATGTGCATTTGGGAAAGTTGGATCTAGTGCAGTTCATGGTAAAATGTTAATGGTAATCTTCAAAAACCCATTAATTTACACAGCTGAATGTATTAGCCATGCATGCTCACCTTGTAAAGCAGCACAAGAAGTCCTATAAATAATTTGGAATGGCCAATATCCAATGCTACACAGAAAGGGCTTTACCGAAGAAAAGTGCGTAAAGTAAGTCTTTTTCGCGCATTTATATGCACTGCGAGATAACTTCATTACTGAGTAATGACTATTCCAGATTATTTGTAGTCCTTCTACGGTCCACCGGTTTGACGTTAGCAGCTTTTAAAGTTTTTAGAGTTTGTGGAGATAATCGTTACCAGGAACATTTTACTGTGGACTGCAATAGATCAGAAAAGTTTAATGGTCTTTTTAATTAACTCAGTATTGCAATAAGAAACCAGAACTGGTAAATTAGATAATCTTGGAAAATCACATAGAGACATTACAATACTGAATAAATTATTCTACAACCCCTTCTTTTCACTACTCTGCAAGCTAAAATAGACACAATTTATGACATTTAAAAATTAAAAATAATAAATAGACGGTAAAAAGGAACAAAATCTTCAAAATTATAAGCAATATTTTGTGAATTGGATGTAATCTAAAAATTAGATATTATATCATCTAAAAATCGATTAAATAATGTGTAATTATAGGATTTTTAAATCTTAATTAGATCTTTTTGAAAATAGTTTATTAAGTTTATAAGAAAAGCCAAGGATAAAGATTGAAATATATTTAACCTCGAAACCGATTAATATCCGCTGGATGGGAACCATTTTTTCAGCAATACTGAAAAATCATTTATAGCATTGTATTACAAACAATTTTCAACGAATAATTAAATAAAACTCATAAAATTAATACCAGTCTTGTTAGCCGTGCCTTCGGCTCCTCGGGCATAACAAAACTGGTTTTAATCTTTCATTTTGATATCCGCATGATAGAGAAAAGAAAAAAAGATAAAACATTTTATTAAAACCCTGTCTAGGCCTAAATGTTTCTGTCTCGCATTTTAGAATTATAGTCGCAAAGGTTAATCACAAAAACAAACTTTTGTGTTTTGTGTTTGCTGGTCGCAATCATACCCATATTGTATCAGGATAATATACATAAAAGTTAGGATTTATAATAAAGTTAAAGAATATAGGAAGCAAGAGTTAACTAAATAGCTGTACCCCCAACGATTAAAGACCCTATAATGCAATCTCGTTGGTTCAAAAGTACTTTTTAAAAAGCTAAGTTTTTACACGTTTGAAACATCGCAATAAATATGAAATTAATGTGGTGTTTGCTGTTTCTCTGCATATTTATTGAATATACTTCAATTTACATTTTTAACGTTGTCTTGAGATAAAAAAAAACATTAAAACTTGTGGTGCTTTTTCAACGTGTAATGTTTCCTGCAATCATCTTGATCCTTAAAGATAAAGAACCTATTGTATGATTTTCAAGGATCCAATTGAAAGGCGGCACAGGGGTCTTGGGTAGGGGACATACAGTTATTTAACCCATCCCCCCTCTATTGTTTGATGTCTGTACATCTATACTAATATTTTTTTGGATTTACATATTTCAAAGAATTACATTGGAATCTTAAGGGATAAGACAATGGACGATAAATTGATTTATATCCTTTATGATTTTAAACAAAAATATATGTGTAGAATAAACTTATTAGTTTAAAGGTTTTGACACTGCTAATTTGAATTCATATAAAGTTTTTATGTAAATAATTGGGATAAATTATGTAAAATTTACAGTTCAATGTCTTTTACTAATTAATTTTTATCTGTTGGTTGGGCAATTGGTTTTACAAATCATCTTTTTGATTGTATGACATTTGTTTTAAAAAACCTTATCATGAGAGATAATTAAGCCTGTTTTATAGCCAAAGCAATATCTTAATTATGTATTATGTCAGGTAATTAAAGTTGTATTGAAATTATCCCTTACACATTAGCACTGCACTTATTTTTAATACTTTTTTGTAAAAAAATCCGTGACTTTTGGAGAAAGAAAAGTAATTTGTTTATGTTATACATATAACACCAACACAGCTCGGAAGTAGTAAATCTTAAAATGTAGGTAAAAAATAAGACAAGTCTTTTTAACAAAAAAAACTTATTTTCCCACTATTTTTTTTTAAAGAACAGCTACTGTACTACTATAGTGATTAAAATTACGTCTAAATAAATCTAGAAGGTCTTTATATGTACTAATTAATAATTATTTTTAAAGAATATCCAAATCTTGGCGAATATATCATGTAATTTTTCGTTCTGTTCATTGAGTTAATTTATGTCAAGTAAAAGATCCCAATTACAATGGTTCTAGGCTATATTTTCATCCCAACCCCATTAAAGCACTAGAATATGAAAAAGATAACAATGAAACAAATGCTATATATATTTTTCGGTATCTACATCTTGATATTAGTAATTTATCGCATCATATCATAGATAACTTTCCGCGGACATTGAAACGGAAAAAAATAAAAGATTAAAACCAGTTTTCCTAGGCTTGAGGGGCTAACAAAACTGGTAAAATTTTAATAATTTTTATACTTATAGTTGTAGATGAGTGTCTGTAATATAATGCTAAACATGATTTTTCAGTATGGCTGAGAACTGGTTCTAATCCAGAGGATATTAATCAGTTTCAAAGCCATACTGGAAAATATATTATTTCTATTTTGGACTTTTATCTCTCGATTTTTTTTACCTTAATCAATTTATATCATTTTAGTTTGAAAGATGGTGTACAGAGGGCGCCACATAGCAGCAACCACACAACAGTACAAAACCACAACGGCAACGGCTATATGACCAACGGCCATGGCGGTCAAAACGGGCTGGAAAACGGTCACAGTGGTGTCATACGACCGATGCAAAACGGTCATGGTGGTCACGGAGTGGACGGCCATGGAACATTGAGAGGTCACCATGAAAATAATGGAACGTTGAAAGGTTCGGGAGGAACTATTCTTAAAAAGACATCTCAGGGAAAAAGATAAAATTTAAAATTATTAATTGGGCACGAACGATAACATACATCTTAAAAGCGAAGCTTTACAAAACAGACAGTTGGACAAACGAACATAATTGTAAACATAACTAGAAGAGGCCAAAATTCTTTAAAAATAATATTTAAAGTCTTCAATAGTTAGATGACCTGCTTACAATATTATTTCTTTTCGTTCTAACATAACCAATTTTAAAATTAACATTTCTAACAATGGACCAAAGCTGCTAAAAACCAAGATATTTAAAATGGACTTACGATTTTTCGAGTAATAGTTACAGAGTTGCCGCGCTTTTTTGTTGTTGAAAATTTAACATTGTTAAATCAATTACAAACGTACGGACAAACCAACCATAAACGTAGACAGCTTCGGACTTTAAAAAAACAAAATGTGATAAAAAAACCATGTCAAGAGGTTTGTTAACAAAATAATGCCAAACTAAACCACGCGGTGGGGGCGTGATTTAAATGTGTAGTATACTCCTTTTCTTAAACTCAATTTAGGGTTTTTTATATAGTTGCAACATAGTTATAAGACTTTGGGTAGCAATAAAATGAGACGTTGGGTATCCCTCTAACTGAATTTGATTAGTCAACAGATCTAAATTTGTCTCGGCCAGGATATAATTAAAAGCCTAAATCGGCCAAGGAATAGCCGAGTACAATATTTTTCAACTTAAAAAATTAAAATAAAGAGTTAAATGAGAGATTGCGTCTTTCTCTTTTTATCGACAGACGCACTTGGATATATTATTTTCATAATGAATAATATGTATTTCCCATTTTAACGTCAGCTTATGTGTACATTTGTTGAGCTACATTATTGAGTAGCGTTGTTAAGTTTGGATGGAAGAATTTTGTAATGAAAGCGAAAGTGGGGTAGAGGATAAGGGATGGGGTAGAACCGGTTATCAAAAAACCAAAAGCTCTTGCCAGTGGAACAAACTCTACCGTTAAGAGAGAGACATTCATGATTCAAATTTATTTAAATTTCTATTAATATCTTTTAAAATCTTTTCATAATATTCTAATACATTGCATACTGTTTTAATAGTGTGGCAATCCTATAATGGTTGTGCGTATGTACGTAGAAAAACCCTGTTTTGTGAAAAAGACCTTTGATTACCTTGAAATTTAAACAGTTTTTGAAGCATTTTTAAAAGGGTATCAAAAATATAGTTAAAATTTAAAATATTAACTTGATTACATAATTAGATCTTAAATTATTTGGCCATCCTAATTTTATCTTTATTTGCTAACAGATATCAAAACAAATGTCAGATCAAAATGATAAATCTCATGAATACCAAGAACCTATAAAACAGGTAAAATTTAACATCGAAAGATAATAGTAACATAATGTCTGGGTGTCTGTCTGTAGCTCAAAATTTTGGCTAATCGTTGGTATTTAGAATGTTTTTCAACCTATTTTTGAAGATGAAGATATATTTCTATTTGAGGAAATGAAAACAGTAAAAGTGTCGAACTATGACGTCAGAAAAAATTTACAATTAACCAATAAGAAGCCAGTATTCACTGTGGTAAAATATATAGCTGTGGTATAAAAAACCTCTACTTTTTTTATAGGATACCCTAACGTATGTCCAAGGTCAATATATTGTTTTTTTTAATTACAGACATATAAGTTACCGAGATCTTACTAAACATACATTGCTTACACTCATCATTATGTATATTTTGTACTACAGGATCGAAAGCACCCATCAGAAGGAAGCCGCAGCGGGCTGAACGGCTACAACAACGGGGGGTGTCGAACCCTGCCACCCAAGGCCGCCAACACCTGGAAGTTCCAGGGGGGCAGCCACGAGCCATCCCTCGGCCACAGCAGCAGCCAAGTGCTGGAGCCACAACCGCCGCCAGCGGTTCATATGACCAATGAAGCTACCAATACCAGGTTATTTCTTGATTTTCACTACTTTTTTTTAGCGGTTATGTCACTAAATGAGTCAGGGTTTAATTAATTGCTGGGCTCGGGGCAAATTGGACCCTGCAAGTTTTCATTTTAATTCTTAAAGAGAAAAGAATAAAAAGGAGTTTATTTGATTGTTTCACATAGAAAATTTCTTTTAGGTTTTGGATGCCCTCTCCAAAAATATTTAAAAATCTTTTCTTGGCCTAAAAATTTTCACTGAAAAGGAGAACCATATTGGCCCAGTGCAGTGGTTTGTGAGATATTAAGCACCAGACAGACACACAAACACACTTATCCTGTTACTTCTCTATTTTTTACAAGGTTTTGTGATTAATTTTTGAACAGAGAAATGCATCAACGTCTTGCTTACAACAATCCTTTTAATTGTACGACCTTTGTAATGTTTTGTAATACCTGTTTACATGCCAAGGCAAGTTCCTGCTGTTTTTAAAGTCACGCGCCTAAAATATCAACAGTTTTGACCAAATATCGAACCTATCACCTTTAGAGAAATATTAAACACTAAAAGTTTTATTCTTTTTTATTTCTAGGCCCCGAAGATACAAGGACAGATCCATAATGACAAACGGTTATGACGGGGTTGGTGTGCCCGGGAGTAATGGGTACGATACCCTCACTGGGGCAGCCAGACATGCAGTCAATCCTTCTACGTATTATGCACAGGTATACACATAGACAGAAAGATAGATAGATAAATAGGTGGTTGGGTTGATAGAGATAATTTGATTGATGGGTAGATAGAAAGTTGATAGAAAGATTATTTGATTAATATATAGATATCTTAATCTAATTAATTGATTTTCCTTGTAATAAAGTAAAATAATGTCTATATAATTGTCTGTCTCTCTATCTATACAAAAGGTATCGCTAACCGTTGAACCGATATGGTTCTCCTTTACAGGGTAGATTTTCATAGGTCCTGGAAAGGTTTATTACTATTTTTGCGGATGATACCACCCTTCCCAGAGAAATAACCCATAGAAAAAATATCCCTCCAGAATAATTGTATTCAACTCCCCCATTTTCAATTGCCCCTAGAGGCCTCTGGGGGGCGTAGCCGCTTGTTGACAATAAAAAAGTGAATGGTTAGATAAATAGATTGATATATTATATCATATATATAACATGAAAAATAGTTAGGGGAACATGTTGATAGACAGATAGCCTTAAAAATGTACAGTATTACATTATAATTCATTGTGTAACTCTCTTGATAATACTCAACATGGACAACGGAATTTTTTTTAATGGGGGTGTAATTCGGTTTTGGGGGTGGGGGTAAAATGGCGCGCGAAGCGCGCCGCGAATTTTTTTTACCCCCCCCAAAATTTTTACCCCGGGGGTAAAATTAGCTTGGGGGGGGTAAATACCCCCCCTGAAATCTGTTGGCAGGGGCAAAATTTCCCCCCGGGGTAAAATTTTTTTGGGGGGGGTAATTTAAATTTTATTAAAATTTTTTTTTGTTAGAGATTTTTTATTTTGGGGGGGGGGGTATTTACCCCCCAAAATTATTTACGGCACCCTCAAATTCGTTTGGGGGGGGGGTAATCGCCCCATTACCTTGGACGTCTATGTTTATATTATACTAGTACCTACGCCCTTAGAAGCCTCTAGTGACACTTGTAGTAGGAGAGGGGAAGTTTTTAAAAGAAAAAGAAAGAAGATATTTTTACCCCCCCTCCCAAAAAAAATCTTTACCAGACATATAAAAATATTCACTGAAAAGTATAACCCCTTCTAACCAGTAAGTTCTAAGTTCTACGATCTTCGGACAAGATTCTACTTTATATTATAGGATTCAGACTTTAAATAAATATTTTATGTCAATTATATTATGCCATTGTGATATCCCTGGTCCCTGACTATTCTGTAATATTTCTGAGTATTCTTTTATAATGCAAACAAAAGGTCCTATATCGCAGACCCTAGAGTCAATACAACTAAGCAATGGTCCAATAAAGGCACAATATAAGAGCGATTATGTCTATTATTACCGTAAATCTTATTTTTTTAGAATGTGAATGAAGTTTGTAAAATTTTTGACAAAACTATGACATCAAATTTCATATTTTATCATATTGTTTATTTTTAAAAGGTGGAAGCGAAATTGATAAACCATATTTTTATAATAATGTATTTCAAAATTCTGTAATGGTACAATATTGCATGTTTTAATAATATAGTCCAGCGACTATGAAGGGAATGGCACTCAGGTTAGTGAGGGTCATTCCCCATTACGAGTACAATTTAATATACTTAATATATATGTTAAAGACGGTGTAATTATGAATTATTTAGTATATTTAATAACAGTTTCTATATGCATGTTTGATACCCAGAATTCCTACAGTGTACGTCGTAAGGGAGGACAATATTAGTCTTCCCTCAATCACGCTCAGTGATTGTGACCCCATAGGGGCCGACGGCTGTATTCGTTAGTTCACTCGTATGTCTGTCCTTATCCTGAGAAAGCCCCGTGAGGCAGACCCAAGCATCAAAGAGAGATACGAGATCCTAGGTGTGGGGGGGATCACTTGAGAGGGCGACGGGTGCCCCGGGGGGTTAGAAGTGGGACGTAATTGCGATACAATGTAAGTTTATTATTAAGTAATTAGATAAAATAACTAAATAGATATATCTTTGTGTTTTGTATTTATCCAGAAGTAATATTGACATAATATATCTAAGGCAATATAGAAGAAAAAATAAAAGAAAAATTTTGTAGATTTACTTATGCTAGAGATAAACCAATGTCTGAAATAGCAAGAAGGGAATCAATAAAATTGAAAAAATTAAAGATAAAAAATCATTTAAGATAAAAAACCTAAACATTTAAGATAAAAAACCTATGAGACGTAATCCTAATTAAGATTATTTAGAAAAGATTAAATGTTGAATAAACATTAAGTAAATGAGTGAATATATGAAAATTATTTGTGAAAATTAGTTAAAATTTTTAGTTCCACGTGTTATTAAACTTATCAATAATAATTCCCGGAATTATATTGTTTATACGCCAAGTTTATGATAATTAGAGGGAAGGGTATGCGCAGAGATCAATATACGAAAAAACCTTTATCTTAATTTGAATATTGCAGATTTGTAAAAGGGTAAAGAATGTCTATTGTTTAGTAATAATTTTCCGTTTCCTCAATAGAATTGGTGTTTATTCTAAAGCTTTGTCGGTGCCCAAAAAGGGGCGTGTAAGATGCGGTATGAAAAGTGTCGGAGAATATCAAAGAAGAATTTGGGTTGGTAAGGCGGTGAAATTGCGCAAAAGAAAAGGGGAGAGTAAAGGGGAAGAGAGTTGTATTGATAAAAAGAGAGACTGTTTCGAGAAAAGTTAATTGTAAGTGGTTTGGAGAATAAAAGAATGCGTGGAATAATCACCCCTTTTTGTGTTTCCCTCCGACGTGACAGGTTGCTTTATAATTAAGACAAACAACATTGCAATAAATATGTAATTGAATAAAGATAAAAATAGAAGTGGGCGTAATGAATAATTAGTCAAGTTGGGGAGGTCAATTTCCCGGAAATGGTAAAAAGGGGGAAGTGATTAAAAGCTATATTTGGGGGTGTTTCTTTACTGTTGCCAATCTATCGGCGCCTTAAAAAATTCAACTTAAAGAATAATTAGTCATTCGTTGACCCCAATTAAATCAAGTTAACTCTTACAAGTTCATTTTTGTGCTATTTATCTCTTGAAAAATGTCTCAAGAGCGCAGTCGTGGGGGAAAAGATGGGCGTGAAAGTGGACGTCAATATCGTATTCGTCTAGACCCTCGTCGTGAGACTCTTCATGTCCACGGCCCTCAGCCCGACGTTGTCCCCCAGCCTGACGTCATAACCATCGATGACGAAGAGAACGAAGGAAACGAGGGAGGAGTAGACGACCACCAGAGGCCTGAGATGCCAGTGGAGCCCGCCGATCGTCAACCTGCCGCTGCCGTCGCTGACGAGCCCGAAGCTCAGCAACCCCCTGCCGTACCAATCATTGCTCCTGTTCCGCCGGCGAACGTTCGAGGCGTTCCCCTGGTGGAGCAGGACATGATTGGTATGTGGTATTCACTACAAAGAATACTGCGCAGATTCGCTCGGATTGCTGAGGAGCTCTTATTGAGGCTCTCAATAATGGGTCTGTGTCTGGAGGCGGTGGTGGAGCTAGTGCGTCGAGGCATCGACGCACAGCTCTTTATGGAGCTAGCTCTACCACTGTCCTCTAGGGCCCGAGCGGAAAACCTGGAGAGCCTCGCAGAGGCTGAAGCCGAAGTTCATGACTTTGCCGAGCGCGTCGCCTTGTACCGCGACGCTGTTGAAGAAGCGATAAATCCTATCGTGATCCAGCTAGACAGCGACGGCAGCGATGATGAGTCCAACCCTGGCGACGAGGAGGAGTCCGAAGAGAGCGAAGTGGAGGAAGAGAGCGAGGAGTCTGTCTTCAACGTATCTGATGTCGACTGAATTTCCATCCCTCCGTTCGTGCTCTAGTCCGACAAATTCTAGTCGACCTTCTTCCCCCTGTAGAACTACTCCTCAATCCATCATTTATGCACTTAATATATTCAATTAATTAATAAAACAATTTAACAAATGCCTCACAAATATCAATAAATGTTCTACAGACTGCTCAATAAGAAAAAATTGTGTTTTTTATTCTTTTATAGTTAAAAAGTAAGAACGTGCAAATTTTCTTGTAAATTTCCGTGCAAATTTAATGTAAATTTATTTGGTAAAGTGTTTACTTATTGCGAAAAATGAAGCGTATATTAAAACATGATGTTTAAGATTATTTGAACTTGTCGATACAAGTTCAGAGAGTACAAGCTAATCTATAACTAGGTATTGCATTTGTGTGTTAGTTAATGATTGAGAGGCTAAAAACTTCCCTTTACTAACGATAGCGCTACTGTTTTCGGTAAAGTTACTAATGAACTACTTAAGAGTCTGATGTATTGGGGTATTTATCCAAAAGGTGCTAAAAATATGTTTTTTGTGTAAATTAATTATATTTTTAAAAATTGTGCATTAAAAATGCATTAGCTAAACCTATCGCCCCCCCACCCCTAGCAGAAAAAGCTTGGTCGTCTTTGGGTTAGAGTTGAGTAAAAGCACAGATTGTTTTGTTAAAGAAATAAGTTGCTAGATTTGATTATATGTACTTTTTTGATAGATTTAAATGTTTTAAATATAAAATTTAAACAATCAACACAACTTTACTTTGACTACTGAATTTCTTAATATTCTATAGAATTATATGAGTTTGTATACATTTCATTAATGACAACAGTTGATCATCTTTAGACTAAAGTTTTAGAAATTCAACGTTTTCAAAGGGTAAATATTCAGCGACAAATGAACACGTATAATATAGTTATGAACGTATATCCCATTTACTCGAATAGATTTCAAGCTTTGTTGTTTATTAAAATGTAATAAATGATAATTTCTTAAAAGTTTATAGATTTACCAATTAATCGCTCATTTTTAAATGTTAACGATACATGTCTATTTACAATTGCAATATTTTGGATTATTATAAGAAATGCTAAAATTATTATTTATATACATACATTAAATATGCAATGTTCTTAATGCATTTAATATTTTTTTTTATGAATCTAAAACAAAATTAAAATAATTTAACCCTTAACGGTCTGGGGGGGGGGGGAGGTGCGTTGAACGCCAATCCTCAGTTTTTTTCTATCTCATTTTCTGTGTGTGAAAGAGCCCAAACTGCGTGACTTTTTAAGTATGGGTATGACACATAACTGAGAGTTGGAATTTTTTGAATATCTCAATCCTGGCGGGCACAGGATGCCAGCAAACCTGGCAGGGTCATCCAAGTAAAGAGCAAAAATATTTTTTTGACTAAAACAAAGCATTTTATCATACCAAAATACTAAAATATCCTCTAGTCACTTTCAGGTTCCAGGAATGATCCTGCAGGTCCTGATCCTCCAGAAATCTTTAAAAGGCACCTGTGGCCGCAATTTTTGACTTAAAGACTTCAAATTTTATACTTGAGCTTTTCTGACATGTCTACATAACGTATTAAAATTTCATAAAGATCCGCCGCCGTTTTCCCGCCCACCGCCGACTGCGTCGGCTGGCAGCTGCCAAGTACAGCTGCGGCCGCTGAAATTTATATTTTGATATTACTAATGTAAAATTTACATAAAGATAAACATTTTCTGGAAAAAAAATAGTTCTACTAGCTTAAAAAATAAGAAAATTACAGCTGTTTGAAATATTCAGCAAAAAAAAGACCCAAAAACAAAGGTTGTTAAATAAAAGGATGAAGGAAGCGAAAAATGACTTAGACTTATAAAAGGTCGGATATTCATTATCAAACAGGAGACTTGCACAAAAAAATTTAGCCCTCTAGCTCTAACAGGAACTAAGATAATAGGGACGCCCCCCCCCCCCCCCCCCCGACCGATTAAGGTGCGGCAAGGGACCCGACTGTAAAGGGTTAAGGGGGGGATGGGCGGGGAGTCTCGACCCACCTCTGGAATTTTAATATTTAAATTTTTTTTTATATTACTGGGGTGTGGTGAGTTTATTTGTAGGGGCAAAAATAGAGACAATTTTTCCTAAACCGAGATCACTATTCTTTTAGTTTTTAATGTTGTGTTTTATTCTACTGTCCCTTTATTCCTGAAAAGTAGAAGTTGAAGTATGTTCTGAATGACCTAATCTCAACTATTTATATAATCTGCCTATATATCGTAGTTTTTTTTCCATCAACATCACTTCGCGGGGTGTTTTAGGTTACTTAAAAGATGTTTTATCTCTCAGGATGGTTTTAGTCTATTCTTATGATTCCTACTTTCTACCCTTACTATATTTAATATAAAATCATAGGTTTTTTGTTTAAAGTTGACTTTTTTTAATGTTACTTAAGTCCTCTAGGGGTATTTGATCGAAGGGTTGGGGGGGGGGGGGGTAGTTGACCCTCCACTTTTAATTTTAGTTTCAAAGGGAGGCTAAGTACCCCCTTAACCTTCTCTACACCAATAAAAAGCATTACTGTAAAGCAGACCTATAGGTTCAGTGGTACACAAATATAGACACCATTTTATTTTTATATAAGGATTTTTCTGTCTCATTATAATATCAAGAGCTTTGTTGAGTTCAAACTGCATATAAATATGCAAATTATAATCTCAGCTCTTGCGTTGATATAATATTATAAAAAATTACGCAAAGGACTAAAGATAAAGTAAAAGAATGTCAATCTGTATGTATGTACATACGATAATAACTTATTCACTAGTTTCATTTATGTTAAGAATTGGATGAGGAATGGTTTTAGGCTATTTGTAGCCGTGTTATATGGCCCTACCAAATTAATATAAGTCTATAACCCCACCCTCCCACCCCAAAAAAAAAATACTTTTAAATTCCTATGCTTAATGAAAAAATCTGATAGATTTGCACTTTTTAAAGAAAATGTTTGTTTAATAGAATAATATTCCAAATCCAAAAAGAAAATGTACAAAATTAAGTTAAAATGCGACTTTTTATGTAATAAACCTAGCTAGCATACAAATTGTTAAGATGCAACAATAATTATGTTTAGAAGAGCAGCTTCTATAAAACAATACTATTTTAGTAAACCCAATAGTCCTCCAAACCGCTTCCTTTTGTTACTGAATATAATTACCCTTATTTGACAGTAGATAATATATTTCTTAATATAGAAAAGTACAAATAGGAAAAAAGGAAGGTAAGGTACACAAGTACACCAAATCACAGATGGACAAGCGTAAGGATAAGAGTTCACTTTGTTTGTGACCCAATACAATCTGTCCCGATTTTGTATTACTTTTGCGGAACATTTTTCCAGTTACGTCATATTTTTCTTTCCCGAAAAAGGGAAGGGGGGAAGAAAATCTCTTCAAAAGACATGGGGAAAACCTTTTCTTCCATCTCTTTTTTCTTCCCCCCTTCCCTTTTTTTTCTTTCCCCCTTCCCTTTTTCGGGAAAGAAAAATATGATGTAACTGGAAAAATGTTCCGCAAAAGTAATACAAAATCGGGACAGATTGTATTGTGTCTTTGTTTGTCTATGAATCATTCCGCCACGCTATGGTGGAAATGTGATTTTCTTGGCTGCTATTGAAGACAGCTGAAGTTTTTATTGATATTCCTATGACATATACACATATAGTCTATACATAGTTTTGTAGTCTGTCGGTCATGCCTTTAAAACATTATTTTAAAGGTTTCGCGATTTTCTTTAGTATTTATTTGTTTCTCTCTCTTTCTTTTCTTTATTGTGACAACTGAACATCTGCTCTATATCTCATGTTGTATATTTGTTCCTTCCATGTTTTTGTTTTGTGCTTCAGTACTAATAGATGTTGTCATCCTTGTTTGCTTATTTTAGATCAATTTAAAGACCACTTCTATATGTCTTCGAGTTATAAAAGAAATATATTAATTACTCGCCTACAAGGACAATTATATCCAGAGTATAAAGATATATTTGTTTAAGGACCGTTATTCTGCACCGCCTCCAGTGAATTTCTACGCCAACAGTCTGTATGTGGCGGCTAATCCAGAGTGGGGGGTCAGAAGCCAGGTAAGTTAAACTAGCGGCTGCACTGAGGCAGAAAATAGCATTAAACTATCCAAAGAGTACCCATGTGTACAATTATATTTAAAGATTTTTAGCTTAAAACAACAAAACCTACCACTTTATATAGTGCTACGCACCTAGCATTTAGGTGCTCTGTATTCGAAGAGATATAGGGGCTATAAACATAACTATACAAATCCCAAGACTTAAATCTGATAATAATAAGCCTAAAACCATCACAGGACCTATGGGAATTTTTTCTTAACAGAGAGAACCCAATCGGTCAAGTAGTTAGTAAACTAACTAGTTTTACTAACTCAATCTCGTTTTATTCAGATTTTCTAAATATTTGTTATTTCAGTACGACTGTGGTACAAATGGATATTATCTTCAAGATACTATGTACGATTATACCACAGGTGATAGATAGATAGCTAGCTACAGAGGTTATTAGGTAGGTGAGCAAGTGAAGCTGTTTATAATGCCTATGAAAAAGGGCGTCATTTAATACAAATAATAAATAATAAATGGCCAATACAATGTCAAAATTACCAATGACAGGCCTGGATATATATTTTAAATGAACAATGGTGGGCCAGTATGACGTCATTTTTCTAAATACCAAAAGTAAATCCCCTCCCCCCAGCACCCCCATCCCGAAATATTTCCTTGAACTAATCAAAAATAATGTTAATGCTTAGCTTAAGGTAGTTATTGAAGTAGTAGCTAAAGGTGTTGAAAAAAAACCAATCGCTTCACTTTTTTCAATATAAACCTTATAGTTTTGGTCCAAAACGAATAAAAAATAATACAATTCACGCCCAAGCAATGACAATGAGAATTTTAAATCTACTCATCCTTCCATGGCAATAAAAGCTTAAGACCTAGCCCTTGCAGAGAAATTTGCCCTACGCCGAAAGAGCATATTTTATCACAAATTAAGAAAAACGTGTCTTTTTCAAAAGAGAACAAAATCTAGTAGATAGACTAGAGTTTTTTGATGTGGCATGTAAAGAACTTTCTATAGACACCTTAACAAGATTTCTAACACAATCTTAGCCAATTTGGCATCAAAAAGAAAGACCTGGCAAACATGTTGGATGGGTTTTTCTTTTTTATGCCAAATTGGCAAGGATATAGTTAGAAATCTGGTTAAGGTGTCTATAGAAAGGTTTTTACATGTCCCATTAAAAACTCTAAACATTATGGGGTCTATCTTCAAGATTTGAAGATTGTGGTGGTTCAAATTGTGAGCGATTGTTTTTTTAACACCCTTTATTTAAAGAATTAGTGAGATAGATAGTTAATTGTTAGTATTGTATTATATCGCTAAATTGTTGGATAACAATAACAATGATGACAATATCCCTAGGTGGCAGAGCACAATTAAAAAAACATTGATGAAATACTAATTTAATGTGATTTAAAGTTCAAATGTCCTGTATTCAAAAATATATTTTTTTTATCAGAAAATCTTTTACATATGTTTTTATATGTTTTCATATTTATATTTTTATAGCACGACTGACCTACGAACTCAGTGATTATTGGAATAGGAGATTTTAATAGAAATTCAGACAATATCTCGAATAGCAGAATCAAATTTTCCCTATTGCTATACGGACTGGCGGAGGAACGTACAGACAGGCAGATTCAAAGATAAAGAAGCGTTGATACAAATAAATTTCACCTATAAAAATACCTTTATTTATTTTACCAATTTTTAGGTAAACGGTTATGCCGGTCAATGGACCAAGGCATTTACCCGATAGTAGACAGCACAACAATGCCATACAGTGGGGTTTATAGAGCACAAGCATATCATAAATCAAATTCTTTTGACACTATGAACGGCAACGAAGCTTATGGGAAAAGGTAATGTCATGCACATATTGGTTTTTAGTTCTTTCATAAAATTTAGCTAGAAGTGGGTTGTGAAGTTATAATATTCGATATATTATTATTTGGATGTTGCACTACATTTTTATGTACTCTGATAAAGTGATATCGTAGCTGGCTTAAA
The DNA here is from genome assembly GCF_053477335.1 of Acartia tonsa. NCBI lineage: Eukaryota > Metazoa > Arthropoda > Copepoda > Calanoida > Acartiidae > Acartia > Acartia tonsa. The sequence continues at coordinate 22,523,387 of NC_137270.1, forward strand.
TAAAGATACCCCCATCAACCCCGTAACACCATCCCCTCCTCTCATACTGTATGAAATAATATTATTATATTAGCAAATTTGACGACAAAGTTTTCCCTGTTAATATATCCACGCATATCCTATATCCATTGCATTGTTATATTATACTTTTAGTTTTTATTATCCTTTTATAAAAGTAGCAGGATACATCTTTGTCTAGTGTGAAGTGAAGGATCTCACAAACTGATGAACCCATTTTGTTTTCCTTTACAGTACGGTTTTTTACAGTAACGCTGCGTGGCTTCTAGTAGCTCCAAATTAATATGTCTGCTTTTATAACAAGTCTATTTGAATCATTGGTCCATCCTTATAAAACAAATACTTTTTCAGGGGACCCTCAGCTTCAACCGCCAGTCTAGGTAAAGACCACAAAAAGCGGATCCGCGCCGCACGAATGAATTCCGTCGAGGGAGCAACCGCCCAATCCGCCAGATTGGCGGCCGCCGTGGCCGAAGCAAACGGCGGGACTAAGATAAACGAACTGAACGACGGTATAGTGACAAACAAGGACAATTACTTCCAATTTGATCATCTTTCAAGATGATATTATTCAGGGGTGTAATAAATTAGTTATTTATCGCATTGTATTATAATCACCTTTCCGCGGAAAAAATATGAGATTAAAACCAGTTTTGTCAACAATAACAAAACTGGTATTAATCTCATGATTTCTTAAAGTTCGTGGAAAATTGTCTGTAATACGATGCTATACACGATTTTTCAGTATGGGTGACAACCGGTTCTAATCCAGCGGGTTATCATCGGTTCTGAAGCCATACTTAATATAATTTTTACTTGACTCTTTACAATTATTTGTTATTTTGTGGAACCCTATAAAAGTAGGCATATCTATCTCCCAACTATGTTGTACATATATCTATAATACAAAGTAGAACGATGTCTGTCTGTTTGTAACGAAGGATCTCGCTAACCGCTGAACCGATTGGGTTCTCCTTAATAGGGTAGCTTTCTTGTAGGTCCAGGGAAGGTTTTTGCAATTAGCCAAAAACATAACTAACACCATCTTTCGGCAAATTTTATTTTTGGTAAATAGCTGATTTAAAAATAAATTAAAAAGAAACAATTTGTGTCCTTAGAGGCCTCTAGCCGCTAGTATACAATATAGGTATTCCTAACTCTTATATGATTCTGAATACATAGTTATAATTATATTTATCTATAGATCTTTATATTGATGGAAATTCTATGCTTTAATTCATAATGTAAATAAATAGGAAGATTTTAAGCATTTAGTTTTCAGTTGTAATTATTTTTCAAAATAATTAATTTAAAGCCTTATTATTATATTAGTAACATATTAATTGTCTATCAATTTGTTAAATTTTCTTAGAAAAGAAGCTACTCTATTACTCACTATGTATGTCCGTCAGTTCATTATGCTATGGGAGAAATGAGAGTTACTTAGCCGCTATTAAAGCTAGACATTTGATTTTTCTTGTCAACATTACCGTCATTATAGAGCTTATTTAAGTATTTAACATCCCTGGCTGTCAGACTGCTTTTAAACAGCTTTATAGCAGCCTTTAGTTTCTTTACTGATTTCGCCATATCTTTGGTTCGATTTCATAAAAATTTTTCAGTTATAGTATTAGAATCCAATTTCCTTCGTTCTAAGTTACTTTTGTGTTCATAGATGAAAGGACTAGCCTTTAAAAAAAATAACAACACATTTTTGATTTTCTCGAATGATATTTATGATAGAAGTTCCAAAGAGCATCAAGTATACAACTTACTTTCGTTGTCAGTCATACAACTATAGACATTACTATTTTTTTCAAAAGTTTCGTGATTTTTATGATTCCTAATGTCTTTTGTTTTTATGTCCATCTTCCTTTTTTTATGTTTGGTTGATTATTTGCGTCAATCCATTTTGTTGTGCTTCGCTTCTTATGAATGATGTCTTCCTTGTTTTTACAGCAAATTTGTTATTGACAAAGTGTGGAGATACCAGGGAGGGAGGGGACATTGGATTGTTTATTACCCCGGTCCCAAAAGTTTTATTATAAGCTTTTCTTGTTCGTTGACTCAATAACTTTGGGGACCAAAGTTAATTTTGGTTGGTTGGATCATTAAGTTGTGTGTTAAAACGTTTCAACTACTAATTCTATTCCACAGAAGGGGCAATTTTGTTTATCATTATTGTGGATGTACATTAATTTAACGTCCATTGTCTTATCCCTGGGAAGGTACACTTGATCAAACTTGTTGTTTATAGACCATAATTGAAAGTGAAAAACTTTTGTTATTTTTCCAGTCTATATGTCTGATAGTAATGGGTATAGAATATATTGTGGATATTGTGAAGATATATGCATACCCTTGATAAAACATTTTAGTTTCAGCTGGCTAATATGATAATCCCCTGCACCTCCCACTTAAGACTTTACTTCATCCCCTCCCCCTTGAATAACGTATTGACCAAGTTCTGAGGACTATATTAGCAAACTAAATTGACGACAAAAATTCCTCTGCCATAATATCCACGTACTCTGTATCCATTCAGATTCTGATTAAATTTTGGTTTCTTTATTATTAAGATAATATTTTTGAAAAAAATTAATTTATTCTAACAAAAACAACATATTTAAATGAAGCGTGATATTTTAGTATGTAATTAATTAAATGTTTAAATTTCTTTTCTATGATCTTATATTAGCGAAGCTTTTCTTTTATTAGAGCCTATACGTCAGTATTTTGACATTTTAAATGCTATGATAGTTAATTCTCACATCGTATTATAAACAACTTTCCGCTGATGTAATTTATTATATTCGTAGAAAACTGTGGATATAATACGATGCTAGACATATTTTTTTCGTATGGATGAGAAACGGTTCTAATCCACCGGATATTTAACGGTTTCGATTCGTTAATGGGAAAATAATTCAAATTTTTTATGTCAACACGAACTGACAATTTTAGCTATATTACATCTTAAGTTCAAAGTATTTAACTATCATTAATTATTTGTTAATTTAAAATCTTCGCTTTTAAGATGAGTCAACCTTATTTATTTATAATCTGAATTTTAACTTTCTTAACCAATATTTTTGAATTATAATAATATGTATGTATATAAATTATAAAACTATCATTTCTTTACATGAATATATGTGTGTTCCCTTAGCAAATATCAAAATGCCAGAAAATGAAATAGATATTGAACTATTTTAATTAAATCAATTATTTAGAAAACGAATAATAATATCTACAATTTGGTTGATTACATTTTCAGGACGGACTAAAGGGAAAGGGAGGATACTAGATTATAAAGTATATTTTTACCCAATATAATAGTTCTTTTACTGTTTCGCTTTAAAAAGTTTGAGGAATTTTATTGGTTGGTTTCAACCACTAATATTTATTAAAGTCTCTTGAAAAGAATTGTAAAAATCAATATTATTTTAATTCTGTCATTTTTAAAAATAAATTTAAATTGTATGAAATCCCGCCTATGTGTTCTGCCTTCTATGTGTTATAAAATTATATATTGAAATAATTATAGTTGATTTTTTGATGTAAATGTTATAGAATTCTCCTCTCCAATAATTCATATTAACATATGTAATATAAATATATTTTTAAAATACAGATTTTTTTTTATTAACTTTAAAGTTATATCTATAATACAAAGTAGAACGATATCTGTCAGTCTGTCTGAAGCTTAAGATTTCGATAACCACTGAATCGATTGGGCTCTACTCTTTAGGGAATATTCTTACTGGTCCTGTGATGGTTTTAAGCTATTTTCTTGGTGGGTAAGACACCCCAATCACAAACAAGAAATGAAAATACCCTTGCAAAAAATCCCCCTCCCCCCCCCCTATTTTTTTTACTTTTTCTTTTAAATCTAAAATACGAAAAATTAGGTTGATAAAAAAGCCCCTAGAGGCTAGGGGCGAAACCGCTAGTAGAATAAATAGTGTAGATGGTTGCAGCTTCTACCAATAACGAATTAATTTGGGAAAAAATCACGAAACCTATACGTGTTTTTCAGCTGTCGTTGGGGGGCAACACATCGTAAAATTGACGACCTCTCCATTTGCCCCCCAAACATTATTTTAGATTTATTTCGCTTGTTGGTTATATCTTATTCCTGAGATGGTTGACAATAAAGCAGTGTCTACTCTAGTCATGCATATTATATAACCATGCCTATAGAGACATTACCTTATCTATAGTTATATAGAATATATAGTGTAGATGGTTGACAATAAAGCAGTGGCTACTCTAGTAATGTATATTAGGTATATAACCATGCCTATAGAGACACTACCTTATCTATAGTTATATAGAATATATAGTGTAGATGGTTGATAATAAAGCAGTGGCTACTCAAGTCCTGTATATTATATAACCATGACTACAGAGACACTACCTTATCTATAGTTATATAGAATATATAGTGTAGATGGTTGACAATAAAGCAGTGGCTACTCTAGTCATGTATATTATATAACCCAGCCTATAGATATATAGAATATATAGTATACGGGTAAATATATGAAACAAAACTTCAGAACAAAGTTAATGAAATGGTTGATATTCAAGCCATATATGAAAGAACATTAACCGGTGATTAGACTACAAACAACCACTGAAAAATGTCCTTCGAAATAAAACAAATTGCTGGTATTTTCTGGTATTTAATGGTATTTAATGGGATAAGATAAATTGGTGTACATTCCCAATTCTGATATTAAAAATTACCCCTTCTGTGGATTACAGTAAATGTTTGAAACACCTGGAAACTCAACTTAATGAATCAACCAATCAAAATTAATGAAGTCCCCAAAGTTGATATTTAGAACTTCCAGACAAAGGGTGTGTAATTAACAATCCAAATACAGTCATACGTCTGTGATTTAATAATTAAACATGTATCACATCCAAATAACTGTAGCAGAATTGCTTCTAAAACAACCTAAAGCGATAATTTGGAAAGAGGACTAATTTAATTCAAAATTTCTTCCTCTTATATATCGAAATAGTAAGGTAATATGGCGGTCAAAATCTATATTAGTGTGGTTAAAAATTGATACGAGTGCGTAGCTTTGTTTGAGATGTGCGCAAGAGCAAAGCGGTGAAACTGCTCGCTGGTTTTTAAGCGTAGCTATTATATAATATTGGTTGTTCCGTTTGTCTATATATATGGCCATATTTTAAAATTCTGTTAGTTCTGGCTTGTCAGTATTAATAAACTTGGCATGATGAGTCCTTTATTAGTTAGGTACAATTCAGAAAGCATACAAATTCTATGATGATTCACGCTTGGACCCTCAGATGTCAAAACTTTATTTTAGTGTTTGGCCAAAATGACTTAGCAATTGTATCTGTAAGTACGTCTAATAACACCCTTTGCTATTTTTAAAATCCTAGAAAATTTTTTTTGCAAGAAAATTGCACAAATTCGCAACCTTTTTTAGAACCACTACATAACTCGAGTTTTAAAACTTTTTATATAAAATCATTTTTACAAAAAATATCAATAATTACTTAAAATTAAACCTGAAAGAAAAAAAATCTCATTACACGTGTTAATTTGCATGTTTTAGGTCTTTTTTTGAGGAAAGTATAACTTCCACATTTTTGACAATAATATATTTTTTTATCATTTCAAAGTAAAATATAATAAAACTTACACGATTTCTCTTGAATTATCAGTTGAAAATTTCATCAAACATGCAATTTAAGTAATGAAAATTTAATAAAATCATTTTTTGAATGTTTAGAATTACCAATTTTCTACATTTAAAACAAAATGTTAACAAAATTTAAAAACATTCTAATATATAACTTTAAAAATCAATAACATTTTATAAAATGATGTTTTAAAAAATAAATCATTAAAAGGTATTAAAATGCATTTTAAGTTGCTTAAAATTAAAACGAGAATATCTTTTTACACTTTATTCTTTGTAATAGAGATTAATCGTCATTTGCTGAAAAGAAAACATTTAATAAACTAATTGAATCTTTTTGTGACCATGTTTAAACTTTTTAATTTTTACACTAAGGTGTTTTTTAATGAAAATCTTTGTTGAATTCTCTTTTGCGACAAAAAAAGAAAGGGAATTTTTTACTATTTCTAGGTTATCTTATGTAATTTAAACTATATAATATGAAATAATTTTTAATTGTCTTTCTTTTGAGCCACAAACACTGTAAAATGTAACATATATGCAAAAATAACAATTTTTTTATTGAATATTATAATATCCTTATATGACATTGCGTCAGAGCTTATTCTTTAGATTATATGTTCATGAAAAGTAGTCATAACTTGGAGGGTTGCGCTATTTATTAGAATATTAAATAAACTTGAATGGTAAAAATATTAGCATAGCCTTTGTCAATTCAAATGCTTTAGGTATATTATTCGGAAAGTTAGTTAAAAAAGAGAGAATTTGCTGTGTATACTGTTGAAAGACTTTCAAAAATGTAAATTACAAAGCAATCCGAAAAGATCGGGTCGTAGGCGAGTCTTAGTCGGGGGTTTTCTGATAGCAAATATTGCGTTATAGGTATACAATGTAAAAAAAAAACATTTTAAAGAAATTCTTTAAATAAAACCCAACGTGTATTGGCAGTACAAACATCTTAATGCTAGCAGACATATGTTTATCAATATTTGCAGAAAACTATTTCCACAAGAAAAATTATTCAGGTTTCTACTTCACAATTTAAAATATTTCTTTCTGATAAAATGTTTGACATATATCGTATAATCATTTACCAAAAAAAATATTTTGATAATTTAGATTTCAGAGAAGATTAATCCTTTCAAAAAACTAAGACGACATTTTGCATCTTCTGTCATGACATTTTAGAAAAAATATAAAAAAAACAAAATTTAGTATGAAAACTATTTTCATCGATTTTTCTGAAGGTATTATCGTATTCTGTGGCTTTGTTATTATCATTTACTTATATCGAAAGTGCCAAACATTGTACCCTAACTTATTCATTTAATAAAAAACTAACCGTGGATTAGAAAAAAAGTCCATATTCACAATTTAAAAATGTTAATTTATTTGTATTTTTGATAAAATTTTCCTTTTTTTCAAGTATGGCTTCAAAACCGATTGGTATACGCTGGATCAGAAACGGTTCTTATTAGAATCCAATTGATCTGATTTTTTATTCAGTTCTGAAACTCTTCAAGAGTTAATATTAGTTTGCCCTTCCGTTTCAGAGCAGTGATGTTATTGATGTTGCATCTTTGCTTTTATTTGATGACAAATTTTATGACAAGGATGACAAAAAATCGCAGCTCTGAAACAGTAGGACAAACAAACGCTTGTAGAGTGTCAGACTGAATAGAAGTTGACATTAACTATTATTATACAATACTACTCCTTCTAAGAATTAAAATTATTGATTGAAAGGTTTGGACTCCAAGTTTAAACAAAGTAATCAAAATTTAACAAAAAGTTCCCAAAGTTTTTAGGCCAAAAAATAAAATAAAAAATACTGAATCTTGAAACAAACATTGATATAACCTTTGATAAATACAATTCCTTTAAACAGTAGGGAAGCCTTAAGATTACCCCACCCCCTGAAAGAAAACATTATCTAAAGGGATATTCTTCTATACATGGTGTTTAAATGATTTATTCATCTTATGGAATAATCATACAATAATAAAAAAAAACTAACAATTTTAATTCAAAGAAATATATCATACAAACAAATAAAAAAACATAATCATTTCAAAGAATAATATAAATAATAAGCTAACTACATATGATAAAATTCGTTAAAAATGAGTAATTGTCATTTGACCCTCCTTGGATCAAAGTTAAGCTAGGGCACAATGGGCCGCAATGTTGCCATAAACAGGGCACTTCAGTATTTCTTTGGTTAAATACTGGAAAATAATGTTATGCCTATGTTACTCCCCATAATAACATAGTATAATGCATACATAAAATAGATTATAATAATGATAATCAACATGATAATAGATAATATAGATTTGTAGTTGAATATATTGATGTTATTCTTCTTTCAGATATGCTCTTTAAATTGATGTAATCAAGATTCCACGGAAAGAATGATGGGTAAAACCGTCAGCTTTGCTATTGTTGATATTTACAGTTTGTACACGATACTGAATTCTTCTGTATTGATACTTGGCGAAAAATTGACTTGAAAATGCCTCAGTATAAGACAGTTCGTCTACAGCTCGACGCAAACATTTAATTAAAAATGCCTTTGCTCATAATAAAACGGACAAAGCCTGGCAAGAGCGACCAAGGGATAAAACTGACAAGTCAGGAATAATAACTTTAACAAATAAACATCCCCAAAATTTATTTGTTTTGTCTTTGATATGCCTATTGTGCTATTGTGTTTTGTTGTTTGTCAGTTTGCCACAGATGGGTCAGCGTGTAATAGAAGACGTTGAAGAAGGAGGGGAAGGTGAAGGGGCTGCAGGGTTAAGAGGGGTGAGGACTGAGGGTTGAAGACTGAGGGCAGAAGAGTGAGGGGTGATGGTAATGAATAATAACACATGTTTGTGAACTTAACTTAAAGTTCATGCACGAATTTTTTTGTTATATTATGGATTTTTGTTGGCTTTCACTGAGATGATATCTATGTAAAAAGAATACTTAAGTACTTTGAATAAAAGATATGATTGAACATAAGAATATTAATTATTCATGAATGATAACAAATAAGAAACACCACCCTATAATACAATTAAGATTTTCAATAAAAATATTGATCAAGCAATGTAAAAATTTGTATTCTAGTTAACATGGCTAAAAATGGGTATAGATGCACAGATGTATATCATTAAAATAAAGTAATAGGATGTCTTGTGCTTGTTTGTTTGTCTGTACCGAAGGAACTAGCCAACCGCTGAACCGATCGGGGTAGCCACTAGAAAAAAATAGCCCCCCTCCAAAGAAAATTTTAATTTATTTTTTTTAACTAAAAATAAAAAGGAGGGGCCGTCATCCCCCATAAAAAAAAATTTTCCTCCCAAAAGTTTTTTTTTAAATCTAAAAGAAAAAAATGGTTATTAAATTCAACTCCCCCCCTCCTCACATACTGTTTGTGTAATTTTTTTTTCCAATAGAGAATTAATACAACATCTTTATTTATGTTCCATTGTCTAAATCATGATTTTCTTGGATGTAATTAAAGCTAAAAGACTGAAAATCTTGCTTTTGATGACCCATGAGCATCTTAGGTCATCCCTTTGTTCATTATACTTATGTGCCACATTTTTTGTGAAGATTTCCATAACTAAGATTTTTGCTACAATAAAACTCATTATGTCTTAATTGTTCTAAGGATGTGTGTAAAGAAGAAGCAATATGCATCTGTAATATAATACACATCTAATTATGCTAATCCTAGGATTATAAGTTTTTAATTATTTCAATTTATAAGGATTAAGAAAATTAAATTGCATGCTTAAACTAAGTTCTTGGAACTAGGTATTTCTAGACAAAAATTTTGCTTCCTCATATTTATTTTTATTTTTAAACATTAAAAGACATTTTCTGAAGAGAACAATTTGTCAACAAGGTCTTTTAATGGTAAACTTTTTTTTTGAATTGGTAAGAATATAATAACACTGAGTAAATTTTATATGATTTGAACTCATCCTTGTGGTGACCCCTAAAATGGTGGGTCTGGCTCTCTGACATATCTCAAATTTGGCGAACTTAAAATTTTGCAACGCATTGATAGAAACAAATAATTTCTACTTATATTTACATTCCATATTTAAATTTAATACAAATTATTAAAGAATTCAATTTTTATAGCATAGATTATAATTTTAAAAATTAGCGACGGTATCGCAGATTTCTTCGCAGGAAACTAAGTAAAAATTTTAATCAATTCTAAGATGACTTTACAGTTTATTTTTAGTAGCGAATTTTATGTTTAACCTTTAACGGTTGGTCCCCTTTATTGACCTTAATAGGTCGAGGGTAGGAGAGGAGGGGGGAATTGAACGTTCACTCTGTTATCTCTGTTTCTAATGTGCATGTCCCCTGTTTAATATTGAATTTCCGACAATAAGTGGATCAAAGTAATTTTTACTTTTTTATTGAACAACCTTGTTTTTAGGTCCTTTTTTACTTAGAAATTTCAAAAGGCTGTAATTTCTGTACTCTTAAAGCTAGAAGAAGATTTTTTCAGAAAATGTTTACCTTTATGTATATATAATATTTGAAATCTTGAATATAAATTTCGGCGGCGGCAGCAGTACTTGGCAGTTTCCGGACGCTGCAGACAGAAGTCGGCAAGAAAACAGCGTTGGATTTTTATGAAATTTAAATATGTCATGTATACATGTTAGAACAGCTTAGGTTTAAAATTTGAAGTCTCTAAGTCAAAAACTGCGGTCACAAGAGCCTTTCAAAAAAAAAGTTCATGAATTCAAAGGGTTTGTTGTTTGATTGATATGTGGGGGGGGGGGGCGATCTGAAACTTTTGCGTAACCATGGAGTATAGGCCTTGTGTTCAGAGTGAGAGGATAGGTTTTTTGGGAAAAAAGTTTAGTTTTGGGGTGTATTTTCCTTATACAGTGTGTTTTTTTTATGAGAACTTTTTTGAAAGCCAATTTACTCCACTTATAGTTATCAGAATTTAATGATTAATGGCTTATTTTCTTCGTTTTTTAAGGGAAATTATGAAACAACCAAAAAAAATTACAGTTTTTGTTGAAAAAGTACAGTAAAGTTGAAAATTAAAAACTTAGGTGACCACTTCTAAAAATGGTTTTAGCGCATTTTTCTTATGCTCAAATCTTCTACCCTTTGCAAGAAAAAAATTGGATTTTCAGTAGTCGACTTTGGGGGGCCAGTACTTTCTCCCTGATTGAGATATGGCCTTCAAACTTTGACCTATTCTAGTACATGTCCCCAATAGTATCTGTATAAATTTATAGCTCTATATCTCAACTTTGAAGCGTTTTGCAGCCATTCTTGCAAAAGGTAGAATATTTGAACATAAGAAAAATGCGCTAAAACCATTTTTAGATGTTGACACCTAAGTTTTTAATTTTCAACTTTACTGAGCTGGATCTTTAAATTGTTTATAGGTGATTTAAACCGGGGCGATTCATTCAGCGCGCCATCAAATTATTAAATACCAATCTTTAAATAGAAATGGCATGGGCGATTCAGCGCAGTCAGTTGCGCCGAACCGGCGCAGCAATGCCACTCAACGAGTGGCATTGCCGCGCTAAATCGGGGTGATTCATATTTAATAAATAAATATTTTTTTAAAATTAGTTTAATATTTTATTGCAAAACTATAGTGAAAACATTTTTATAGTTATTTTTAAAATAAATTATATATTTTTTTATATAAAACACCGTACTGACCCATTTTAAGTTATAAAATTGTACCGGCACGTATGGATATGTTATTGAGTGTCGCCAGCAATCTAGCAACACCGCGCCGAAATTTTAAAAATCCCTGTTTTATAGGCGAGCTGTGGCTAACCACCAGCGCACCTACAGTTCACCTCTGAATCGCCCCGATTCAGCGCACTATAAAAACGATTTAAAGATCCAGCTCTGTACTTTTTCAACATTTTTTGGTTGTTTCATAATTTCCCTTAAAAAACGAAGAAAATAAGCCATTAATCATTAAATTCTGATAACTATAAGTGGGGTAAAATTGCTTTCAAAAAAGTTCTCATAAAAAAACACACTGTATTTAAATTTTTTTGATAGGTCTCCAGGTTAAGGTGCTGCAGGCTGGAAGGTCACTTCTGGACAGGTATAAATGAAAAAAAAATTAGTTTGAAGAGTTAGAGATAAACTTATTAAACTAAATATGCATATTTTTGGATTTTATGAGCATATATGAAGAAAAAATAAAAATCAGCCTCTAGATTCAGGTCCTGCAGGCCTCCAGGTGGATCCTGGACAGGTAGAAATAAAAATTTTCACTTTTAAAGTTAAAGCATAACTTCTTTAACAAAAGTTGATACTTTATGGATAGTATTAACTAATTTGAAGAAAATTTTGAAATTGGGCTCCAGGTTCAAAATAAGTTATGCCCTAACTTTAAAAGTGAAAAGTTTTATTTCTACCTGTCCAGGATACACCTGAAGGCCTGCAGTACCTGAACCTGGAGCCCAATTTGAAATTTTTCTTTAAATGAGTTAATACTATCCGTAAAGTAGCAACTTTTGTTAAATAAGTTATGCCCTAAATTTAAAAGTGAAAATTTTTAGTTTTTACCTGTCCAGGATCCACCTGGAGGCCTGCAGTACCTGAACCTGGATCCCGATTTCAAATTTTTCCTCAAAAATGTTAATACTATCCATAAAGTAGCAACTTTTGCTAAATAAGTTTTGTTCTAACTTCAAAAGTAAAAATTTTCAGTTTTTACCTGTCTAGAATTTATCTGGAGGCCTGCAAAACCTGAACCTGGAGCCTGATTTCAAATTTTTCTTCAAATTAGTTCATACCATTAATAAAGTAGAAACTTTTGTAAAATAAGTTTTGTTCTAACTATAAAATTAAAAATTTTCAGTTTTTTTTGTTCTAACTATAAAATTAAAAATTTTCAGTTTTTACTTGTCCAGAATTCACCTGGAGACCTGCAGGACCGTGGAGGCTGATTTTTATTTTTTCTTTATATACGCTCATAACATCCCAAAAGATGCATATTTGGTTGAATAAGTTGATCTCTAACTCTTCAAACTATTTTTTTTCATTTATACCTTTCCAGAAGTGACCTTCCAGACTGCAGCACCTGAACCTGGAGACATATAAAATAAATTTAATAAAATATTAGGAAAATACACCCAAAACTAAACTTTTCCCCCAAATAACCTAACCTCTCACTCCTAAGACAAAGCCTATACTCCAAGTTTACGCAAAAGTGTCAGATCCGCCCCCCCCCCCCCCTTAAGTAATATATCTAATACAAAACAATAAGTATACTAGACATTAACCCTTAATAGTGAGGCCCCTTGCCGCACATTTGGAGGTAGGGCTCAACGCCCCCCCCCCCTATTATCTCAGTGCATGTCCCCTGTTTGATAATGAATTTCCGACTAAAACTGAGCCTAAGTCAATTTTCGCTTTCTTCTCCATTTTATTTAACAACCTTTGTTTTTAATTCCTTTTCTACTTAAAAATTTCAAAAGGCTGTAATTTTTTTTTATCTTTGAAACAAGAAAAATAATTTTTTTCAGAAAATGTTTATATTTATGTAAAATTTATATTAGAAATCTCAAAACATAAATTTCGTCGGCCGCAGCTGTACTTGGCACCTGCCAGCCGCCGCAGTTGGCGGTCAGCGGGAGAACGGCGGCAGATCTTCATAAAATTTTAATACATTATGTAGACGTAGAAGAAAAGCGTAAGTTTAAAATTTGAAGGCTCTATGTCAAAAATTGCGGTCACAGGAGGGTTTTAAAGATTTCTGGAGACCTCGAGGATCAGGAGCTGCAGGATCATACCTGGAGCCTGAAATTGACTTGAACACCTATATTTTATATAAATTAACCTATTTTAAAGTTAGTATGTTTTTCAACCTATTTTTTAAAAAATACACTATTCTAAGACATGAAGATATATTTCGATTTTAGCAATCATTTTCAATTCATTTTGTCTTAAAAAATATAGGTATGAGACATATTAGATAACAGCAAATATGATCAAAGATATTAAACATACATTTATATAGAACAATGTCACAAATTATTTTGAATCTTAGGTATGACGACTGAAAAAGTTTTTAAAAAAAGATTAAAACATTGGTTTTTTAAATAGGAGGAGTAGGGAATAATTCTTGTTTGAGTTATGGGGCGGGGCATAGTTTTAACCAGAATAGCTAACTGTCCCATAATAATAAACTCACATACAGACGGACAGACCCTAATTATAGAAAAGCTTTGCTTTTAAAAAACTAATATTTATTCACTCACTAACAAAATAAAAATGTTGGCAGATAAACACATTTTTAAAGCAAATCTACTCTGTAACTCACTTTGTTTTTCTACCTGTTAATCAGTCATTCTGTTTGAAAAGCTATGAGGAAAATACAAAAAAAATTAAAAATAAAAGCAGAAAAAATGTTACATAGACAAGCTGACAGACATTTCAAATTATAGATAAACTTCGCCAACAATTTCAAGATCCATATTTCAACTCCATTTATTCATGCAAACAAAATTTACTTTCATACGAACACATTAAAACACATGCGACGCATGCAAATTAATTGATACTTTATCTGAAGTCGCTTGTAAGCATTCAAATAAAAGATACTAAGGAATAGAATATATTTACGTATATAAAATACATTAAAATACAGATTTTTATTTTTGTTTAAATTTTAATTATTGGTGGTGCATAAACCACCACTTTTTTGAACGCCCCCATAAAACGTTCCCATGTATAAATTGAAGAATTATTTCTCTTAAAGAAAGGGTATTAAGTACAAAGATAAATCGTTTTCTAGTAGCGAGGCTACTCTATTACTTCTAATATTACAGAAATTTTACATGAGTATTAAAGTAAATATTATAAGATTAGCACTAGTTTTTATAGTTAAGGCATTCGGAACCTTGTTTTCACTTATTATCCACGGAAAGATGTCTATAATATGATGTGGTAAATTACTCAGCAAAATTTATTTAGAATCTAAAATATTTTTATAAACAAGATACAAAATATATTTATATATCTTTTATTTAATGAAAAAAAAATAATTTCTTTTATTTCACGAAAAAAATATTTTCTACTTTACATCCCTTTTGTCCTTGTTAACACCGTACAAACTTTGTACAGCAGAGAAAGAGTGGGCAATGACAATAGTACCCAAAGTTTTAAAATAACGTTTTTTCATTAGTTGGCTTAACAATTTTGGGGATTGGGTCAATTTAAATTGGTTGCTTCATTAGGTTGATTGTTCACACTTTTCAACCACAAATTTTAATCTACTGAAGGGGTTATTCTAAGTATCATCATTGGGGTATATATTAATTTATCGGCCATTGTCTTATTATCTTTATCCCTTTAGATCCATTATACCCACTACTGTATACCCCTTCTAATTTAATTTGCTTTTGTGTATTGATGAAACAATATGCTGAAGTGATAGCATGCGGAAATGAACGCCCACCGTTGAATTGGTACTTTCCCCCCCCAACTAATTTGTCTAACAACGCCTCCCACAATACAAAACTGTATAAAAAGTCGTAAGAAATTAAGACGGAAAAAACTCAAGATATCTGTCATGCACGTAATACGTGGACCCACCATTTTAGTAGTCACCATCCTTGTTGCCTTAAGAAATTCACAAAGTCAAGAAATATCAGTTTAATTTGTTTTATATAGAATACTAAATTGTTCTGTCTGGCAATGTTTACAAATTTTCTGCTGTAATGAAAGTTATCCTTGGCTTCTTTATGATTATCAACAGGTATTCCTTAAATTTGTTGACTTTAAACAGTTTTAAAATTCATAGGGGTATTAAATAAAATTTTCTTTAGAGTACCCAAATCATTAATTTAAAACTGTTTTACATGTAGAAATTGGTAAAAACAAATTCGAAATAATTAGACCTAAATACTTTTGGGTTAACCTAAGAAAGTCGGAAAGCCAAAAAACAAACCCTTAATACATGCTGTTAGTCAAATTAATTCAGTTTTTATTTTAAATTCAAAAATACATTTCCTCATACTTCTAAGTATGATAGGACTCTGAACTTTTTGCTATTGAGATTCTCATCTGGAGATTTCTGTGACATGTGATTTGTCCTTGGGTATTAAATTAGTAAAAGTTACACCCTGCACACAACAAACTAATAGTAGGCCAAACATTAATTATCATTTGATACCTTGGGATGTAAATAATTTAAATTTTGTTTTAGTGAATAAATCGGACCACCTTTGTTTATAGTTTGTATTGAACAAAATTTTTGAAAGTATTTTATTGTTTGGATATTTTGCAAATCTATTATGAAAACTTTATATTGATGTGTACACAGTGTATACTTACTACTATATTAAAAGCAATGCTTTTCTATAATATCAACGGGAACATCCCTAGTGGCCTCTAGGGACAATTGAGTAGAAACGCGGGGGGGGGGAGGTCGAACCCTATACATTTTCTTGGAAGGTTGGAAGTACCCTTTCCAAAACAGAAGAAACATATCGGTTACGCAGTTAGCAAGATCTTTCGGTACAGATAGAATACAGACATACAAACACGCACATATTTCTGTTACTTTTAAATAAGGTCTTTGTCAATTTAGGAATGTATGAAAAGTCAGATACAAATGAAAAATTTTAAGATTGATTGCTATGTTTTCAGTCATATAATTTAAGTCATTAAAGCTCAGTTTTTCCTTATGTAAAAGTAATTGGATCTCTCTGTGTGTGTGTGTCTGACTAAAGAATATCGCTAACCGCTGAACCGTTATGGTTCTCAACTTCTCCTTAACAGTGTATCTTCTTATAGGTCCAGAAAATGTGTATTTCTGAAAACTACAATTAAGAGTGGTGGTGGGGGTCGACTCGCCCCTTCCCTACCCAAAACTTAAGGGCCCCTTTGTAGATGTAATCATTTTTATTTGTATTTAAGGATGTTATCATCCTTGTTTATTTAGTGTTTGTGTGCAAATTGTTTAAGTGTATAAAGGAAATATGACACATTTTACTACAAAGAATTAAATTCGGGTCTGACAAATTAACAACCAGCAGTTTGAAAAATGTTAGGCATTTTTTAGGATTGTAATCTTATAAATTGATAGTGGCATTTCTCGAACTTATATGGAGAATCTATAAAAATAAAAGAATCACCATGCAAAATTTGAAATCGATAGGACAATTCTAACATGCCTAAATTAACGAAAAAAGCTATCCGTTACGGACGGACGGACCGACCCTAATTATAGAAAAGCTTCGCTTTTAAAAACTAGAAGTACATAGGTTAGTAGAAATGCTGAACATTTATTCCATTAGAAAACAACTTTTAAGTTTTGTATTTCTGATCTTATATAAAATTATTTAATTTTAGACAATAAATATGTAGTGTATAAAATACTGGTTGCTAATGTGGCAGTTACTTATTCTAAATTTGTTTACACATAAGTTTGAAGTGGGCTGTTGCATTTACCCCCCCCCCCCCCCCCCAACTTAGCAAGGGCTAGATGCTTTTGTTCCACCTACTTTCTCTTTCCTATTTGTTGAATAGAGTAGCAATATATTTTACTGTGAATTAATAAGTAATGAAGGTTTCTAAATAATTGGAATTTTTCTATTCATGTAATCTCTTTTTTTTGTTCTTTACCTATAGAGTAAAGCACTAGAGGGAGAAAGGGTTACATAATTGTATCTTTCCATCACAACCGCCTTGTGCAACCTTTCTATTCGGTCATTAATGGTGTCGCTTATTTTAACACAGCCAAGTAGCAGAAAATGATTTAGAAGCAGACGAAAGAGGTCTTGACCATGTCAGGTTTGCTTGCATCATGTGTCCGCCAAGATGGTGATATTTCAAAAAAATCCTTTATCACATGTATTTCATTACTCCATTATAAATCATTATTTTTTACACAAAGAAAATGCTATTTAATAAAAATTCTTGAAATTGAAATATGCAATCAACAAACTTTTATTCTTTAATATGTATATTTTGTGAAAATAATGAGAAGGATACATTCATGGTATATCTCATGGTTTGTCTGTTTATATATTTTCGCATGACCTTGAATCTTTTTATATAGAGAGATCAATATAAATATAAAAACATATCCTTAAAATAATGTTACATTATCTCTGTCTGTCTGTCTATCAGTGTGTAGGATCTCGCTAACCATAGAGGTCCTGGGAAGGTTTATTGCTATTTTTGGGGGAGAGTACCACCACCTACTCAAGAAAAGTCGTAAAAAACATAACTAAACCCATCTAACCACCAAAAATATTTGTTGGTAAATAGTTGATATCAACATAGATTAAAAAGAAAACACTATAATTGCCCCTAAAGGCCACTAAGTATCCCCTAGTTAAACCATAAAACAATAAAGTGTATCTTTCTTAGAAGGCTTACCTATAAGAAGATATACTATATTACATATTATTTCATATTATCTTCAGATAATTTTGAATATCAGCTGTAAAAATTAAACTATTATAATATGAGATATTTAAAAGAATTAGATATTAAAGTTTTACAATGATAATTTGATAATTTGGTTGGCATATCATATATCAACATTATATTTTGCATGACTTATACATATATAATCTGTCAAAAAGTTTGGCGGCTGAAATTCAAGTCTAAACCAATTTATAAAGAGGGAGGGGACATGCATTTGGCCTGGGTTGTAAATTAAACTTTTACTCTAACTTTATAAATCTCACTTGTTGGCTTAAAAACACTGCGTTTTTTTATTGTAGTTTGATTGGTTGGTTCAAACTTTCAAGCAAAATTAATTTACAAACAGTTAATCTTGTTTAATTAATTATAAATGTACATCAATTTATCGATTATTGTCTTATTCCCTAAGATCCCTTGTAAATTTTAATAACATAAATAGTTACCATAAATTTGGTGAATAAAATTTGAGTTTTACCCCATCTGTGGTACTTACAGGGATGAAGGGGACATTAGACTGTAAATTTTTCCTGTATCCATAGTATTTATATATGTTTTCTTATTCGTTGACTTGTAAACTTTAGCTACTTTTGAATTTCATTTTCATTGGTTAGCTCCAATATATTATATACTAGCTGCTACGCCCCTAGAGGCCTCTAGTGGCACTTTAAATGTTTTTTTTATATTTAAAATATGTCTATGCGTTTGACGTTTATGTTAGCGTTGAACTCTCTTTCTAAAATCGAGAACGTAAAAAAGATTTCGATTTTTTTGTGATTTCTCTTTGAAGGGTGGTGGTACCCTCCCCCAAAATAGTTAAAAACCTTCCCGATCGGTTCAGCGGTTCGTGAGATCCTTCGGCACACACAGACAAACAAACAGATAAACATCCTGTTACTTTAGTATAAGGATTACCATCAATGTCTTATCCCTTAATATCCCTGGTATATATGAATAATATAGTATAAATGGGTATATTGTATATCAACAAGAAGTCTTATCCCTTAATATTCCTGGTATATATGAATAATATATGTAGTATAAATGGGTATATTGTATATCAACAAGAAGTCTTATCCCTTAATATTCCTGGTATATATGAATAATATATAAATGGGTATATTGTATATCAACAAGAAGAACACACAAACACACCTGGTGCACATCCTAATAGAGTTTTAATAGAATTTGCAATTCTATCATTTTATTACTGACAAACCTTGAAATTTATAAGAGAAAGAATTGTTTGAAAGAAAATATTATTTTAGAAGTGATTTCTCTTGGGGCGGGGATGGTAACTTCCTCCCAAATAGTTATAAACCTTCCCAGAACCTATGGGAAGCTACTTTTTAAGGGAGAATAACATCGTTCAGAGGTTAGCGAGATCCTTCAATACAATTAGACAGACGACATACTGTAATAATTTTTAAAAAGAATATGGTGTTTGCTTTTATCATTGTAGCTTATCGCCCCAGGAATCAATAATTAAATTAACAGGATGATTATAACACAATAAATGGATTTAAATCATTATGAACCTTTCTAAATTGTATCAAAATGCAGAGCTTTCCGTTCAGGACGGCCGTTTTTGATTTAAAAAATAAGCTAAACCTATTTATATCAGGATTAT
Organism: Acartia tonsa; assembly: GCF_053477335.1. Classification (NCBI taxonomy): domain Eukaryota; kingdom Metazoa; phylum Arthropoda; class Copepoda; order Calanoida; family Acartiidae; genus Acartia; species Acartia tonsa. The sequence goes on from NC_137270.1 coordinate 22,543,172, forward strand.
CGTTGTTGGAACGGTGTTGAGTTTGAGTTTCGGCCCAAGAGCGTCATAAATGTAGGGCAAATGTGAACTCATTGTCGCTCATGCACAACTTCGACTTCCATCCAAAGGTGGTGCCGTTAAAAAAAAATTTTCTTTCATGTTAACTATAATTTTTCTGCGAAGCTTTTTGTAGTGCCTGTAAAAAATGACATCATACTGGCCTACCAATTAAAATGTATACTTTATATATTCTTTACAAAAACCTGTTAAAAATACTCTTTTATTATTGTTGTTATTTTGATAAAAAGCCTACATAATAGGCAATGGTTGGTTACATCAGTAACATTTTATATCATGAAATTACAGTAAAAATTTGCTTATTTTAGCCATCTAAGTTCTGATGTGTTGTTTAACTAATATACACTTTGGAACCCTACTTATATGTGTGTCTATACATATATTTGTTCAAAACAAGCATAGATTCATAGATTTTTGTTTATTACATAAAACTATCTTTTATTTATAAATATAGAAATAGATATTCTGTAGTACGTCCTTGAAAGCAAGATTGTTTAAAACATATTCTTATTAAAAAAAGGAATTTTGTTTGTCTGCTTGTAGCTTAGAATCTCGCAAACATCTGGATTAACATGGTTATCCTTTAAACTGAAGCTCCTCATAGAATTATGGAAGTGAAATTGTTCCCTTTTACTTTTTTTTCTTTCTACTAAAATTATCATTGATGGATAAAAATGGACTTAGATTTTGAACGTCTAACGTTAAACCGTAACAAATAGAAAAGTCTTAGCTTTTAGCTTGACGTTTGTTAATTAATTTAAAGAATATTTTTATTAGTGAAGCTACTCTACAACTCGAAATATCCGTCTGATACACAGTGGGATCTTTTGCCAAAAAACGGGACATTAGGAGTAGACAAAAGTAAACTTCAATAAATAAGCTTGTATTTGACGAAATGATGTAATTTCTTTTGCTTTAACTCAAAAATAACATAAATTTTGCTCCTGTTAACTTCTAATGTGCATTTGGTAAGTACGTCTTGCTGTTTTGGAGGAGCGAAGCTACCCTATTTTTTAAAAATCTATAAACCTTCATAACTTTAGTTAGGATAGGAATATTTTAACAAAATAAACGTCTATGTAAATATTTCTTCAATGCAAACAATGTTTGTGAACATGAATATAGCGTCAGGTGCACCCAGTTCGAGTCCCGGCATTTTTAGGTAGGTCCAGTATAAGTAAAATTGGACACTTATAAGGCATGTTTTCAAATATTTTTTTTACAGATATAAACAACAATAACATAATTTTCAAAACACTTTTGATTTTGTGTTAATACCTTTATTCTAAGTCTAGCTATCTTCATTTGAAGTTTGTATAAGAATATAAACAAAATGGCTTATATTATATTCTCTCTCAAACGTATATTCTCTCTCTCTCTCTCTGATGCGTATATAATGTTTTTGCAATATTATAATTAATCCCCAGATTTGAATTTCTGCTGGACCAAAACCAGTTAGAACTACAATTTTTTTTAGAACACATCAAATTTAGCAAATTTAATTGCTAAAATAAAAGTATTTATAAGTCATCTTTATTTAACGACTCCTTTATCCCTTAAATGTCCATTAAAACCGCGAGAACGGCAAAAAGCGTTAAAAATTACGCCAACGGCGGCAAATAACGGCGAAACCGTTCGCCAGAGGCAAATGATGCAAAGGTCAAGAAAGATTCGCCTTAAAAAGTTTGAAAATATTGCAGAGATGACTTTGGGCTCTAAAATGACTCCTTCCCCCTCTAACGAAGGAAAATTTGAAATTAACAACAACGAAATTGTTCAAACCATGCAATGTAAAATGCTCAATTACTCAAAAACGGACAAGAGGCCCCAGGTTGTGAAAACTGTTTTATACACAAGACATGTTGTATATTTATATTGTTATTGCAAAACCCGGGGCCTCCTGTCCGTTTTTGGGTAAAATGGAGAAAACTGATTTTTTTGGGTTAAAAATCTTAATATTTTTGGTGAAATTTTCTCACAAAATGTCAATTTACACCACCAAAAAAATATTTTTTAAATTTTTTTCTTTAATTAGACATTGGTACAGGTATCTGAAAAGTACCTCAATAAATTTTTTTTTTCATAAGAATATATGAATATAAATGTATTTTTTGTTGCTTTGAAAAAATTGTGTAAAAAAATCTGAAAAATCATCATCACTGAAAAGAAATTTTTCACTACCTTTTTTAAAAATGGCATAAACCCGCCAAAAATTAATATTTTTTAAAAATTTCTTTTCTAGCTGTCTACTTACAGCCATTATTAGGTCCTAAGATAGATAAAAGTCGATTTTAGATTTTTTGGATGTCCCGTTTTTTTTCAAAAGATCCCACTGTGTGATATGTTTTGGGGGGAAACGTGGTTTTCTCGCTGCTTTTCAAGATAAAACATTCCCATTTTTTTATTTTATTGCAATGTAGAAATTTTTGTCACTCTACAAGTGCGAATGTGGGTTTGCTGTCGTTGTTTGTTGTCATCATAAAGCTTTTTTAGTGCCTATTACGATGAAATAATACTGGCCTACCATTGGTCAATTAAAATATAAACTGGTCTGCCATGAGTAACTTAATCTGCCTATTATTGGTAATTTGAATTGCATGACGTCATTTTTTATAGGCACTATAAATGACTTCTGTAAATTGTCATGTTATAGAGTAATTACTAATCTAATACATTTACATACATACATAAATATTACTTATATACAGTAAATTAGTATTAATAACGTAATAGAAAGGTATATGTACTTCTTAATCAAGGTTTTTAAATCAAAAGTTTATATATAACTGCTAGTCTATCTAAAACATGTAATTAAGATAAATAGCCTAATTTAGTAACTTGATAATTAATCTCAAAATTATTGGTTTTATTGAAGCTGTCTATAGTGTCTGAATTGTCGTTATTTAATACAAATGACCAATGATAGGCTAATACACAGACTTACTTACCAATAGCAAGCCAGTATACACTTTAAATTTGACCAATGACGACATTTTATAGATACTTTTAAAAACTTTGCATTATTTATTTTCACTGAAATCATAATAACTACTCTATAAGTGTTCGTGTCCGTCTGTCTGTTTGTGAGGACAAAACTAAACTTTTATTTCCTCGAATTTTGGGCTAATATATACACACAAATACGTTATAGTCCATGTTTAAATCAAATAAATACCATTGAAAAATCTTTTAAAAGAACAATTTACCAATCTTTAAGTATGTCAACTTTACAAGTAGTGGTCTTATTCATAAAGAGGGACATATATCCAAGAATTTTTTATTTATATGCTTATTTAGATTTTAATTTACTACTTTATAGAATTATCTTTTTCAATCTAAATCTTCTTTAATGTAAAAATTTATATGAGGATCTAAATAGAATCTAAATCCAAAGGGTTTTAACAGAATATTGTCACCCCCTCACGATTTTTGGCAATGCCTTTGTCCAAAATAGAGGGGGGTGTGATACAGATAAAAAGATAGGTGTTATATTATTGTCAGAGAGTTGATACAACCCCTAGATATCGTACGTTATCACATACTCAAAAGGTCCCAAAAGAGCAGTTTTTTTTTGAAGATGATTAAAGTCCCTTCACATATTATAACGTCATACAATAGAATAACCAATGAGAGGCCAGCATAAATTTTACCATTGGTCAATTACAGTGTATACTGGTCTCTTTTAGACACCTAAGGGGGTGTATCATACAGAACGCCTCAGTCTAAATTTGTAAAAAATGTGCATGATATAATTCAGTTTGTCATTCTGAAGCCAGATTTTCTTAGTAACTATCCGTATCCAGGTAAATAATTATCCAGTAAGATCACAAGAGAAATGGACTAATCTAATAAAAGGTCAACTAACCAAGACAAATTTTCCAAGTAAGCTTAGTCGGGGAAAGGTTACCTCAAGAGAAAATTATCGGGCAATAAATCAACCAAGGATGGTGGGTAGGAATAAAAAGATTCTTTACTATACATATTAACAAATTGTATACTAGTGGCATCGTCCCTAGCCTCTAGGGGCTAATTAAAAAAAAATTAAGTTCCTCTGGTGCTGCGACCACTTAATTTCAAATTAACTGCCTAAAAAAATGAAGGGGATTTTATGTTGTTTTTTAGGGGGTTGGGGGTGTCCCACCACCCAAGAAAATAGCTTGAAATCACACTAGGACCAGTAGATATATTCTCTGAAGAGTAGAATCCAATCGGTTCAGTAGTTACTGAGATCTTAAGGGACAGACGGACAGACAGAATAATAGCCTTTATCATACCAAGAGCTATACAAAGCTACAGATCTACTTATATAAAAGGATATATCAATCAACTAAGAAAATACACCAAAATTCATTGATTTTTATTGAAACTTTTTATCATAAAATGACACTTAGCTACACCTTGACTTCAGAAAGGTGTTTGATTCAATATATTCAATTAAAGAACGCGATTTTAAAAATATCTAGTCGGTGCGTTTAGTAAGTAGTAGATGTAAAATGATTTATAGAATTTAGATATGCAATCGTTTTTTTTGTTGTTGTAGATTTCTTATTTTGAAGTCATTTGATTTGTTTAAAAACTTTAAGTTGGTTTTAGGGTACTAAAACACAACAAAAAAGAAGAAAATTACCATTATGAACAAAAAAAGTAAGATCTTTAATTTTACACCTTAATTTTTGAATTCTGTTGTAGCCCTGTGAATCAAAACTTTGTACTTTGAGAGCTCGTCACGAATGGGTTAAAGAAAAATCACATAAGTTAGAATATGTTTGTTTCAATCTCTATATAATTACTTGGATGTTGCACACAATTTTCATGTATTCTAATACAGTGATACTTCTGGCTAAAATAACGATTACCCGTGTCCAACCCTTTACCTTCCCCTCCTGCTGAAGAAAACTACTAACCATTAGATAAAGTCTATATTAGCAACCTAAATTGACGACAAATTTTTCTCTGTTAATGTAAATTATACAATGTAATTATATATCAATTACATTTAATTATTTACTTTTCTAAATATTTTTGCTAATTTGAAACAAATTATATTAATATCCTATTATATAAAGTAATAAGCTTTTTTTGTCTGTAGCAAAGGATCTCCTTAACCGCTGAACTGATATGGTTCTCCTTTACAGTGACTCTTCATATATGTCCAGGAAAGGTTTTTAACTATTTTTAAGGAGGGTATCTCCACCCTCCCAATAAGAAATTAAGTGGTTTGACTTTTCCTACAACCTTAAGTGTCTCTAGAGGCTTATATGGCTTATCCGCTAGTTTTTAATATAAAAATAAAAACTTTATTTCTTCTATTTTTGGTAGATTCCTCTTAGTATTATTTTTAGCGATTTCGAAAATTTGAGTACCCCCCCCCCCCCCCCGACAACAAAATAATAATTTAAGTAAACTATTATTAGGTTGGACAGGAGGAAGGGAGGGAGGGTATATAAGGCGAGACACGAGCCTTGCCTTGCCTCCATAGTCAACCATGCCAACCAGTCTAGGATCGCAGTCCCTCGCTACAAGGCAGTCGACTAGCAAACAGCTTCAAGCTTTCAGTCTATTTATATACAACCCCCTTATCCCCGCCCCCTTTATGTTCTCCCTCTCGTCCGCTACGTGTCCGCGTTTTTTTACTGTATTGTTTACCCCTTTCCTCTCCCATCTGACCAACAACCCCCTTATCCCCGCCCCCTTTATGTTCTCCCTCTCGTCCGCTACGTGTCCGCGTTTTTTTACTGTATTGTTTACCCCTTTCCTCTCCCATCTGACCAACAACCCCCTTTTCCCAGTCCCCTTTATGTTCTCCCTCTCGTCCGCGTTTTTTTAGCAAGAACAATTTTATTTGTGGGTTGCGTAGCAATATTTAAAAGAAATAGCCGACAACGAACATCTGTGGCCGCAGCGCTCGGCTCCCTAGCCTATAACCTAACCTAACCTAACCTAAAATAGTTTTTTGAAATTTAGAAAATTAAAGTACCCCAGACAACGAACATCCGTGGCCGCAGCGCTCGGCTCCCTAGCCTATAACCTAACCTAACCTAACCTAAAATAGTTTTTTGAAATTTAGAAAATTAAAGTACCCCAGACAACGAACATCCGTGGCCGCAGCGCTCGGCTCCCTAGCCTATAACCTAACCTAACCTAACCTAAAATAGTTTTTTGAAATTTAGAAAATTAAAGTACCCCAGACAACGAACATCCGTGGCCGCAGCGCTCGGCTCCCTAGCCTATAACCTAACCTAACCTAACCTAAAATAGTTTTTGAAATTTAGAAAATTAGAGTACCCCGACATCAAGTTGTGGACACAGGAAAAAGGCAAGCTTCAATTTAATTCAATAACGTGCTGTGGAGAAGCCTCGCTTCGCTCGGCTTCCCCACACAGCACGTTATTGAATTAAATTGAAGCTTGCCTTTTTCCTGTGTCCAAATCTTTTCCTCCTCCCGCAGACTATCCAGACTGTCGGGGGGGGGGGGGGGGGTACTCAAATTTTCAAATTGATAAAAAATTTTGTAACAGGAAAACGCCATTTAATTGAAATAAGTTTAAACTGTCAAAACTAAAACTAAGGAGACAATTTCAAAACAATTCTAGTTTTATTTCAGGTTAAGGAGTAAGTTAACAAATATTTAACGGAGCTGTAAAAACTACTGCCCCAATAACATATAAGTATTATCTGCCAATAGTTAGCTTTAAAGCTTTAGGACAAAGTAGAATACGAAGTACAAAGTAACATAATCAAATTTTCACAGCAATGTTTTAATTAAAAGTTGATTTTCTTTACCATACATTAGCTTTGCGTTTATTGTTTTAACCCATTCCTCGGGTTCGAATGACCATCGTTTTTGGATTATATTCAACACACTTTTTACTCTCCCGCCAAAAGTTGATTTATCCACTTGTTTAGGTTTTCTACATTTCCCTCGGTGTTGCTACAAAAGGCCTACTCTACAAAAGACCTACCCCTACAAAAGATTTTTTATGCAATTATTTCATTACATTGTTATAAAAAAATTCTGCTTATTCTCGTAATTGAGTCGTTTATAATCTAACTAGCATTCATATAAATACAGATATAACAGTAGGCCATTTGCAGCAATAGACCTTTTTGCAATTCGATTTTTTTTGTAGAGTAGGTCTTATGTGCAATAAACCTTTCGTAGGGGTAGGTCTTTTGTAGAGTAGGTCTTATTTAGGGGTAGGTCTTAATCTTAAACGACCATGCATGCCTATTGATTCCTAGATCCCTGAGATGTTTGATAATGTTTTAGAATTAAGTTTTGTACAATTAACAAAGTTCTAAACTCTTTCATTTCTGTTTTTATACAGATAAACAGAGATAATGATAAAGATACTATAAAATAAGAATAACATCATTCATAAGAAGTAAGGTTGGGCCGGATGGATACTTGTTTGGCCGGATACCAGTGTAGCGTAGCCGAGTCAAGAAATACAAACACAGTTTTACTTCTATTATTATTATTGATTAAAACAACAAATAAAATAAGGAGACTAAAATATACAACAACTATACTAAATTATGGTCTGAAACACCAGTCAGCCATAGCACAACATCTTGATTCACAGCAATTGCAAGGGTGAGCCTCAGTGTCAAGTCACAGCAGGACAAGGTCCTTACTCTATGACAGAAAACACAAGACTCCCAGATATTTGTGTGCTCTGCAACATTGATGACGTAGGTATGTTTCCATATTACAACAACTGCACCATATTACAACACCAGATATCCGGCTGATTTCTAATGCCGGACACCTGGCCAACGTTCGATATCTGGCAAATCACCAGATATCCGGCCAAACAGGATATCCGGTCCAACCCTAATAAGAAGCGAAACAAAAAAAATCATGGATGAAAAAACGGACAAAGACAGGAAGATATTTATAGTGCCTTTAAAAAAGATGAAATCATACTGACCTCCCTTAGGCCAATTTAAAAGTATACTGACCTACTTTTGGTATTCAGTCTATGTATTGGCCAAGCATTAATAATTTGTATTGTATGATGTCATTTTTATAGGCACTATCAAAAGCTTCCATAAAAAGTCAGCTGTAGAAAAGACATTCGATATTCATAAAAAAAGTTAAAAATATAGGGATAATAAAAGAAAATTACGAAACCTTTGCATATCATTTTATATATCTTTTTTTTATAGGTTGATTAATAGACTGACGGACCAAGTAAGTTATATACTGGATTCTCTTTGGTGACGGGAATCTATACAAAAAAACAGTTGCCTATCTTAAATAGATTATTAATCTACTTAATCTTCTAATGAATCATATTTCAAAATAAAATTCTTACACTTAATTATAAATTATTTTTAAAAATCTACTAGTTTTAAATGACAAAAAAGTTAGAAGTCAAATAGTTTTTCTTTTTCTGATAAAATATCAATTTCTTAAAATATTTACGCAACTACTTACTACAGTGTGTAATAGATGAAAACTTTTCAATTTAGTATTTATGAAATACAACAAGGAAAATTACATCAAAAATGTCATACTTTACATTTAAACAAAAAAAACTGATTATAGAAAGAAAACGAAATAGCGGGTTTCGTCGTGTATTCACTGTCACAGCTGTTTTCCTATTTCTAGCCCCTGAGTTGGCTCTAACCATGCTCTTTAGACACTTTCAAGCAAAGCACCGATTCTTATTGATAAAAGAGCTTTCTGGGTATACCTACTACATGCTAAATAGCCATAAATCTACCCTGAAATGAATATATTTATCATTAATTGTGCTAATTTTATTTCTATTTGATTTACCATAATGTTAGGACGCCATTGAATGGTTAGTTGATTAGACAATGCTCAATTCTAGAGTCTGGTCTGGCTGTTTATCTATCAGTCTATTTATCTGTTTTTTTGCTATATATATGTCTCGATATTCATACCATAAAATATAAAGTTACCAGCATATACGCCCCTAGCATCTAGGGACTCTGGAGGATAGAGTGGAGCTAGAAAGACAGCTTAAAACCATCCCAAGACTTAAATCTAAAAATAAAATAGCCTAAAGTCATCACAGGACCTATATAAAGGCTTAAAATTTATGTGAAGTAATTTTTTTTTCGTTTCTATTAACCCTTAACAGTTGGTGGTTGGGGGGCGTTGAACTCCGCCCCCCCCCCTTGCAGTTTTTCAATCTCATTTACTTGTGTGAAAGATAGAGGGCCATAACTGAGTGACTTTTCAAATATGGGTATGAAACATAACTGAGAGTTAGAATTTATTAGTATCTCCATCCTGGCGGGCACAGGAAGCCAGCAAACCTGGCAGGGTCATCCAGGTAAAGACCAAAAATATGTTATTGACTTAAACAAAGTATTTATCTTATCAAAATACTAAAATATCCTCTAGTAGTAAATCCTTATATCAAATAAAGAAGTTCAAGATAATTTCAGGTTCCAGGTATGATCCTGCAGGTCCTAATCCTCCAGGTCTCCAGAAATCTTTGAAAGGCTCCTGTGACTTAGAGTTTTCTAATTTTAAACTTAAGCTTTTCTTACACGTCTACATAACATATAATAGTTTGATATTGAAGCTTCATATAGTGCCTATAAAAAATTACCTTACATATGAACATTAATATAACATCATTTTTTATTGGCACTATACGGGGCTTCTTTGATATTTCAAATAATTCTTGTTTACTAATGTGAAAATTCTTATCCTTGTTTAAAATATTCATGTTAGTTTTGAACCAGGAAATGAAATAGAAATAGAAATATATTTTCAATTTTCAACAATTTAATGGAAATACATGTAGAAAACAAGAATGATAATAAACAGCCTAAACAGATATTAACAATTGTTCGTGTTTTATTTATATTAAAAAATAGTATTCTTTAGAAAGAAAAAAATCAATTAATGTACTAGATGATTAATATTGAAGTAGCCAACCCGCAACCGTAGCTTACCATTAGCGTATCCGCTTGTTGTCGAGTAGGTGATGGGATCGAGTTTCGACTCAGCACTGCGTCAAAACCAAAGACGTTATGAATAATTCTTACCATTGCTATGTCAGATGCGCGACATTAATAGTTAGAGTAGGGGGAATTCCTTGAACCAAAACAGGCGCAACTCGTTACCATCCACAGTTTGTACTTCCGGATAAAGGTCGTGCAATGAAAGAGTTTCTTGTCTGTTGGGTTTTACCAAATTGAATACCCTGGGCGATTGAGCACGTTGCACTGCATTTTACACGTCGAGTATGTTGAAGGTCGCGTAGAAGAGACTTGTAGTAGAAGCGATACCTACCTAGGCCCAAAGAGGTCATCATTATCAATATTATCGTGTGCAACGTTTAAAACTGAATTATCATATCTAATTGTATTAGAAAGAACCTAGTAAAAGTGTCTGACTCTGATTATGACGTAAAAAAAAATAGCCAATGAGAGGCCAGTATACACTGTAATTGACCAATGGTAAAATTTATAGGGGCCTCTCATTGGCTTATTTTTCTTTCCGGCATAATCAGAGTCAGACACTTTTACTAGGTTCTATCAGAAATCTATTTTTTAATAGTCAAATGAAAGACTGAGACGATTACTACAAATATTTGTTTAACCAAATTGGCAGATAAATCAAATATCTAAAATGTATGTAGAGTCTTTTTTCATAATAGATTTGTTTGCCAAAAATATTATACTTTATCATTACAGAAATCATGAAAATTATTAAATGATTATAGCTTTTTGTAATAGATAAACATAAGAACAAACACAGTTTAAATGTTGCTTCAATTTTGAACATAAAAATTCAGATAAAATTATTTTTTTTCTATTGTGTGATAGGATTCTCAACTTTACCACTTTAAGATTTTTAAAAAGCGAAGCTTTTCTATAATTAGGGTCGGTCCGTCCATACGTCCGAGACGGATATATTTTTCGTTAATTTAGGCATGTTAAAATTGTTCTATCAAACTTCCTGTACTGTTGATTCCTGTAGTAGTTAGGTACGATTTAGAAAGCGTAGCAACTTTATTATCATTACTAGAATGTCCGTACGTCCATTTTAAACATGTTGATTTTTTACTTTCTTGACAAAATTTTTTTATTTTATCTAATTATCCGATTTCTGGTATACTGATTCCTAGGACAACAAAGTACAATGTTATAAGCAAAGCATTTCTATAATCAAGTCATGAAAATGTAGGTATGTTCTTAAACAATATCCTCTATTTACATAGTTTATCAACAAATTTACTTACAATTTTGTTCCTACTTTTATACATTTATATTCTGATTTTTCAGTTCTGATACTCTTCAAGTATTAATGTACGTTTGTTTGTCTTACCGTTTCAGAGCTTCGCTTTTATAGATGTTGTCATACTTGTTTTTTTTTTTTACATATTTCATTATATTTTTAGTGGCATGGTTACTTTCTTAGAGTTTGTACGTCTGTCTTTCTTTATGAAAGCTTAAGATGGTTGCAATCATATAGAATACAAGGCAAAAATTGTCGTCATTTTAGGTTGCTTATGTGGGACTGATTTTTTTAAAGAAAATACTTATGTTATTAGGACTTGATAATAGAGATGCCTCGCTTAGAATATTTTTCCTTGTTCAAAAAATCAGATACATATGATAATTAAATTAAACAAACAAAATTCTGCTGATTATCGAGTTGCTACGTTTTCTAAATCATAACTAATTGTTACATGATTCTTCATCCAACCTTTGAAATCGATCGGATAATTCTAGCAAGCATAAGGTTAACTATTTTTACTATACATTTAAGCCATAATATAAGGAAAAAATTGCTTATAAACTTATAAAGATGCTAGGAATATGAAAAAGTGCAAAGTTTTATGAGTTTTTATGACTATCTATTAAAAGTTTGTGTATTACTTACTATCTATCAGTATATATTTATATTTCATATTGAGATGTATATTTTATAAAAAAAACTTTTTTTTATTTGACACTCTTAATGCTTATTTTTAGTATCGAAGCTACTCTATGATTCACTTTGTTTCTGTGTCCGTCCGTCAGTCCGTAACGGTATTTTTTCGGCTACAATGCAAGGTAGACAGCTTATTTTATTGTGAAGATTTCTTTTACAAATGAAGATCTAGTATACTATTTACTTTGTCCGTCGGTCTGTTCATCGTGCAAAATATTAAAACATATAAAATTACAAGTGAGAGGTTTCGGAATAATTGCCGATAGTTTTTTCATGATTTATGAAAATAAGTCCTTTAAATCGGATTGTCCGTTTTTTTCCATACATAAATTTTTTCTGCTTAACTACTATAAATCGTTTTCATCCTTGTTTTTTTTTTAATCAAATCTGCAATACGATGCTATACATGAATTTTTAGTATGACTGAGAAAGTGTTTTAATCCAGCGAATGATATTCGGTTTCAAAGCTACTGGAAAATACATTATATATATATAAACAATATTTGATGAAGATTAGTTTGTATTGTTAAGTTGTTTTTAACTTTTCTTTGGTAAACTTTCAGCCAGATTAGTCAGAGAATAATATGATAGAATTTATGTGATTTTTATGACAAACAGTTTTATGTGTAATAGAATCATCTGATCGATATAAAACAAAGTATATTTGTGTAATGTTTTTTATGCTGATTCGTTTAATAGTTATTTATCGTATTATAAACAATTTTCCACGTATATTAAAATGAAAATTTTAAGATTAAAACCAGTTTTGTAATAACTTATTATGACATAGCCATATGTACGTACATAGCCAATGATGATACGTAAAATTATTCCTTCTGTTAATTACAATTGGTGGTTGAAACGTTTGGACACTTAAGTTATAATCCAACCAATCAAACTTTAACAAAAATCTCCAAATTTGTTAGGCTTAATAATTATAAAACTTTGAGGACTATGGTTTCCTAATTTCTATATTTTTCTATGTAGTTATCTTTTATTAATCTACTTATAATAGTTTTTAAAGAAAATAAGATAAATAGGTAAGGTTAACATCAATAGTTTTATTTATAAATCATCAATTGTTATTTAAGTAGCACAAGTACCTTATAACTAATCCTTTCCACTCCTCAGATATAAGGTTTATCCATCAAATTGATTTAGGGAGCGAAATGACGCAACGTTTATCAAATTGCCTTTTCCAGCTGTGGTTACGGGGGCAAGAATTTGTATTTGTCCATAAAAATGTAACTCACTAGAAACTATAATTTTCAGTTCAATTCTAAGCGGATTTTAAACTGACAGCATTGCTTTCGAAGCCCTTTGAAAATTTTGACCTCCAATCTCCTATTTTTGCCTCTCAATCGCAATAAGCGGCCAGCGGGATAACCTTATAGTCGGAGGTCAAGATCTTCAAATGGATGGGACAAAGTGTCTCAAAAATCAGCGATGTAATGTCATAAAAATGAGGGATTTCTAACATGCCTAAATTGTGTGCTGTCAGAGCAATCCATTATGGACAGGTAGACGGCCCAACTTTTAGATAATATTTCTCTTTCTGCCATTTGTGCAGTGAAATCTAATTTTAAACTTCAAATCTTAAAATAGATAGGCTTAAGTCAAATTATATCAAATAACACTACAGCTGTTTAGGTTATATTTTGTACAGTGTAGCCCCGAAGGGTTAATGCCCCTGCAGGAGTTAGACATAAAGAAAAAAAAATACCCCCATTTTTAATTTATCTAAAATAGGGGGGAGGAAGGAGACCCTTTAAGCAAAAATGTCAAAAACTTTAAGTAAGAAACACATTTTTTAGCAGTTAAAAAATATTATGGTACATTCGGTCGAACAAATATTCTACCTATTATATTTAATTATAAAATTTCCGGATTAACACTATTATAAAGCTGATAAAAAGTTTTACTTTTCGTTTAAATTCAATTTCAGGGAGGAAGAGGACAATGGGATTTAGTTTAATCTATTCATTTCCTTAATCCTAAATGTTTACAAATTATAAATAGAAGTATAAATTACAGAAAAAAGAAGGACCATTAATTTATCGTCCATTGTCCTTTCTGCGCATCCCTGATGTAATTTCCTTGCCTATTTGACCAGTGAATATAAAATGATTCTTTAGAAACAAACTTTTACATAATAAACCCCAAGGTCAAAATCTGAAAAAAAATATGTTAAAATTTCTCTACAAGTAAAAAAACAAAAAGAAAAAACTTCAAGAGAAGAGGGGAGCTGGTTGCTTCGAATTCCCCCCCACCCCCTTCCTCTTTTTAAAAGCGAAGCTTTTCTATAACTAGGGTCGGTCCGTAAGTCCGTCACAGAGGGGTAGCTTTTTTCGTTAATTTAGGCATGTTAGAATTGTCCTATCGATTTCAAACTTTGCATGGTGATTCCTTTAGTAGTTAGGTACGATTTAGAAAGCGTAGCAACTCTATAATTATTTCAAGAATGTCCGTACGTCTATTTTAAACATGTTGATTTTTTACTTTTTTAACACAAATTTTTATGTGATCTAATCATCCGATTGGTATATTGATTCCAGGGTCAACAAAGTATATAATAAATAGGACTCAATAATAAAGTCCTAAAAATGTAAGTATGTCCTTAAACATTATCCTGTATCAAGCAGTTTTTCAACAAATAAACTCACAATTTATATTCTGATTATTCAGTTCTGGCTTTTAAATGTTTAATGTGTTAATGTCCGTTTGTCCTACCATTTCAGTGCTTCGCTTTTATTCATGTTGTCATATTTGTTTATCTGACTCCATGTGTAAAAGATAAAAGGCGTCAAGAAATTGTGATTGTGACATATTATTAACATTCGAACATGTCTAAATTAACGAAAGGGCTAACCGTTACTTTATCGATACAGACGGACTGACCCAAATTGTAGAACAGTTTTGCTTTTAAAACTAGACTTACAATAGTCATACAATATGTAATCTTTAATATCTTTTTAATAATTGTTGTGCTTTAAAGAAATGTAATTAGCAAGTTTTTTCCACCAAAAAATTATAAAAAAGGTGTGAAAAACATAGCAATTTATTCTAAAGAAACAATAATAATTAATCAGTTAGTTTGTAAATACCATAATTACTCATTGCAAGCATGCAAAAGGTGTTCTTTAAGACGTTCCCCCCCCCCTCATTTTATTGTTTTGAAACTTTGAAAGAATATTTGAAGAATTTACTACATATTAAACAAAACTAGAAATAAAAAATTTGTGTTTATTGAAGTTATTATGCCAAAGTAAAATTTATGTAAAAGATAATTTTGTTAGACTGACTGTAAATCGCATTGAAGTAGTCTGGTTTCAAGGTTGTGCTTTTTAAATATTTTTAGGGCATACTATTACTTGTTTTTATCAAAAGTACTTTTTTCCTATTCGTCGTAAAACCCTGTGTACACTACTAAGAACAACTTGAGCAATCATCCCGAATCGAAAAAAAACTAATTAGAAAAACAATTATCAATTTATTTATAATATTATTAATATTCAAAATAATATTAATTTGAATGTAAACATAATTTAATAGTTCTTGAATGCATTTGGATGAAATTCGAAGTATGGTCTCTCTAGAGTCCAAGTCAATCTAAACATAACAAGGATGACAACATTCATAAAAGCGAATCTCTGAAACGGTAGGACAAACGGACATTAATACTTGTATAGTGTCAGAACTGAATAATCAGAATATAAATGTATAAGAGTCAACGCAAAAATGTTAGTAAATTTGTGGAAAAACAGCTTGATTCAGGATATTGTTTATGGACATACTTACATTTTTAGGACTTGATTATAGAGTTACTTCGCTTATTACATTATACTTTGTTGTCCCGGGAATCAATACACCAAAAATCAGACCAATCGGATGATCAGATCACATAAAAATTTGTTGTTAAAAAAGTAAAAAAATCAACATGTTTAAAATGGACGTACGGACATTTTGGTGATGATTATAGAGTTTCTACGCTTTCTAAATAGTACCTAACTATTAAAAGAATCACCATGCAAAATTTGAAATCGATAGGACAATTCTAACATGCCTAAATTAACGAAAAAAGCTATCCGTTACGGACGTACGGACGGACCGACCCTAATTATAGAAAAGCTTCGCTTTTAAAAAAGAATAATTACGTATAATAGCAGCGGAATAGTCCATTGACCAAAAGAATCTTTCAAAGAAAATTTTAAGTAAAAAACACTTAGAACAAAGACATTCTGGCTTTTAATACTATAAAAAAAGACACATAGACAGACTCTACGACCATTGTTGTCAAAAATAATTTAAACTAAATGAAAATAGCATTGCATACAAACATACAAAAGGACAAATATACAGAAGAAGCCTTTAATTTTGTTACATGTTTATTAAATAAATTCCTATCCCTTTATAAATATAAAGAATAACATGGCGTTACACACATACATACATACATACATATAAAAGAGAAACCTACAGACAGAGCGAGAGCTTTCGAAACATATTAAAACAACATCCATAAAAGCCAAGCTCTGAAACGATATGACAGACGAACATTTACTCTTGTTGAGTGTCAGAACTGAATATACAAAATATGAAAATATAAGGTTTGACAAAATTATACGTAAATTTGTTGCAAAACTTCTTAAATACAGAATTCTGTTTAAGGACATACTGACATTTTTAATACTTAATTATAGAGATGCTTTACCTTATTGTAATAGGAATCAGTAATAAAAAAATCAGATCAATCCGATGTTTTTACCACATAAAAAATTGTTATTAAAAAAATAAAAAAATCAACATGTTTAAAATGGACGTACGGACATTCTGGTAACGATTATATAGTTGCTACGCTTTTTAAATCGTACATAACTACTACAATAATCACCTTGCAAAGTTTGAAATCAATAGGACAATTCTAACGGGTACATGGCAGATTTACCACTAGCAAAAATACAGTGATATTACTGTCATAAACACAGTGATTTGCTGTCATAAACACAGTTTTACTGTCAAATTCACACCTGCGTTTTTAGGGGGTATGACAAAAATACAGTTATTGCACTGGCATATTCACAGTTTTGCTGTCAATTATACACCTATATATTGACAAAAAAACATCTATTAAATTTATAATTTGTCAATTATACACCTACATATTGACAAATATACATCTATTAAATGCATACCTACTTTTCTTATCCATAATCTTTAATACATCTATTACATATAGAAAAATGGTGACATTAACATGACCATTAAATAGAATCTAAATTTAAAGATCATTCTCTGATATAAAATCTAATATATGTTTAAAATAACGTCACCACTCTACACTTTATCTCTAGTGTATGTCAATAATCTTTTACTATATGCTAAACAAGTTTTCTATTTTTGGGTTAAAAAGTATAACTTATAAAATTAATTTTCCAAATTTTCTAATGTTATCAATGAAAACTTTGAAAAATTTTCCCTTTTAAAACCCAACAAAAGAGTTATCCCCCAAAATCCCTGGATGTCACCAGCTTTACTAAACGTAAGAAAGAAAAAAGAAATTTAAGGATAAAACCGTTGATAGCAATAGAAAATTTGTCATTGCAAATAATATTTATAAATCTGAAAAAACTTGGTCTACAATTAATCAACTTATTAACAAGAATTAAAAAACGCATTCTATCCCAAATCTTTTTACTGGTGATAACAGATCTTATGAAAACTTTCAAGATATTTGTGAAGGTTTTAACAATTTTTTTTAATAGTGTTGGACCCAGTCTACCAGATGAAATTCCATTTTGCAAAAATGATTTTAATGACTACCTTGGGGTTCCAGTCAATGAAAATTTTGTCTTTCAAAAAATCACCCCTCAAATTATTTTTTTCTACTTCCAATAAACTAAAACCTAAACTAAGTTGTGGACCTGACAATATTTCTACTAACTTTTAAAAGAAATTATGTCAAGTATTATAGATCCCGCTGTTCACCTATTTAATCTTTCATTTAAACATGGCTTTGTTCTAAACAATTAGTAGATTGATTTAACTATTATTAATAGTTATAAGTTTTAACAACTTGGTAAAAATATTTATAATTAATATTAATGTAAAAGTAGATGTATTTTTGTCATCAAAACTGTGAATTTGACAGCATACTTGAATTTCATGGGTGTGAACTTGACAGTAAAACTGTGTTTATGACAGCAAAAAGGTGTAATTTTGACAGTGGATAAAAAAATAATGCCAAAAATACAGCTAAAAACGAAATTGACAAAAACACACCCAATATTTGTCAAAAACACAGTGGCTGTACTTTTGCTAGTGGTAAAAGTGGCAGCACCCCATTCTAACATGCCTGAATCAACGAATAAAAGCTAACTCTCTCGGACGGATGGACGGACTGACCGACCCTAATTATAGAAAAGCTTCGCTTTTAAAAATTATATCCCATCCAACATATTATCATTACATACAAACATACAAATATACAGAAAAGCAAAGGATGATGAAAATAAAATATAACCTATTTTAAAAAAACATTTGGATTATGGAAAGAAAACGAAGTAGTGGTTTTAGTCGTATTTTCACAATAGCTTTTCTGCTATTTCTAGCCCCTGCAGAGGTTCTAACCCTGTGGGACCCTCGGGGCAGTCGTTAATATTTACCTAACCTAACCTAAAATGACCTATCAAAGATACTGTGAAATACGACGAAACCCATTACTTTGTTTTCTTTCCATAATCCAAACATTTTTCTATCCCTACAATTCTATAACTATTGCAGACCAAATAGAAACACAGCATTACATGGAAACAGACATATGTACAAGAATACAGACAGGGTGAGGGAAGATAAGATTATACCTATTTAACAAGTTATTTCCCTTTCCAACAATGCTATAACTATTGCAAGCCCGAATAGCAACATAGCATTATATGCATACAGACAGAAGTACATGAAAACAGACAGTTACACAGACGTTATTGCAGTCCAAATAGAAACATAGCATTACAGGCATACAAACAGAAGTACAAGAATACAGACAGTTACACAGACGTTATTGCAGACCAAATAAAAAACAGCATTACATGCATACAGACAGAAGTACAAGAATACAGACAGTTACACAGACGGTATTGCAGACCAAATAAAAAAAAAACAGAATTACATGCATATAGACAGAAGTACAAGAATACAGACAGTTACACAGACGGTATTGCAGAATAAACAAAAAAAACAGCATTACATGCATATAGACAGAAGTACAAAAATACAGACAGTTACACAGACGGTATTGCAGAACAAACAAAAAAAACAGCATTACATGCATACAGACAGAAGTACAAAACTTTAGACAGGGTGAGGAAAGATAATAGTTACCTATTTAACAAGTTATTTCCCATTCCCACAACTCTATAACCATTGTAGCCCAGAATATTCAGGACATTGACTACGTCTTCATGAGTCTCATATCTAAAATTAGAAAATTATTACATGTACAATCACCTACTACTGATCTACAAGGGACAATAGGGTTTTGGGGGCGATTAAGAGACTTTCAATTTAGAAGATTTTTTTTTTTTTGGGAGGAGGGATATTTTGTTCTAAAGTTGGGGTGAGGGTGAAGATACCCCACCCTCAAAATAGTTATAGACCTTTCCAGGATCTATTAGAATCTTCATTGTAGAGGAGAACCATATCAGTTCATCGGTTAGCAAGATCCTTTGCTACACTAGACAGACAACAATCCTGCTACTATTATGTGATGACTATTCGATGGTTGTGGGATTTAGGATAAACAAAACTGTACAAAAGAGATAATTTTGAGTATTGAGAATGCATGTACAATAAATCAGCGTCCATTGTCTTATTCCGAAGAATTCCATGATTTAATGCAATTGTAGAGGTTCTTGCCAAATACAAATTAAAAAGAGATTTAAATGAAAGGATGGAAAAGGAATTTATCGTGTAATAAACTGCTTTCCGTGGATATAAAAATGTACAATTATAAGTTTAATACCAGTTTTTTTTAGCACCTAGATGCCGAAGTATGGCTGAGAACCGGTTATTATTCACCGGATATTAATCGGTTTGGAAGCCATACTGGAAATAATTACACAATACCTGGAATCTGCACTGACAAATGCTTTAATTGACCCTTGGATATCAATGGGCAGCTCACCTCTAATCAGGGTTCCCTAAATTAAAATTATTTATATCTAATCATTAGAAAAATTGAAATTGTACTGATAACTCCCTCCGCTTATTTTTGAACTAATTGAAAATAAGAGGGGAGAGGGGTAGCTTTTTCTTCCTATACCTAATCCTTGCCTGAGGCCCTAACTTTGGGGGGCCTCTTAGTACCAAATATAACCTAACCTGTCATAAAGTAATAACGTAAAGTTTGTAAAGTTGCATAGCTGTTTTAAGTTTGTAAGTAAAAGGGGACCCTAAAACAAAGAGTGCCAAAGAAAAGTTCAATGGAAACAAAGATTTTAGAGTTTAATAGCGGAATTATTGAGTTGGAGATCATGCATACAGAATGATTTTCGAACAGGCGTGACATGCAAATATCCAGATGATTTAGCTATCACCAATAATGATTCTATAAGTGCAATGACTAAAACAAAAACTGTACACTTCCTATATTACATAGAATACTTATAGAAAGGAATGCACCTGTGTAGAACCTTCTTCAATAATAATATAGCTATGACAGGGTACATTTCCATGATCTCTATGTGACTAAATAAAATAAAATAAATTAATTAAACAATACAATATTCACAGGGGGGGGGGGCATATACTTTTAATCCCAAGGGTCACCAAAGTTCTCACATTCGTTGGCATAAAACTATGGGTAATCTTATCAAACTTTATTTAAACTAACAGTGTCAAAACTTTTTAACTAATGACTTACGTATAGAGAAGGGGCATTTTTGTTTATCATAATCAGTGGTACACATTAATTTTCCACTCATTATCCCTCAGTACGATAGTAAATGTAAAATGCTGTATTTTGAACTTATGACTTATAGAACTATGCTAGTCTAAAATGATTATTAATAAGACAACTGTTATATTTTATGGTACATCAAGTAATAAATGTATAAATATACATAGATGTATAACCAGACAACTACCTGGATCTTTTTGAACCTTTTACGTCTGCAACTTGGCTTCAACTTTTTTGTAACGATTTGGCTTTGTTAATATTCCCGACGCTATTGGTTGATTTAAAGACCAAATTAAATGTCAGGACATGGTCCTTAAGGTGGGGACATACAGTAATTTATCCCCCTCCCGCTATATTTTTTTCTTTCTAATCAACAAGTATAAAAATGTTACCTGTGGGTCAGCATAAAATCTTCCTTTTCTGGGGGTCTAAAATTTAGAAGTTGCAGATCATAATAATTAAGCATTTTAAATATAATTCTTAATAATTACACACCAACAAAGAAATGTAATTTCAACCTAGCGTTTTTATTTTTAGATGATTAGATGTTAAGAACAATTTTTAAAAATAGTAAAAGGAGATTTTGTTAGAAGTTAATTGGCTGAAGTAAAAAATAGGCTTAAATTTTGTTGGTCAAGTCTTTAGTAGAGTTTTTGCAATTTAATTTTAAATTACTATATTTACAAGGATGACAACATTCATAAGAAGCGAATCACAAAAAATAAGTTACTAACTGACAGATGTTCAGATGTCATAACAAAGAAAAGAAAAATTATATAAAAAAAACTCAAGAAAAATCACGGAACCTTTACAAAATAAGGTTTATGTCTTTCAAAGCGTGACCAACGGACAGACGAATAAATTAGGTATTGTCCAGGGAAAAGGTAATGTGATTCTGACAAACAACTCAAATTGAAAATTTCCCCTGAACCTCTTTCCCTTTTTTCTCCCCCTTCTTACCCACTTCTCCTTCACTTTAACCAAAAAACAAGTTTTACTCCAACTATACTCCAACAAAATATTTAATTTTCAGAAATTTAAAATGGAATTTATTGTCTGAATAGCAGCCCCTAAAAATATCAGTTGTATTTCTCCAATAGCTGTCGAATAAATCACATTCCCAAAAACTTTACGGACTGACTGACTGACAATATTTTGTCACCTGAATATCGGCTCCTAGTTGAGTATGAGTTGGAAAGATTTGCTGGCTACTTCTGTCTCTATAAATAGAATTGTGTATAATGAGTTAGGTACTTATCCAGTAGGATAAAACCAAAAGGATTAAAATAGTTATTTATCGCATCGTATTATAGACAAGATTCTGCGGACATTCAAATGGAAAATTATAAGATTAAAGTTTTGTTAGACCGTGCATTCATTTTAATATTCGTGAAAAAATGTCTGTAAAACGAAGCTATACATGATTTTTTAGTATGGCCAATAACCGGTTCAAATCCAGCGGATATTAATTGGTCTCGCTGTTATACTGGAAAATGGATTATAAATTGATGTACTTTCCCAATAATTAAAGACAAAATTGCCCATTCAGATGATTAAGATTAATAGAAAAGCTAGTACTAGTTTAAATCAATAAAATAAAATAAAAATATAAATAAAAAATAAAACAAAACTAGTTTTAATCTTAAATTTTTTCATTTTATATCCTCGGAAAGCTGTCTACATACGATGCAATAATGACTTTTCTCGTATTCATTCGAATCCGGTGGATAGGAACTGGTTCTCATGAATACGAAAAAACTATGTCTAGCATCGTATTATATCCAGTTTTCTACGAATATAGAAATGTACAATCATTAGATTAAAACTAGTTTTTTTAGCCGGTGCCTTCGGCACCACGGGGCTAAAAAAACTAGTTTTAATCTTATAATTGTACATTCTATATCCGCGGAAAGCCGTTTATAATACGATACGAGAAATAACTATTCTCACCTTTTAACTGTTACGGTGTCCCTGGATATTTCATATTCTCCCTTCTTCAAAATACAGACAATAAAGAACTTTTCTCCTTGGCCCTAGAAAACAAAGATTAAAAGTAACATTGTTAGGCGTGTGACATTAAAATTAATTACAAATATTATAGGAATTATTCATATAAAACTTTTTTGAATTTTAACGTATAATTCTAGGGCTATTTTGGAAAAAAGAGCAGTTTTTGCCGCCTATTTTGTAATCCCAATAGCATGAAAAAATTAAACTAATTTAAATCTGGCTTATTTTGGGAATTTAAAGCAGTATTGACGAAACATGCGTTCTCTTACGTTTTATGTTACTCTATCATCTATTATTTACATTGTAGTAAAATGATATTTAAATACTTGATTTGCATTTTTTTTAGTAACTTTGCTTTTTACTATGTCTTTATATCGAGTATAGCTTCTTCATCGTATGAGGGGATAAAAAAGCCATTATGTACATCCTTAGCTTTTTAGGAAACTTCCCCCCAAAAAAGAAATAAATGCGAAAGTTTTTAGGTTTTCCAAATGAATGCAATTGTAGAAAGACCACACTAACTTTAAATAAAATATTACAACAAAAGAAATTAAATAGCTTTAACTTTTAAATTTAGATTTGACAAGGATGAAATATTGTGAGTGGTGATACATTGACTATTCAATCTTTGTCAAAATATTAAAAATAAGAAACAAAGTGAGGTTCATTATAATATGTATGTATAATATTTTACTTTTTACTGTCAAAACATTACAATTACAAAATATGTTTATAATTGTATTATAATGTTATACTTTAGCTTACTATTTTTTTATATCTAAAACTTATACTATTTACTATGCTTTTTTGACAATGTTGTATACCAATGATAAAGCACTTTTTACTATTTAAGTGAAAATAGCCTAAAACCACCTAAAGACTTAATTTTTATTATAAATAACCTAAAACCATCATTTTTCCTCTGCTACTCTACCCTAAAACAAAGAACTTAATCGGGAAGCTGTTTATAGTGCCTATAAAATACAGGCCTACCATTGGTCAATTAAAATGTATACTGGGCTGCCATTGGTAATTTAGTCTGTGTATTGGCCTATAATTGGTCATTTGTATTTTACGACATTATTTTTAAAGGCATTATATGGAGCTTTCTCAATTGGTAAATTAATAATCGAGATTTTAATGGACAAAATGTAGAAGAAAATAAATATTGAAAATAAATTTTAAATGAAGATAGACAGGCATCTAATTCGAGTTGCTACACAACTTAAAAGTGTTTTAAAACTTTAGGTTAGATAATTGAAACTTTTTTATACACTTTATCAGACTTGTTTTTCTTTTTTCCCTCAAAAAAAGTAAGTAGGAATTTAAATTGATATGAGTATACTAGAGTAGATTTTTTATGATTTTCTATAAGATATAAGCTTTACAAAACATTGTTTTATTTATTTTCAATCCTAATAGAATAATATTATAGTTGCCTAATGCAGAAATAATAAAACTTACACACTTATATTAAGCCTCATTATATGCCTAAACTGACTAAACTTTAATAAAACAAGAATGACAACATCTATAAAAGCGAAGCTCTGAAACGGTATGACAAACGAATATTAGCTCTTTTAGAGTGTCAGAACTGAATATACAAAATAAAAATATATAAGTTTTGACAAAAATAAACTAAATTTGTTGCAAAACTTCATAAATACAGAATTGTTGTTAAAAAAGTTAAAAAATCAACATGTTTAAAATGGACGCACGGACATTCTGGTAACGATTATAGAGTTGCTACGCTTTCTTAATCTTACCTAACTACTACAGAAATCATCATTCAAAGTTTGAAATCGATAGGTCAATTCTAACATGCCTAAATTAAAGAAAAGCTATAAGGACGTACGGAACGTCCCTAATTTTAGAAACGCTTTGCTTTTAACAATCAAACCTCATAAAAGATATCTTCTGTTATGGTGAAACTCGAAGTTAGCTGTTTATCCTCATGCCTAATGAAAAATAGCCAACATAAATTTTGTACATATACTTAATTTATGTTATCATAGACAATTAACAAAAAAACATTGATTATAGATTTGGGTAATTTCTACAAAACCAAATTATATGTTACTAGCGGCTGTGCTTCTAGCATCTAAAAGCTCTGAATTAAAAGGAGTAAGAAATGAGTTTTAGTAGGGAATTGAAATATTAAGCTAAAGACAAAAAAAACTTACTTCTTAAAGGAAATATTTCTATTTTCTTTTTTAATATGACACAAATATATTACCTATAAATTGGTCTTGTTTCCATCTCTTTGTTGTTAACTAAGACTGAAAAGCTCATTCCACGGTCCCTGTTTATTTATCACAAAATACTTTTTAAATTGTAGTAAGTAGAAAACATTCTTTTCATGCCTGTTAACATGTCAAGCCACTCTCCCTTTAATATCAAAATATCAAGTTCTCAATATAACATGACAGCCATTTTATTTCATACAAATAGTTTATTGACACTTTAATTACCTATCAAAATAACTTTTATCAGTCTGTTTTGCTGTCTAAAAATATTGTTCTTTCTAAATATATCATCAATAATCATAAATTTATCTACTTATATTGACATCACAGTTGTAATAATTGATGATAAATTTACTAATTTATGTTTCTTTGTGACCTCATAGGATTCAAAATTTATGCATATTTTAGATACTACAGGGAGTATATTTCATATTTCTGTCATCCACTATAATTTATGTATATATGCATTTATAGCGATTTATTCATTTTGTACTTGAAAAACATCCAAGGCATAAGGGGTAAGAAACATTTGCCTAATAAATCACTTCTTGATATAATATTATATGATAACACCTGCCTTAGTTGATCAAGATTACATGTATATCTGACAGTCTCTCCAATCCTAACCAAATCATTATTTACTATCAGAGCAACCTTTGACTGTTGAATAGTTTCTGAAATTAAAACTTAATATCACTTGATAATTGAACTTATTTAACTTAAAATGTATGAAATTATATGCAGATAATTGTATTTATATTATCAAAACCAGCTATATAACCCATGTAGGATAAAAAATGATTGAATTACCTGATTCTACAGGGACAGCTGTGCATTTTTCTTTTTCATGAGCCTTTATCATTCCATATCCACTATCCCTGTAAACAGCATCAAGCGTATGTTAATTTCAATAATTTTTTTAGATGGAAAAATGAATGTGGATGGAAATAAAAATTGTAACATATCTATTATTATTGACCCCTTCCACATCTGTTATAAGTTAAAGACAACTCTATTAGATGTAATATAATAAGACAAGATTTTATATCAAAATTCCTTGTAAATAGTACAGTTACACCAATAAATAATGAGTAGTTAATCTTACTGGACATACACACAAATATTCAGTTACTTAACAATGCATACAACACAATACTTATCTTTTATTAAAAAAAAACTTTTTAAAAAGGTACCTACCTAATAGATTCAACTTTACAACAGATTGTGATCTCATCTTCTCTATCATCATTCAGTCTGATTCTAACTACTTTTTCTCCAGAACTGTACACAATAAGTTAAAGATTTAAAGCTATATTTAAAAAACAAAACTGTCAATAAAAATTCAACAAATCTTAGAATACTAAGAAATTAAGTACAATTTCAAGCAATAATTTTTGATTGAATTATCTAGTTAGAAGTTGAAATAACTGTGTTAGTGAAAGTGATTTTTTTTAATTAAAAAAATCAGTTATACTAGAATAATCTAGTTTTAGTAAATTGTAGATGATAAGAATTAAAAGATGTAAAAATTTGAGATCTTTTACAAAAATGTTGAAGTTTAATTACCTGCTTTCATCAATTGTAAAATATTCAGAGTTGATTGTTTCTTTATTTGCATTCTCCCAATGAGATACAAAAGCATTTGTACTCACTCCATCATAGGATATGGACCACTCAATCTTTAAAAAAATTGGGGGATATGTATATCTCTATATCTCTTACTATCTTCTATATTTAAATACATTATACACTGTAAAGTTATAATCTTACATTTGTTTTTCCCCAATTTGTTTTTCCATCCTTGGTTTTATGATAGATTAGGTCAAACTGCCAGGCAGATAAATAGTTACCTTGAGAAAAATTGTTTCTTATTCATTTGAAAGTTATACCAAATATCCCATAGGTAGTTATTGTATATAATAGAATTTCAAGAAATGAACACAAATAAAACTAGGAACATTTTTGTGTGAATTTTCTTAAAACACATCATACTCACCTTATTTATGTTTTCTTGTTTAAACTTAATGAAATTACATGAAACACTTGCAAATTCTCCAACTCTAAAACAAAAAAATATAAAGTTACAAGATACAAAAAAATATACCAGGATGACTTTTCAAGGTTAATCCCTATGGGAGATCATGGGATCAAATACTTTTTAAGCATAGTGCAAAAATGTTGTACCCAATTCCATATACTTATATCCTCCAAATACCAGATTTATCAATAAGATTTAATCCCTGCATTATTAAAACTGATTCAATTTGCAAAATTTATTGTTTAGTTTAGTGCAAATATATTCAAGTTTTATGTGTACCACAAAATTATATTCATTTGTGTATATTAAGTATAATAATCATAAAGTATTTCATTTGGTAAATTGGATGTATGAGTCTAGAATTAAAAAAAACTAGTTAATTTATATCAAGTCTCAAGTATTTTTTTTTATTCAAAGGGAGGCACTGCCTAATTCACAAAGAAATTAATCATCAGTTTAATTAACAAATGAAAAGACAATAATATGGTTATTTTTAAAGATAAATTAAAGATTATTTTTATTTATCTTTAAGCAAATTCCATCTACAACAAATATTACACATAAACCTCTTTCTATATCTAATCTTTTCATTGAGAATATAGAAAAGATTTGCAAATTTGGAAATATATGTGAGAAAAGTATGAATAGTAGGAATACAGAGAAGAAGATATTTTGTGTGTTTGGTTCAGTTACCCCACACCACATTTATTCTATACATTTGCATCCCATTAAATTTCATCTTACAGAAAAGATGTATTTTAAACTACACACATATTTTACCTTACCATACAATATATACAATGAAAATATATTCTAAAATCTAAAACCATGAGATTTATACCACAAATATTATGCAGCAAAGATTAAAGTGTGACCTACAAAATATGGAATGCATAATAATATGCAGAAAAATCTTTTTTTTTTCTTTATAAAAATTTTTATTTTAACAGCTTGCATTTAAAAGTTAAAATTTTAGTGATAGCACGGTACAGTGTAAGCAGGCATATCATATGTTTGCTAGAATTCTCATGTTTTTAAAGTGCTTTTTGTTAGTAATTCAATAAGAATGATTTAACTTAAATTAATAGCTCCTCTTTTTATCACATCATAAAATCATTGCACATTCCCTCCCTTTAAAAAAAATATAAGTTTTTTGCCTTAATATATGGCCAAAAATATGAATGTAATTGATATTTTAACCTTTATTTGAGATAAATCCCCTCCACATAAGAATATATTGTCTGAATAAGTCTAACATGATAGTTATTTCTTTTTGTGAAAAATAATTAAAAAATAATCATGTCAGCTATTAAGTGAGACTAGGTTCAAAGAAGGCGCTTTATATTTTGGCCACTTTGTGATATACATACCCCGATCCCTAAACATGGGTCTCTAATATCCTGGATGAGTCTCCTATGACAGTGATTACATTCTAATGATGTAAATAATTTGATGGGACTAGATTTAAAGTTGATTTATATTTTGGCCACTTTTTGAGTTACATCCCACCTAAACATGAGTATCTACTTGTCTGAATGGGTCTCCTGTGACATTGATTCCTTTCTTATCAAGTCAAAAATTTTGTGAGGCTAGATTTAGAGAAGGTGATTTATATTTTGGCCACTTTTTGAGTTACACCCTCCTAAACAAGAGTATCTACTTGCATGAATGTATTTTCAAAATTGAAAAAAAAATTCGAAGAAACTTAAATTAAAGAAGGCTATTTATATTTTGGCCACTTTTTGAGTTACATACCACCTAAACATGAGTATCTACTTGTCTGAATGGGTCTCCCGTTACATTGATTTCTGTCTAATCAAGACAAAAATTTTGTGGCTATTTATATTTTGGTCACTTTTTGAGTTACACCCCCCTAAACATGAGTATCTACTTGCCTGAATGAGTCTCCGGTGACGGTGATTCCATTCTCGCGGGGAAATTTTACCGCATAGGAGGCACTGTGCATATTATTCAAATTCAACCTTCATCCTATTCAGTAGAAAAACTGCTCTATAGTTCCAAATATTTTTACATATATATTTGATCTCCGAGAAACATAAACATGATTTTCTCAGCTGCTATTTAATATAGATGTCGATGATAGCATTTAAAGATTCCCATGAAAATAATTTGATTAATAAATGATTTTATACTTTAATGTTTTTTTTTTATAAAAGTGATTTCTCTTATGAAAGTGGTAGTACCCTCGAAAAATACTTATTAGCATTCTCAGGACCTATGAGTGTCTAAACTGCACTGTAAAGGAGAACCATATTAGTTGAGCGGATAGCAGGATCCTTCGATATACTCAGACAGACACAAATCATGTTACTTTTATATAGAGATTAATGAGCTTCGCTATTTATAGATTTTAACATCCTTGTACCTCTTTACTAAAACTCTTATCCTCTGTATAGAACAATAAATAGGAATTGGAAACAAGAGCATTTTAATTTGTTGATGAAATTATAGATGTACATCCCCAATTATGATACACAAAATTACCCCTTCTGTAGATTACAATTAGTGGTTCAAACGTTAGGCCCCTTAATTTAATTACCCATCCAATTAAATTTAATAAAAAGTCAATGAATATGAAAACGTTATCATTTAACTTTGGAGACTAGTGAAATAAACAGCCAAATTCCCCCTTCTCCTTGCAATTGCAATATAATAGTTCATTAAATTAATGTTTTATTTTAGTGAAATGTTTTAATCATATTGATCTATATGAACAATTTTCAGTTTTAAAATGTTGCATAATTTTAGTAAAATATTATACATTGATATAAAAGCGAAAACTTTAGCAATCTTGTTAATTTTCCTTATTTGTCAAACTTAAGATTCAGCATTTTCCTTGTTATATATGCAGGGAGGGAAGGGACATTGGACTTTATATCATAATAATACTCAAAGTCTTAAAAACACAGTCTTCAATTTATTTGCTTAAAAAACTTTGGGTACTGTTATGAAATTTTGAGTAGTTGGTACAAATTATTAGTGTTAAAGCTTTTCCGCCAATAAATTTTCTCTGCAGATAATTTAATTCTTTTTCGTATTCATTCGAATCCGGTGGATAAGAACCGGTTCTTATCCATACGGAAAAACCATGTCTAGCATTGTATTATATCCAGCTTTCTACGAATATAAAAATGTACAATTATAAGATTAAAACCAGTTTTTTTAGCCCGTGCCTTCGGCACCTCGGGGATAAGCGGCGGAGAAGGGCGATGAATGCGGCAACGGCGGCAAAAATAGAAGCTAAAAATCACTAAAGCAGCACAAATTAAATGGCGGGAGGATTCACTTAAAGGAGGTAAAAAATTTCAAAGGGCTTCGATCGCGATGCCACAAAAACAAAAAATGCCTAAAATTGAACAGAGAATAATAATTTCAGGTTAGATTTTCAAATAGGACCCGTGTCCCCCATAGCGTTATTGACTGACGGATGGACTGACTGACGGACAAAGTGAATTATAGAGTAGCTTCGCTACTACAAAGTTGAATTTTGAATTTTCCTTGATAAACTCAAAATAATGAATGCCGCTATCAAAGGATTTCGAGTCATTTTTACTGATTTTCCACTGTTGAAATGAGTTCTAAAATCGTAAATTCAAGCAGTGTGTAATCCCTATAAAAAAATAATAGAATGTCTATATGTGTGCATCAAAGGATCTTGCTAACCGCTGAACCGATATGGTTCTCCTTTATAGTGTAGGTCCTGGGAAGGCTTCTAACTATTTTGGGTTAAGGTACCACCACCCTCTCATGAGAAATCGCCCTTGGAAAAGAAAAAGCAAAAAATATTTTAGGTATTAGAGGCCTCTAGGGGCGATACAGCTAGTTTTGATATAGTATCAATCCAATATACTAAAATAACATGATGTCTGTCTCTCTCCCTATATGTACGCTATTATCTAGTTAAGATTATAGAATTTCCCTTTATTAAATATATATACTATCACTCAATTGTTATAACAAGTTATTAATAAGAAAATATGTTTGAAACTAAGATTTAACTAACTGTGTCATTTTATCTTTAAACATGGGTGACTGCAGGGACTAGGGATTAGTTAAACTTCACCAAACTTCTTCTATATTTCTAAAGGAGAACTCTATTAATTTAGTGGTTAGAGAGATCCTTTGGTACAAACAGACAGAAAAAAAAAGACATCTTGTTACTTTATTATGAGGATTTACTGTATAAACCTTTAACAATTTTGTTTTATGAAGTCTAAATAATATAGATATTATCATTTTATTCTATTTAATCCCATCTCCTAATTATTTTATTATTAAATTAGTACTTTAAGGTCGGCTACTCCAAAAAAATTATGACAACACTGAAAAATTATTGATTGACAAACGGACAAAGTGAGTTATAGAAAGTTAATTACAATGAAAAAGATATTTTTAAAAAAGAAAGGTAGTAAGAACAACAGAGAGAAGAAGTTTTACCTACATTGCGACGTTATAATCCTTTAAATTCTATAAAAATAACTTGCAACTTATGATATGCAACGTTTGATTGTTTAATTTTGATATTCCCCTTTTAATCCTTTAAATATAAACCATACCTTTTCCCTGTCGACATAATATGTCATTTTCAAAATAATTATAAACACATGTGTGATTTTGTTACATATTCCCTCAAACTGCCGAGTTGAGCACTCAAATCACTCACCTTATTAAAAAAAAAGGCGAAGCTCTTCCAGACTTATGGTCGTCACGTCCGTACGTCTGTCCGTCCAGAACGATGAGCTCTATCGTTAATTTAGACATGTTAGAATTGTTCTTTCGATTTTAAATTATATATGGAAATTCCTATGGCAAATAGGTACGATTTAGAAAACGTAGCAACTCTATAATCGTGACTAGAAAGTCCGTACGTCCATTTTGAAAAGTTTCTAACCTTTTAAACAACACTTTTTATGTGATATAAATATCCTATTTATCTAATTCTGATTCCTATTACAACATTTATATTCTGGTTTTTTAGTTCTGACAATCTAGAAGTGTTCATGCTCGTCTGTCTTACCTTTACAGAGCTACGCTTCAATGGATGTTGTTATCCTTGTTTTAGATTTTAAAAAAATAAGGGTGGAGTTGGTTGGTTTGAAGAAATATCCTTTATTGATGCAGGTCATTTAGGTTAGGTTATATGGGGTACTTGGTGACCCGGAGGGTAGGGTTAGGCCACCCATCAGAGTTAGACAAAAACTATCCCTTTCCAATTTTTCAATTTTTATCAAAATATAGGGGGGGGGGGGCAGTGCTCGATAACAACTTTTGGGGAAACATAGAAATCACCGATTCTTCTACTGTTCATGACAAATATTATATATATATGATTGATACGTAGAGATCATAAAACATATTCACTACAATTTTAAATTTTTTGTAGCGAAGCTACTCTATAATTTGAAATGTCCGTATGTATTTATGTCTGAAACGTTTTCGAATTACTCGGCTTCTATAAAAGATAGACAGCTGATTTTTTTAGTGAAGATTCCTATGTTATATGCCCATCTAATCTATACATTGTTTTGTTCATGTGTCGGTTATTTGGGGTGCTAGTTCGATTCCAAGATTTTCAAGTTTTCTTGATTTTCTCAGTTCCTTTTCAAGAAAGAGGGCTGAAATTTCCAGGAACTAATCAATTTTAACCCTTACAGATTGGGGGGGGGGGGGGGCCCCGGGGGGGGGTCATATTGACCCCCTCCTCTAGTTTTTCAATGTCATTTTTTTGTAGGTAAGATGGAGAGCTATGACTTCATGACTTTTTAAGTTTAGTAATTATGCGTCGGCAAGAGTTGATTTTATTAGGATATCTGGTCTGTGTCGGTCGTGGTGTCCGGTCAAAGTCGGTTGGGTAGCACCAAAATTTAAAAAAAATCTAAATAAATCTTAATTTCTACATTATGACTTTTGTGTATAAGGTAGAAACCTAAAATTTTTTTTGTGAATACTGATATATCAATGACCTTATGAGAAAAGTGGTGTTATGACCGTTTGACCGCACCCTGACCGACTTTATGACCAATTTTTGTCCGGATTTTACTACAGACATATATCATGAATATCGTGGCTTCAATTACAGCTAGAGACCTATAAATTTTTTTGGTAAATTCTTGAGCAACAATAAACAGATAAAAATATTAATTGGCGCCGCCAACCGCCGTTTTACCGCCGTAACCGCCAAAATGGCGGTTTCCGTTATTTGCCGTTTTTCGGCGATGATCAGAAAAAGTAATTTTTTTGTTATGAAAAATAAAAGTTCGTCCTAAAATTTGGTCATCCTAGCTGCAAAATTGGCCGCTCTACAGCTGTTTTAAAATTTAGCGGCTGGCCGCTAAAAAGCGGCTAAGGAGCGGCCTGACCGCTATGACTAGAAAATGTAATTTTCTCTAAAAATACACATGAACCACCAGAAAAAATTTTTACGTCTTTATCTCTAACAGAAGCCGAGATAGAGGGGGGGGTCAATATGACCCCCCCCCCCCCGATCTATTAAGGTGGGAATAGGGGCCCGATCTGTAAGGGTTAAGTTGTATTAAGATTTGTCTATTAATTTGGGTGCTAGATCGATTCGATTTTAGGTTTTTGTAATTTTCACGATTCCTATTCAGGATTGGCTGCTGAAATTATCAGGGATTAAATATGCTTATATTCTACATATTTCCATGAAGTTTTATTAAGATTTGTATATTAATCGTGGTGCTAGATTGATTCCTATATTTTTAATATCCATTCATAATTTATGAGCTTCGCTTCGAGGATGTTGTCATCCTTGATATGTTCTAAAGAAAACATTGTAGTTGAATTTTTAAGTTCTAAAGAAAAAATTGAAATTATATTAACTTAGTCATAAGCAATTAAATTAATTTGTTTCGTAAGAATAAAGCTAAATATTTTTTAAAAGAAAACATAACACACAAATTTAATTAATTTCTTTGAGATTAATTGTAATTTATATTTTGTAAAAAAAACTAGTATATCCTGCTGTATGATAGATCTTTTTAACTTTGGAAATCCCAAAACTTAACTTATTATGAAATCAAAATATTTAGTCAAGGCGTCATTGAAGTATGTTTGGATACTTTTTAAAACGTTTTCCAACATTTTTAACATGGGCATGCGAATCAAAAGGGACATTTAGGGCATTTTCCCCGCCACATAGCGTCTAAAACAATGTATTTATTATTGGTTAAATCTTACAACAGATTTTCATGTTTTCAAAAAAAGTGAAACACGCTGTGGGCTAAAATAACGAATTCCCCTTTCAACTCCCTTCATCCCCTTCCATCCCCACCTACTAAATGGACGAACTGACCAATAAATGACAGGGAAATAGCAACCTACAACAACAATTCTACATCCATTTATAAAATAGTCCCCCCCCCTTTTTTAAAAAATACCCATTTTGTCCCCAATTTTGTTCAGTTTTTAGCTTAAATTTATATGTATATAACCTTGGCCTTAAAATAAAGGATTTTCTGTTCATTATCTTAATTAAAATATGAAAGGGATGAAAGTTACATTCTTTGCCTTGGGGCTATTTCAGGGATCTAAAGGTATAAGACAATGGCCGATAAATTTATGTGCATTCCCAATGATAATACACAAATTTACCCCTTCTGTAGATTACAATTAGTGGTTGTAACGTTTTGACTCTCAACTTAATGAAACAACCAATCAAATTTAATAAAAGCCCCTAAAGTTGTAAAGCCAACATATGAGAAGCGTTAATATGTTATTTTGGGGACTAGTTTTATAAAGAGTCCAATGTCCCCTTCCTCCCTGGGACTATCTAGTATCCATAGTTAACAAACTACTAGTAACGCTGGTTTAAAAACTAGCTTTTTTTGACTAAATACTTTACTGACGAAAAGAATGAAAAAAAATTTACCAAATTTATTGGAATGAATTTTTT
This sequence comes from Acartia tonsa, assembly GCF_053477335.1. Lineage (NCBI taxonomy): Eukaryota > Metazoa > Arthropoda > Copepoda > Calanoida > Acartiidae > Acartia > Acartia tonsa. The sequence goes on from NC_137270.1 coordinate 22,578,338, forward strand.
AAAAATATTTTTTTCTATGTTTTAGTATTTTTATGGCGTGACTGATTGACCCACGGACCAAGAAAATTATATACTGTATGCTTGCTCATTGATAGAGGGAATTTTCTTTAAAAAATCTCAGCCCTCTATCTTCAATAGCAGCCCATAGAGTTACAGATAAACAGACTGACAGACAATCACCAGAGAGGGAGTAGACATTGGTATTTAAATTGTACTCCTCCCCAAGGTTAGAAAAATATTATTTGTCACTCATTGTTAGACTGAAAAGGATTACCTACTCATGATTGGGTTGTACAAACTAGGGTTGGGCCGGATACTTTTTTGGCCGGATACCGGATATCCGGCTGATTTCAAACGCCGGATATCCAGTAACCGACCAAATATCCGGTTATCCGGCCAAATTACCAGATACTAAAGTAGCAAAAAAAATTTCTTCAGAAGTCTTATATAAATTTACATAAAGTTAAACTTGTTCAGAAAAAAATGTTCTTCTAGCTTCAATAATAAGAAAATTATAGCCATTTAAAATTTTAAAAAGCAGAGATTTTTGGTGTAAAGTATAAAAAATTATAGAGCCGGATATCCGGCCGGATAGTTTCAATATCCGGTATCCGGCCGGATATTGAAAATGGCCGGATATCCGGCCAAACCGGATATCCGGCCCAACCCTAGTACAAACCTCTATTATCAAAACTTTTTCACTAATAAAGTTAATCTAATTTATTGACCATTGTCTTATCCCTGGACATTAATCAAATCTGCACAACTAAGGTCAGTCAAAATATCTAATTCTAAATCCAGACTGTTTATTATTTCAACTGCAAGATATTAAGAGCAGGGACGTTTAGGGATAGGACAATTTAAGATGAATTGATTAGCATCCCAAATGCTTGAAAAGTTTGGATAGCATTAGTTTTAAACCAACTAATCAAGATTAATAAAAAGTTTTTAAGAACACGAATTAGACAATGTTCTTTAAAAAACTTTGGGTAGCATAATAATTTACAGACTAATGTACTCTCCCTTCCTATATCCAAAAAGAATTTATATTAAGTTACATGTAACAAGCTAACAAAGGCAGAATTTGTGGTGTGATACTCAAATAGGAATTAGTTGTAGAATCCAGTTTTAAGGTAATCCCTTTGTCTCAAAGATCTTTTATCATAATTAAACACTTTATGTAATTAACAATGTCAGAATAGATTAAATTTTATTTTATTTTTGTGTTTTATTTCCAAAACAGAGAAGTCCTCTTAAACTGTTTTTCTCGTATTCATTCGAATCCGGTGGATAGGAACCGGTTCTCATCCATACGAAAAAACTATCTCTAGCATCGTATTATATCCAGTTTTTTAGGAATATAGAAATGTACAATCATAAGATTAAAACCAGTTTTTTTAGCCCGTGCCTTCGGCATCTCGGGGCTAAAAAAACTGGTTTTAATCTTATAATTGTACATTCTATATCCGCGGAAAGCAGTTTAAAATTTTTGAAAAAAATATCGAAAATATACTATGACACCTGTAGAATCATGCTTGCAGAGTTAGGAATAAGAATTTAATTTGTAAAATTCGGGCATAGTAGCATTGTTTTCATAATAAGATCAAAATAATACAAAACAATTAGCTTTTTTGATTGTACATAAAATATAAAATATTATATAATTTAGAAAACATTAGATCTTTACTAAATTATCCATTAATCAGTAATAACCTATCACAAATCTAGTTATTGAGATCCTTTGCAACAAACATCCTGTTCCATCTATCTAACTAATTAATACAAAAGTTCCGAAGACTTATAGGATTATAAATACAAATAACTTGAGCCGCATCTTTCATTAACAAAATTAAAACAAAACATCTTGAGAGTAAGAGAAATATAAAACAAGGATGACAGCATCCATGAAAAAAGGTACCAAAGAAAACCAATATATAGGGAGGCAGCACATTACTTGTAAACGGCAAATTCGTTCGTTTACTCAATAAGTTATACATATTTTTACTTGTTAAAAAGAAAATCAAGGATGACAACATAAAAAAGTAGCAAAGCACAAACGTATCAAAAAAGAATGTGTTATTAATTTGGAAATTATATTTTGATACCAAAAAAAACCCCGCAAATATTGGTAAAATACACAAATGAAGCTATTTTCCCTCTCAACTATAGAAAAATTACCCGCAAAAATAATTACAAATGTGGAAATCAGTTGGGAATCACATGAGCTAATAAAAAGCTGTCTTAAAGCGGTCTAACCTCTAGAAATATTTTATAATAGAACTTGTGACTGCTTTATTTAAAGGTGTAAGAAGGGGGACAGAAAAATAGCCTAAAATCATCCCAGGACATATTTGAAGATTCCCCCCAAAAAATAGTCTCTATCAGATCATTAGTATTTGAAATCTTAAGCCAAAAACCTTAAATAGGAGCTGAGTAAAATCAAGTTTCAGACGGACATACAGGCAATTCGAATTATAGAGTAGATTTGCTACTAATTACCATCAACCACAGTATAATCAGCAATACAGAACAATTCTTGTTGTAGAGCAGTTGTGCTAAAGTGCATAAATATAGAATTATATCCACTAATATTGTAAGGAAAATTCCAGGTTAATACAAAAGTTGCACAGACTCGTATAATTTTATGTTCGACAAAGTTCTTTAATTATGAATTGGAGCTTTGTACCCCCCCCCCCCCTCCCTCACCTTTATTATCTTTTGTAGGGGTTAAGGGGTTAAGGAAGGGGTTAAATAACTGTATGTTTCTATCCCAAAGGTCCTTGGAAAAGGGAGGCTGGTAGTTATTTTTATGTACATCTATACTATATATCTAATAACTGGACCAAACCAATGAATTTCTACTTTTTAGGGAAGCTAAAAGTAGATGGCAGGTTGTTTCACCCCTTTTCTCTTTTTAAAAGCGAAGCTTTTCTATAATTAGGGTAGGTCCGTCCGTCCGTCCGTACGTCCGTCCGTCCGAGATAGATAGCTTTTATTCGTTAATTTAGGCATGTTAGAATTGTCCTATCGATTTCAAACTTTGCATGATGATTCCTGTAGTAGTTGGGTACGATTTAGAAAGCGTAGCAACTCTATAATCATTTCCAGAATGTCCGTACGTCCATTTCAAACATGTTGATTTTTCTACTTTTTTAACAACAAATTTTCAAGTGTTTTAATTATCCGTTTGATCTGATTTTTGGTATATTGATTCCTGGGACAACAAAGAACAATATTATAAGCGAAGCAACTCTATAATCAAGTCCAAAAATGTAAGTATGTCCATAAACATTATCCTGTTTTTACGCAGTTTTTCAACAAATTTACCTACAATTTTGATTCGACATTTATACATTTATGTTTCGATTTTTGAGTTCAGATACTATACAAGTGTTAATGTCCGTTTGTCCTACCGTTTCAGTGCTTCGCTTTTATGGATGTTGTCATCCTTGTTTCATCCTTAGGTTTGCAAGAAATTTAAAATATTAAAGCACTAAAAATACTAAAATACTAAGAAGTGCACAGCATACAAAAAGGCGCAAACAACTAAAAATTGCCTTATATATGGTATTGTTTTAAAATATGTCAAAAAGTTTTTTTAGCATTATCTATTCTATTGAAAACTGATAAAATAAAATACCCTCTCTTTTGATACAAATTAATATTTTACAAGTTTGCACGTTACTTGCCTGAAGAAACAATATTCATCTAATAAAATTATCCAATATTTTGAGCGAATAAGATATTGCGTTTATAAAACTTTGGGTACCAGAATGATTTACAATCAAACGTCCCCTCCCTCCATGGTTATGGTTGATGAACTATCATTATGTGTGTTTCAACCTAATATTATATGAAGCCATAATTTTGAATTATTACACAGAGACTTGGCAGTTTTATTATATACACATTGTTAACTCTTTTATATTTATATTTAAGTCTGGATAGTAGATTTATTACAATTAGAATATTCTTACCAAGTTCAAATCTTGCATAAGGATTCCTTAAATGATGAGGTATGATCTTGAAAGGCTTATCAACTTGTATATCTATGTTAACATAATTTTTGAGAAGCTTTTTATAGTCGTATAAAAAGATGACGTCATATTGGCTACCATTGGTCAATTAAAATGTATACTGGCCAGCCATTGGTAATTTATACTGTGTATTGGACTATCACTGGTCATTTGTTTTGTATGACGTCATTTTTTATAGGCAAGATAAAGAGCTTCCAATCTTTACATGAAACCATTTGGATTTCAATTTTATATTTGCAATGGTTATTTCTGAGACGATTAAACATAAATAAACATAAATATGACCTTAAAGTAGCCTGATTATCATTGTTACATTATTAAAAGCGAAGCTTTTCTATAATTAGGGTAGGTCCGTCCGTACGTCCGAGACGGATAGCTTTTTTCGTTAATTTAGAAAGCGTATCAACTCTATAATCATTACCAGAATTCCGTACGTCCATTTTAAACATGTTGATTTTTCAAATTTTGTTATTGAATTTTTATTTGATCTAATTATCTAATTATTGTCGCGGTTTTGTATCCACTCCGGCTGATCTGATTTTTAATATTTGGTGCCTAGGACAACAAAGTACAATATGATATGTTAAGCAACTCTATAATCAAGTTCTAAAAATGTAAGTATGTCCATAAACAATATCCTAAATCAAGCATTTTTTTTAACAAATTTACTTACAATTTTGCTTCGACTCTTACACATTTATATTCTGATTATTCAGTTCTGATACTATACGAGTGATAATGTCCGTTTGTCCTACCGTTTCAGAACTTCGCTTTTATGGATATTGTCAACCTTGTTATATTATGGACATAACTTTCCCTGTTATTATATAAAACACTATTTTCGGAAATGGTTGAAACCTTTGTTTGACTTTCATTATGGAAATTAGCTCAGTATAAATTACGTAATATAAGAACGATATTTTAGTTAAAAGAGAGAATGGATTATTAAGTGTATTGAACTTGTAATCATATTATAAAAGTCAGTTCGAAATTTTATTATATGTAGAAAACACATAAATGAAAAATAATTTTATTTCATTTTTTTCGTATTATCTATTTTTTATGGTGCTTTTTTTGTCAAAGTGTCTATCGAGCAAGGGAGGGAGGGGTCATTGGGCTGTTTATTACTCTATTCCCCAAAGTTTTATAGTAACATTTTCTTATTCGTTGGTTTAACAACTTTGGGGACATTTATTGAATTTTGATAAGTTAATTCATTAGGTTGAGTGTCCAAATGTTTCAACCACTAATTGTAATCTACATAACGGTAAATTTTGTGTATCATCATTTGGATGTACGTAGATTATCGGTCATTATCCTATCCCAACTATCCAGCCATTAACCCATTGTTGTCGTGAGTGAGATTTTTTAGTACGGACAAAACAAACACACTTTCAATTCAAATAAGGATTCTTTTTCTGTCTTATTAAAATTCTTATTTAAACTGATACAAGTTCTATATTCTTTGTGAATAAAATGTAAAAATAACTTTTATATTTTGATATCCTATTGCATCTCCTTTAATATTATTATTATAATTATTTCTATAATTAGGGTCGGTTCGTCCGTACGTCCGAACCTAACGGATAGCTCTTTTCATTAATTTAGGCATGTTATAATTGTCCTATCGATTTCAAACTTTGCATGGTGATTCCTGTAGTAGTTACTATTTAGAAAGCGTAGCAACTCTATTGGCATTACCAAAATGTCCGTATGCCCATTTTAAACATATTGATTTTTCACTTTTTTTAACAACAATTTTTATATAATCATGATATGATCATCCGATTGATCTGATTGTTGGAGTACTGATTCCTATTACAATAAGGTGCAATATTATTTGCAAAGCATCTCTATAATCAAGTTCTAAAACATTGTCCTTAAACAGAATTCTGTATTTAAGAAGTTTTACAACAAATTTACGTATAATTTTGTCAAAACTTTAAATATATTTCTCGTATTCATTCGAATCCGGTGGATAGGAACCGGTTCTCATCCATAAGAAAAAAAAATATGTCTAGCATCGTATTATATCCAGTTTTCTACGAATATATCGAATATATATTACATTTTATATCCGCGGAAAGCCGTTTATAATACGATACGAGAAATAACTATTATTATATTCGGTTCTAACACTCTACAAGGGTTTATGTTTGTCTGTCATACCATTTTAGAGCTTCGCTTTTATGGATGTTGTCGTCCTTGTTTCAAACAAAAATATCTTTTACTTTAGATCTTATAACCTTTTTATAATAATGGGAAGAGACAAACTATTGGAATAGTTATTTGTCGCATCGTATTATAAACAGCTTTCCACGGATAATAATATGAAAAAGTATAAGATTAATTCCAGTTTTGTTGCCCTTTGCTTTATTTTATAATAGCGAATGCATTACTGTCTTATAAGGTCTCTATATTAGAATGGTTAGGGATGAGCAAAAATAGCATAAAACCATCCCGGGATATATGTGATACTTTCCCAAAATGTGAAACTCATTCGGTTCAGTTGTTATCAAACTCTTAGGCTATAGACAAAAATCCTAACTACTTTATATAATATGAACTAGCGGATGCGCCCCTAGCATCTACGGGGTTCTGTATTAGAATAGTTAGGGATGGGAAGAAAAATAGCTTAAAACCACTGCACAGGACCTATGTGAATCTTACCAAAAATGGGATATACAATCAGTTTAGTAGTTATCGAATCTTAAGGTACTGACAAAAATCCTTACTACTTTATATAATAGCAATAGTAGCCTCTAGAAGCTAATAATACTTCATGAAAGTATTTTTTTTTTGAAAATCTTGGTCTTTGTTCTTAATTATTGGGAAAATTTCTTTCTAGTTCCATTTGATTGATCAAAAGAAAATTAAGAGATAGTAGGAAATGCTTCTTGTTGAAGTATAGGTTTTCTAATGTTATGGCTATTCCGTCCGTCCACAACGAATAGCTCTTATCGTTAATTTAACGATGCTAGAAGCGTTTTATAAATTTAAAACTATGACTATTCCTATGTCAGTTAAATAAGTAGCAACTCTATAATCATTACCAGAAAGTTGTAGAATACTGATGACTAGTACAACAAGGTTTAATGTTATAAGCCAAGCAACACAATAGTAAAGTCTTAAAAATGTAAGCAAGTCCTTTAACAGTGTCCTGTATTTAATCGATTTTACAACAAATTTTCACACGATTTTGTTAAGACTTATGAATTTATTTACAGATGTTAATTTTCGTTTGTTGAGGGTTGTAGAGCTTTACTGTAATGGATGTTATCATACTTGTTTACTTTAGTCACAAGCACATAAGCGTACACCCAATTGCAAACCACATATACTTTCCAGTATGGCTTCCAAACCAATTAATCTGCTGGAATAAAATCAGTTCTGAGCCAAATTGAAAATTCATGTATCGTATCGTATTACAGACAATTTTCTACGAATAATAAAATATAAAAAAAACAATATTAACACCTGTTTTATTAGCCCTGGCCTTCGGCCCCTCAAGACTATCAAAACTTTTCAGGTACATTTTTCTTTGACGGATCGGTCTACTCTACTCAAAATAGTCTAAAACCTCCTCGTGACTAAAGTTGCAAAGCGATTGCTCCAACTGGTACAAGATCTTTCAAGACAAAATATAACTTTTAACAGACCCTTTTTTCTAGGTAAGCCGTTACTAAGACCTTATTGGACAGAATAATCATAGATTTATTTACATCTAATGGTTTATTGTTTTTATATACATCTTAATACACTTTGTAACAAAAATCTAATTATTTTAAAATCTTTCTTCCACTCTTGTGCAAAAAGCTGCAGGTCCATTTGAAAACCCTGAAATAATTAAAATTTTCTTGTTATTTAAAAGCGTAGCTTTTATACATTTGGTTGGTTCGTCAGTTGGTCCGAACAGGATAGTTTTAACATAGGCATATTAGACTTGTCCCATTGATTTTATACTTTGCATGATGATTCCTATAACAGCTTGGTAAAATTAAAATAATTTACAATTATTTAGATATTTTTGAACAATATAACAATCATATCAATTGAAATAGATTCCTAGAACCATTATGTAAAATATAATATGCAAAGCATCTATATTATCAAGCACTTAGCATCATGTAAAATGTAAATAGGCCCATATTAAGCTAACTATACTTTAATCAAGGCTCGAAAGCCGCGCATTAGCCGCGACGAAGCCTCAAACTTTTTTGGATACCTTGAATTTTTTAAAAAAAGATAGATTGTTATATTTGGGTCATGTCTAGATTTCTAGACTTTTATAATGGTAAAAGGTTTGATGTTTCTGATGCTTACAGGCGGCTGATGCGCCTCGCTGCCAATTTCTGATTTAAATCTGTTTGTAAGAAGCAGCATATAGTGCCTAATAAAGATCAATGATAGACCAGTTTGAATAATAATTGACCAATGGTGAAATGTGTACTGGCCTATTATTGGTAATTTGTTAGTATGACGTCATTTTTTATTAGGCTCTATAAGCTGGTTCTGCATCTTCTAAAAATCTTTCATCTAATAGATATGTATATCAATCTATCCTATTACCTGGTACGGGATCTATGCTTGGCATTTCTTTATCTGGATAAAATCTTAACAGAAAAAAAACATTAAATTTGAAAATTATATATATCCTTGTATAAAAGTAATAGAATGTGTGTTTGTGTGTGTATAGTCAAGAATATAAAGGAGATTGGCCGCTAATATTTCATATATTTTGAATTTTTCTTAGTGTAGTAAGGGTTAACTCCACCCTCTCAAGTTTAGGGAATTTTTTTCGCGTCGTTTTTTGAAATTCAAGTAGTGCAGTTGCATATACACCGGAGTTGCATATACCAAAAATTGTGTAAAAATTTGACCCACTTTGAAAAGTATCATACCCAGTAATTTGTCTCTGAAATTTTTAGGCTCAGAAAAGGTATGCAAAAATATTTCGCTCCTAGCCTGACAAAATCTCAAAAAAACTTCTATAAATTGACACATTCCAAAAAAAACCTAAAAATTGTGATTTTTCATTATCTCTAAAGCTGAGCTGCCAAAGTTATAAAATACCTGAAATTTAGCAGAAGATTTGAAAAGAATAGAAAATTTTCCATCCGAGCTAGTCCTTCTCCAAGACATCTTCTATACATAAACAACGATGAGCATATCTATAATACAAAGTAGAACGATGTCTGTCCGTCTGTCCGTCTGAAGCTTAAGATCTCAGTAACCGCTGAACCGATTGGGCTCTACTTTTCAGGGATTATACCTACTGGTCCTGTGATGGTTTTAAGCTATTTTCTTGGGGGGTGGGACACCCCTAACCCCCCCAAAAACAAAAAAATCCCTCCCTTATTTTTTATTTTGCTCTGGTACAGGCTGCCCTTTATTATTTTTTATTCCAGCATTTATTTTGAATGAAAGAATAGCAACATTCTCTCACTAAAAACAATAAATATTAACTTTTTTATCACCTCTTGGGGCAAAGCCCCTAGAGGCTAGTACAACAATATAGTAACACAGAAACAAAGAATAATTGAACGGCAAGGACAGTAAAACTGATGGACAGACAAGAATTTTCAGGTGGGGGTATTAAATACCCCTCAAAATCTAGTACCACATATTTTAATCTTTAATTTTTTAAACTTTTAATAAACACTTTTCCCCTGCAAGAAAATTTTAAGAGTACTTAACCCTTAACGGTCGGGGGGTGGGGCGTTGAACGCCCCCCCATCCGGTTTTTTCTATCTCATTTTCTGTGTGTGAAAGATAAAGAGCCCAAACTGCTTGACTTTTTAAGTATGGGTATGACACATAACTGAGAGTTGGAATTTTTTGAATATCTCCGTCTGGGCGGGCACAGGATGCCAGCAAACCTGGCAGGGTCATCCAGGTAAAGAGCAACAATATTTTTTTGACTAAAACAAAGCATTTTATCATACCAAAATACTAAAAAATCCTCTAGTAGTACATCCTGATATGAAATACAGGTGTTCAAGTCACTTTCAGGTTCCAGGTATGATCCTGCAGGTCCTGATCCTCCAGGTCTCCAGAAATCTTTAAAAGTCTCCTGTGGCCGCAATTTTTGACTTAGAGACTTCAAATTTTAAACTTAAGCTTTTCTGACATGTCTACATAACGTATTAAAATTTCATGAAGATCCGCCGCCGTTTTCCCGCCGACCGCCGACTGCGGCGGCTGGCAGCTGCCAAGTACAGCTGCGGCCGCTGAAATTTATATTTTGATATTTCAAATGTAAAATTTACATAAAGTTAAACATTTTCTGGAAAAAAAATTTTCTTCTAGCTTCAAAAATAAAAAAATTAAAGCCGTTTGAAATTTTTAAGTAAAAAAAGACCTAAAAACAAAGGTTGTTAAATAAAAGGGTGAAGGAAGCGAAAATTGACTTAGACTTATAAAAGGTCGGAAATTCATTATCAAACAAGGGACTTGCACAAAAAAATTTAGCCCTCTAGCTCTAATAGGAACTGAGATAATTAGGGGGGGCGTTGAACGCCCCCCCCCCCCCCGACCGATTAAGGTGCGGCTAGGGGCCCGACTGTAAAGGGTTAAATCTCCCCCCTCTTTGAGTATTATCCTTATGCAGTACTTTTTTGCAGGGGGTGGAGGGGGGTTAAAAGGTTTTCTAGGCGATTCGTGCGCAATTGTACTCATATCCGAAAGTGGAATTTTTTTTGTAGGGTTCTAACGATCTCTATCTCTTTTTAGTAGCGAAGCTACTCTATAATTCACAATGTCCGTCCGTCTGTCCGCCCGTCCGTCCGTCTGTCCGTAATTAATGAATTGGGGGAAACGTGATTTTCTCGGCTCCTTTTCAAGATAGATAGCTAAAATTTTTTGTGAAGATTCTCACTATATATGCCCATCTAAAATATACAGTGTTTTGTCCGTCTGTTTGTTATTTGGGGTGCTAGATCGATTCCTAGATTTTTACGTTTTCGTGATTTTCTCAACTCCTTTTCAAGATAAAGGGATGAAATTTTCAGGGATTAATTAATTTTATATTCTACACATTTTCACCAATTTTTATTAATATTTTTTTATTAACTGGGGTGCTAGATAGATTCCTAGATTTTTTAGGTTTTCGTGGTTTTCTCAATTCCTATTCAGGATTGACGGTTGAGATTATCAGGGATTGAGTATGCTCATGTTCCACATTTTTTCATCAAATTTCATTAAGATTTGTCTATTAATTGCGGTGCTAGATCGATTTCTAGATTATTAAGTTTTCATGTTTATAAGGTTGCGTGATATTAAAGGTGTGATGATTTCCCTATTTTACCAATATTAATATTTATTATATGACACTGCTTTATAATTTTTTTTTCCTAATATACAATCATAATTTTTAAGCTTCGCTATTTATGGAAGTTGTCATCCTTGTTTACTTATTATTCTTCATTGATATATTGTATATATGAAAGTAAATATGTATTAAAGTTTGGAATAGAATATTTTCTCATTTTCTTTCTTATCTTCCAACCTTCTGTCTCAATGCATATTATGCCTATTATTAAAATACCTTCGCTTATATTGGACATAATCGTTATTGCTTAAAATGAAACACTTACCTTCTTCCAATACCAAATGGAATGTTCCGTTCATCATGAACATATTGACCCTAAAATTTTGAATATCTTGGTTTGTTATAAAAAAGACATGAATTGTTGCATAATATACGCTAATATGGACCTCATTTATTGGTCAGTTCGTCTATCCATTACGAGGGGAATATATGGGGTAAAGGGGGTGGATAGGAGTTATCCAATTAATAACTAATATTTAGTAATAAAGATCGACGGACTAGATCATCTGCAAAAAAACTTCCAAACTCTTAACCCTTACAGATCGGGGTGGGGGGGGGGGCATATTGAACCCCCCCTCTAGTTTTTTCAATGTCATTTTTTTGGAGGTAAGATAGAGAGTTGTGACTTCATGACTTTTTAAGTTTAGTAATTATACGTCAGCAAGAGTTGATCTTATAAGGATATCTGGTCTGTGTCGGTCGTGGCGTCCGGTCAAAGTCGGTTAGATGGCACCAAAGAAGGTGTATCAACTTTTTTTTTATAGCTAGCCGGTTCTTTTAGTAAGTAGTAGATGTAAAAATTTTCATAGAATTCAGATATGCAATCGGTTTTTTTGTAGACCTCTTATTTTTAAAGTAATTTAAGTTAAAAAAAAAAAAAAATAAGTCGATTTTAACGTACTAAAATGCAACAAAAAAAAGAAAGAAAATGGCCATTATGAACAAAAATAGTAAGATAGAATAAAAACTTTGAACTTAATTTTATCATTTCACAGGTAAAAAAATATGGGTTCATATATACCTTTAGAATCAGAAAAATATTACGAATCCATTGTAAGCAAAATTGAAAAAAAAAGTTTACAATATAGTATATAAACTACAATAAAAGGAATTATATGAAAATATCATATTATATTATACAGGCAACGTCTTAATTCTTGAATTGAGTATAAAAATGGGAAGGGATAAAGAGGGGGTAAAGAGGGGGTAAAAAAGGGAATGACAAAAGTGTTGCCTGAACAAAAAATATAATTGGCCATTTGTTTATTTTTTATTTTTTTACTTTTTTTCAATTTTGCTTACAATGGATTCGTAATATTTTTCTGATTCTAAAGGTATATATGAACCCATATTTTTTTACCTGTGAAATGATAAAATTAAGTTCAAAGTTTTTATTCTCATGGGTTTAAAAAAATCAATTTTTTCAATAATTACTTGACAAAATTCAAAAGGTAAGGTGTCAAATTAAAGATCTTACTATTTTTGTACATAATGGAATTTTCTTCCTTTTTTTTGTTGCGTTTTAGTACCTTAAAATCGACTTAATCTTTTTTTTAAAAAACTTAAATTACTTAAAAAATAAGAGGTCTACAAAAAAACCGATTACATATCTGAATTCTATGAAAAATTTTACATCTACTACTTACTAAAAGAACCGGCTAGCTATAAAAAAAAAGTTGATACACCTTCTTTAGAAAAATTCTAAATAAATCTTAATTTCTACATTATGACTTTTGTGTATAAGGTAGAAACCTAATTTTTTTTGGTGAATACTTAGATATCAATGACCTTCTGAGAAAAGTGGTGTTATGACCGTTTGACCGCTCCCTGGCCGACTTTATGACCGAATTTTGTCCGGCTTTTACTACAGATATATATCATGAATATCGTGGCTTCTATTACAGCTAGAGACCTATAAATTTTTTTGGTAAATCCTTGAGCAACATTAAACAGATAAAAATATTAATTGGCGCCACCAACCGCCGTTTTACCGCCGAAAATAGCGGTTTCCGTTATTTGCCGTTTTTCGGCAATGATCAGAAAAGGAATTTTTTTGTTATGAAAAATAAAAGTTCGTCCTAAAATTTGGTCATCCTAGCTGCAAAATTGGCCGCTCTACAGCTGTTTTAATATTTAGCGGCTGGCCGCTAAAAAGCGGCTAAGGAGCGGTCTGCCCGCTATGACTAGAAAAAGTAATTTTCTCTAAAATACACATGAACCACCAGAAAAAAGTTTTATGTCTCTTACTGTAACAGGAGTCGAGATAGATCTATTAAGGTGGGAATTGGGGCCCGATCTGTAAGGGTTAACAAAAATTGAACATAATCATGACATTTCTTACTTGCTGCGCTTATTGACAATATTTTTATTTGACTAAGAAAAACTATATTGAAATGATTATTATCCTTGAGTGACTTAATATACTCTTAGAGACTTCGCTACTATTGAACTTAATTATCCTTGTTCTCTAACAAAATCTTACATTTTTGATGAACCTTTCTGGTCTGAAAACATTCGGATCCTTCCAATAATCTTCATCCATATGTACAGAATAGGTGTTGGTCATAATAGTTGTATTCTTCCTAGATATAGATAGATAGATAGATAGATAGATAGATAGATAGATAGATAGATAGATAGATAGATAGATAAATAGATAGATAGATAGATAGATAGATAGATAGATAGATAGATAGATAGATAGATAGATAGATAGATAGATAGATAGATAGATAGATAGATAGATAGATAGATAGATAGATAGATAGATAGATAATCTTACTTGACTGTGTATTTATCGATCTTAATATCATCTGTGTTGGATCTAGGGGCTACAACAGGAACTACGTTACACTGAAATAATAAAATTTTAAGGGAAAAATCACGAAACCTTTATCAATATAGTAATAATTACTTACACAAAGCATAGAAAAGCAATTGTCAATGTTCTTTAGAATATTAACTATAGACATATTATTCATGACCTAAGAGTAGATGCGAAATTCAAATACATAAAACTTTACAATCTATCTCATATTTTCGTTGAGAATTTGACAACTTCACAAAAAAATGGCCTTGAATACTTGAATACAAGCCGAGTTGTTTGCGTTTACTTAAAAGCGTTACAGACAAAGTAAGTTATAGGATAAATTCGCCACTAGTAAAGAAACTTACAAATCTAAGAACTTCATTTATAACAGCTTCTGTATAGGGGAGATTCTTCTTATCTGACATTGATACAAACGTTTTGCCTGAAAAGAAATATAGATTACTAGGGATCTAAAGGGATAAGTTAATGGCTAATACATTGATGTACATCCCCAATGGTTATACACAAAATTACCTCTTCAGGAGAATAATATTGGTGATTGAAACGTTTAAATACTCAACTTAATTAACCAACTAATAAAAATTACTTAAGTCCCCAAAGTTGTTAAGCCAAAAATAAAAAAAACGTTATTATAAAACTTTGGAGACTAGTATAAGAAACAGCCAAATGTCCCCTCTTTCTCTGATAGGTTACTCTCTTGACTCTCATTCTCTCTAAATGTTTGCATATTTATTTGCTTGGCATTTTGAACATCTTCGCTACTATCATAAGTAATCGTCCCTGTTATGTGATTCGCTGTTCATACATATTACCAATTATTGTTTTTTGGATCTAGTGCAGTTTAAGGTAAAATGTTCCTGGTAACGATTATCTCCAAATATCTATGAATTTTAATGACAGCTAACTGCCAAACTTCTGAAAGTACATGACATGCCAACGTGTTCAGTGGCATTAGAAGGCCTACAAATAATCTGTAATGGCAAAGAACCGTTTGTCCGTTAGCAGCTTTTAAAGTTCATAGATTTTTGGAGATAATCCTTACCAGGAACATTTTCTATTAATAGAACTAAATCCATTTTTTCTTATACTGTTTTTATTTCATCATCAAAGAATAAATTATTACCTTGTAATGTGGAATCTAATTCTTCCTGAACTTTAGTTTGTATATCAGGATGTCTAAAAAATTAACAATCAAAAAATAATTACCTGGACTGGCTATGGTTAAAAGTGTCGGCGGTAAAGTATGTCAAAAGCTGAACGTGGCTTTAGCCAAATGTAAAAATTGCAGTTAAGGATTGTTGAGACTGAATGTGGATGCAGATGAGGGTGGCTAAGTCTTATTGTTACTCAAGGTTACTCTGGCTTAGAAAAGCTAAGAGTTGCTGTAGCGGTGGCTTACTTTTCCTCTTGGCCGTTTTCCCTGTAAATTTGTCGAAGCCGTTCTGATAAATTCTTGTTAAATCTTACCTAATCATTAAGGCCATAGCAAACATCAATCCTTTACTGGATGTCTCTGATCCTAAAAAAAAACATTATTATAAAAAGCGTCTTTCACCTATATATTACAATAGTGGATGCGCCCCTAAGGGCTTTGTATTTAAAGGGGAAGGAAGGCGTCAGATAATCAGCCTAAAAATGCCAAAAACTATATCTAAACAAAAACTATATCTAAAAAAACAAAATCTAGAAATAAACCAATTACGGGACATACATGAAGATTCCCTAAAAGAAAAAAGAAGAAGTTAGTTGTTATTGCGATATTAAGCTTCAGACAAAATAACTTTATACAATAGAATAAAAATTAAAGGACACTAAGCTTTTGAACACTTTGCCAGTTCTTTTGTATTTTATCAACTTATGAATATTATCATTCAAAGCAATATTTTCAACAACAAAAAATTTCAATGATTAATACTAAATTTTCCTTAGTATAAAATAAGTGTATGAAATATTTGAAATTAATGAAAATGTACTAGATAGAGTTAGATTTATAGGAAAGCAAGGAAGATATATGAAGTGCATCTGAAGGTGTTTCTACATTGTGTATGTAAACTTTTACTCAAACAATAACTTGTAATTCTAACAATAAATGTATGAGAATAGATATACATACAATCCACATGGCCAAAGTAGTGGAGAACCTTTTCGTTGGTGGCAAATTATAACTTGGCTGTATATATATTTTCGACGCTATTAGCTTATTTTAAAGACCTCATACAAAATCGAGACAGCGTTATATACAGATCATGTCTGTTATTTTACTTCGCCCCTCCCAAAAAAATGCCATCCTCAAAATATCAAAATTTAATTTGTTTTATATTCAAAACAGTTTTAGTTTTAGAAAAATGTTATCTCTCCTTATAAAAAGCGTAAAACCTGCTAACGACTGAAAATTTATATCTTTTTTTTGCTGTTGAAGAAAACTAATAAAAACATTGGCAAAATGCAAAGTTAGAAATTTTTCTGTTGTTTTGGAAGATTTTTATATTGAATTGAATTCGAGATAGCCTGATATCTAGTTGCCGAATGTGTACGCAGTTTCCTGAGTGTTTCCTCATCCTAGCTCAATATTTACTACTAGCTAAAAAAGCTTCAAACTTCAAAAAAAAAAAATCAAAATTTAAAAAATTCAAATTTATAATGTATAATGTATAAATCGTTTACACATTCAAATTTTGATTTTTTTAAGGGAAGTTTGAAGATTTGTAGCTAGTAGTAAATATTGAGCTAGGATGAGGAAACACCCAGGAAACTGCGTACACTTTCGGCAACTAGATATCAGGCTATCGAATTCGAATTCTGATTGAAATTGATTCTTAAAGATATGTAAATAAAGTAATAAGACAGTTAATTTCTGACTTAGCCAGCCTTCTAGTGTATTGTAATTATTGTTGCTTCACGATCTTAGGAATGGCCTTTCAAATTGAGCTCTTAATGGATATTTGCAACTTGAATGAGATGTGTAATTAATAATTTGTATTTGACTCATTAAAACACAAAGGTTAGATTAATTTATTAGAATAAGCAAATTCAGGGATCTAAAGGGATAAGACAATGACTGAAAAATTAATGTACATTCCCATTGATGATACACAAAATTACCCCTTTTGTATATTACATTTTATGGTTGAAACGTAAAGACAATTTAACTTAATGAACCAACCAATCAAAATTTATTAAAACTCCCAATAGTTGTAAAGCCAACGAATAATAAAACGTTAAAATAAAACATTGTGGACTAGTGTAATAAACAGCCCAATGTCCCCTCCCTCCCTGAAGCAAACCTACCCTGTCCCACTTGGTCTGTCAGTCATTCCGGTGGTAAATTTGGCTACTATCATAGTGAAATATACCGACTCGAGATGAGGTGACGGCGGATTAACAGGAGGGGTGATGTGTGCCTCAGTAGTAAATAAATGTCCAGAAAAAATAGTTACAACAACAAAAAAATTGTAACTGGACAAAATATGGCTGGTTTCCCAAAAAATAAATAACTCGAAAAAAAAGATAGCAACAGGACAATTTGATATATTGATATTAATTAATATTAACATTTTAATGTTTTATTTTATTATACATCTTCGTTCTTCACAAATGTGATTAGCTCCCTTGCTGATGGGCGATTACCCCCTAATAAAAATCAAGTGTTTATAATCAGCCAGCATGTCGTCAGGCCAGAGGAAGTCGCGGCTTGTAGGAAATATATGTAAATGTTTACATAAACTTAAATGTTTTATTATCAGTTTTATACTTTTATGTGTATTGTCGTTCATTCAAATTAGTAGCTGTGTTTAAATTGATCTTGGCATCATGAGGATAAGAATTGTCAGGATTATACCTAAAGCCTAACTGAACATTGGAAACTTATTTTGTTTTTCTCATGTGAACTATTAAAGAATACTAGAGGCTGCGCCTTTTGTATTTAGAAGCTCTGCATTAAAGGTGGGTGCGGGGGAGAAGGTAGAAAAATGGTCTTAAACCATCCCCAGATGAAATAGCGTATAGACCTATAAAAAGCTCCACTAAAATGGAAAACTCTTAAGTTTAGTTGCTAATAAAACTTTAAAAAATGAAATGCTTTATTAAAGTTAAACCATTACATTTAATAATAATAATAATAATAATAACAAATATTATAAAGTTTATTAAACATACAGACAGCAAAAATAAAAAAAAGTTATGCTTTTCACAAGGATAATTGAGAAATAATGTACAAAGCACATTAATTTAAGTAATTTAGATCAAACTTCTGTCAACTAATCATTCCGATTTACATAGGAAAGTCAGGGACAAGGGAAGATGGTTCTTAATTGCAATAAAGAACCAAATCGGTCCAGTGGTTACCAAGATTCTAAGCTACAGACGGATAACTTTCCTGTTAGGTTTTGTTAGGTTAAGTTGGGTTTGTTTATAGTTATACTTATATAATAATTAGGACCTCATAGTTAAGTTCTTAGGTATTTGTATTAGATTAAAATGTAAGGGGATAAACGCATGTCAATACCTTTTCAATTATCTAACCATTTTAATGTCTGGCCTTTAAACTTAATATTTTTAATTACCTGCAATAAATAAATCTGTACAGCAAATCAACAATTGGTCGATGGTCATTTTATCCGTGGTGTTCAATTCACTCAGAAACATGTCTATAAAATCCTAAAATTATATTTAAATTCCATTAGCTATTTTTCACATCGTATTATAGACAGAGTTCCACGGATAGTAAAATTTAAAAAAGATTAATTCCAAGTTTGTTAGCAGCGATGGGTTGAAGGCCCAGGGTAACAAAACTGGTATTAATCGTATGTTTTTATTTTATTATTCGTGGAAATTTATCTGTAATACGATACGATACATGGTTTTCCAATATGTTTTAAATTCGGTTCTAATCCAGTGGGTATTAATCGGTTTTGGGGTAAAAACATACATTTGGGATAATTTTATCATAACTGGGGAAAAAATTCGCTGGGATATTCCAGGGATCTAAAGGGATAAGACAATGGCCCATAAATTGATGTACATTCCCGATGATGATAAACAAAATTCCTTCTTCTGTAGATAACAATTAATGCTTAAAACGTTTGTACACTCAACTGAATCAAACAAACTTAATTCATTAAAAGTCCTAAATGTTGTTGAGCCAAAGAATAAGAAAACTTTAATAAAAACTTTGGGTTCTAGTGTAATTAAAAGCCTATTGCCCCCTCATTCTTGGAAATACCCTTATCCTTTGTACGTTCTTGATACCTTAGGGTCATTTTTATCAAATGTTTTGATATGTTCATCAATGGATTCTTGTATCATATCTCTCAGCTCTTTTACACCTAAATAATATTTTTATCAAATGTTTTGATATGTTCATCAATGGATTCTTGTATCATATTTCTCAGCTCTTTTACACCTAAATAATATTTTTATCAAATGTTTTGATATGTTCATCAATGGATTCTTGTATCATATCTCTCATCTCTTTTACACCTAAATAATATTTTTATCAAATGTTTTGATATGTTCATCAATGGATTCTTGTATCATATCTCTCAGTTCTTAAATAATATTAATCTAATGGATTTATTAACCCTTACAGATCGGGGGGGGGGGGGCTCAAAGAGCCCCCCCCTCTAGTTTTTTCAATCTCATTTTTTTTGTAGGTAAGATGGAGAGCTGTAACTTCATGACTTTTTAAGTTTAGTAATTATACGTCGGCAAGAGTTGATTTTATTAGGATATCTGGTCTGTGTCGGTCGTGGTGTCCGGTCAAAGTCGGTTGGGTAGGAAAAAAAATTTGAAAAAATTCTAAATAAATCTTAATTTCTACATTATGACTTTTGTGTATAAGGTAGAAACCTAAAATTTTTTTGGTGAATACTTAGATATCAATGACCATCTGAGAAAAGTGGTGTTATGACCGTTTGACCGCTCCCTGACCGACTTTATGACCGATTTTTGTACGGCTTTTACTACAGACATATATCATGAATATCGTGGCTTCTATTACAGCTAGAGACCTATAATTTTTTTTGGTAAATCCTTGAGCAATAATAAACAGATAAAAATATTAATTTGCGCCGCCAACCGCCGTTTTACCGCCGTAACCGCCGAAAATGGCGGTTTCCGTTATTTGCCGTTTTTCGGCGATGATCAGAAAAAGTTATTTTTTTGTTATGAAAAATAAAAGTTCGTCCTAAAATTTGGTCATCCTAGCTGCAAAATTAGCCGCTCTACAGCTGTTTTAAAATTTGGCGGCTGGCCGCTAAAAAGCGGCTAAGGAGCGGTCTGACTGCTATGACTAGAAAAAGTAATTTTCTCTAAAAATACACATGAACCACCAGAAAAAAATTTTACGTCTTTATCTGTACCAGGAGCCGAGATAGAGGGGGGGGCTCTTTGAGCCCCCCCCCCGATCTATTAAGGTGGGAATTGGGGCCCGATCTGTAAGGGTTAAAGCTTGATTTTCATGTAAAACTTGTAGCTGGCCAAAGTAAAGCAACTCTATAATTAACCTTGTCTGTCCGTAAGTCAGTTTGTTAAGGAAAGTGTGATTTACTCATCTTTTTTTTTGTTGGCAATTAAGTATCTAACCTATAATTGTTCTTGGTACGTTGGTC
Source organism: Acartia tonsa (assembly GCF_053477335.1). Lineage (NCBI taxonomy): Eukaryota > Metazoa > Arthropoda > Copepoda > Calanoida > Acartiidae > Acartia > Acartia tonsa. The sequence goes on from NC_137270.1 coordinate 22,599,143, forward strand.
TATCTATAATACTCTGAATAAATTTCTTTTAAAAAACAAATAGGTTTTCTCATTTTTCCTTGTTTATTTACTATTTATTATTTTTTATGCAGGGATCTAAAGGGATAAGACAATGGCTGATAAATTGATGTACATTCCCAATGATGATACAAAAAATTACCTAAACTTAGTGATTGTAACTTTTAAACACTCAACTTAATGAAACAACAAATCATAATTCACTAAAGTCTTCACAGTTGTTAAGCCAACGAATAAGAAAAGGTTCTTTCAAATCTTTGGGGACTAGTGTAATAAACAGCCTATTTACCCTCTCTTTCTCTGTTTTTATGTTCTTTTGTGTCTTGTGACTTAAGTAAATGTATTTGTAATTAAGAAATGTACTTACCATTATAACATTCCAGGAAAACCCAACGAAACGGCGGGAAAAACCTGTAATTGAATAATATTACAATGTACTGTTCATGGCAGGAAGGGAGTGAACATTGGGTTATTTATTACAACAGTCCCCAAAATTTTAAGGACGTTTTCGTATTCGTATGCTTAACAAATTTTGGGATTTTTATTAAATTTTGATTAGTTGTTCATTAAGTTAAGAGACAGCGAAAAGTGGCACCAAAAAATGACGTTATACGATAAAATAACCAATGAGAGGCCAGTATAAATTTTACCATTGGTCAATTGTACATTGGTCAACTCTATTGTATGACGTCATTTTTTGGTGCCACTTTACGCTGTATCTTAAGTTGAGTGTCCAAACATTTCAACCAGTAATTGTAGTACACAGAGATTTTGTGTATAATAATTGGAGATGTACATCAATTTATCGGCTATTGGCTTTTCCCTTCAGATCCAAGAAAAATCATAGGTCTAGCTCTAATTGCCGCTGAGTAAATCTCGTTTCCCCCTTATCGTTATGAACTGACGGACGGAAAGACATGGTAATTTATGGAGTAGATTCGCTACTTAAAAAAACAATAATCTAAATAAGTGATTTAAACACTGTGTGTGTGTGTGTGACACATATCTGTAAGGGATCTAAAGAGATAACACAATGTCTCATAAAATTATGTACATCCCCAATGATGATACAAAAATTACCCTTCTGTAAATTACAATTAGTGGTTAAAACGTTTGGACACTAACTTAATGAATCAACTATTCAAAATTAAGGAAAATTCACCAAAGTTGTTAAGCCAACTAATAAGAAATCATTATTATAAAACTTTTGGGACTAGTGTGATAAACAACCCAATGTCCCCTCCCTCCCTGCGTGTCTGTACAGAAATGTGTCTAGGACAAAACATGAAAATGTTTGAATACATAATGATCGATGTAATTTTTTCAACAATTAAAAATAAAGTTTTTATGCAAGAGTAAGCTTTAAAAACTTAAACTTGAACATACATAAATATAGACATCTATAATACAAAGTAGAACGATGTCTGTCTGTCTATATGTTTGTTTGTACCGAAGGATCTCGCTAATCGTTGAACCGATCGGGTTCTCCTTTACAGGGTAGCTTCTTATAGGTCCAGGGAAGGTTTATAACTATTTTTTGGGGGGTGGGACACGACCAACCTCACAAAAAAAAAGAAAATACCCCCCCCCCCAAAAAAAACTAAAATAGTGTCGTCGACTAACTTCCCCCCTCCCCCGAAAAAAAAGTTTTCTTTTAAAGTTGATGTTCGTTTTTCCTACCAAAATAGCTTCAAGAAAAAGTAAAGCCATAACAGTATATCAGTATATCGTTACCCCCCCCCCCCCCTCCCAACCATCAAAAATATTTTTTCTCGTGGTTTTACCTCAAAATGGGGAATATTCCAATAGGTTTGCCCATAATCTTCTGTCCAATGTTCATAAATGTGTTCAAAACTCGCATCAACTGAACATAAAAATAACAAGCATGATTGGTTGGTTCAAATTAGCAGTATTCAAATTTTCTAACCAATAATTTTCTTAAAGAGAAGGGGAAATTTTGATCAATATCATTTGAGATGTTTATATGGCGGATGTCCTACTTTAATGCAATGCAAACTAAATACTGGGCAAATGGATTTAGAATTCATTTAAATATTTTGGAAGATTCTCGCCTACCCTGATCAATTATTTCTCCCAGCTAGCTAATATAATGATACCCATCCCCCCCCCCCACTCCTACCCTTTAACCCATCCATGGAGGAACGTATTGACTAATATCTGAGGACTATATTATCCACCTAAATTTACCTTTTCTAGTTTTACGTCGTCATATTCATATCTTTGGTTGGAAACAAACTTCCAAACAACATTCAGAACTGCTTTGTTAAACATCAAGTCAACATCCACTAAAATAGATTCATAAATGGTTTAATTAATGGAGATATAAATACAGGGATCTAAGGGATAAGAAAATGGCCAATAAATTGATGATACACAAAATTACAACTAATAAGAAAACTTTATTATAAAACTTTTGGGAATAGTGTAATAAACAGCATATTGTCCCCTCTCTCTCTCTAGATAGATAGATAAATGGATGTAGAATAGAAATAAATAAATATTGCGTACTTTTTTAAAACTTACTGATCACAAATCAACTAAAATGAATTAATAAATATATGTTTATTCTAACAACAGATGGGTATTAAATGGAGAAACTTACCAACATTTTTGCTTTTCATTTGTCTCCTAATTTCTTCAACTTTAAAAGAATTAGCATACAATTTAGTATGGCTTTAAGCATTTCTGCGCTTGTGCACTGGCCTGATTATATGTTTTTTAATCATGGTTAGGGGCTATTTAAATTAAATGCTGTTAATTTATGGCCACCAATGGTAAAATCTTTTGTGACATTCAGACAAACGAACATTAAAATATCAGTAGTCAATCTGTTATAACAGCCGAGAAAATAACATTTTAATCCTTCTGCATAAACGCCACTTCTAGAGAAGCTAAAAATACACTTAACCCTTACAGATCGGGCCCCAATTCCCACCTTAATAGATCGGGGGGGGGGGGGGGGGGCTCAAAGAGCCCCCCCCTCTATCTCGGCTCCTGGTACAGATAAAGACGTAAATTTTTTTTCTGGTGGTTCATGTGTATTTTTAGAGAAAATTACTTTTTCTAGTCATAGCAGTCAGTCCGCTCCTTAGCCGCTTTTTATCGGCCAGCCGCTAAATTTTAAAACAGCTGTAGAGCGGCCAATTTTGCAGCTAGGATGACCAAATTTTAGGACGAACTTTTATTTTTCATAACAAAAAAATTACTTTTTCTAATCATCGCCGAAAAACGGCAAATAACGGAAACCGCAATTTTCGGCGGTTACGGCGGTAAAACGGCGGTTGGCGGCGCAAATTAATATTTTTATCTCTTTATTATTGCTCAAGGATTTACCAAAAAAAAATATAGGTCTCTAGCTGTAATAGAAGCCACGATATTCATGATATATGTCTGTAGTAAAAGCCGGACAAAAATCGGTCATAAAGTCGGTCAGGGAGCGGTCAATCGATCATAACACCACTTTTTTTAGATGGTCATTGATATCTAAGTATTCACCAAAAAAATTTTAGGTTTCTACCTTATACACAAAAGTCATAATGTAGAAATTAAGAATTATTTAGAATTTTTTCTAATTTTTTTGGCTACCCAACCGACTTTGACCGGACACCACGACCGACACAGACCAGATATCCTAATAAAATCAACTCTTGCCGACGTATAATTACTAAACTTAAAAAGTCATGAAGTTACAGCTCTCCATCTTACCTACAAAAAAAATGGGAATGAAGAAACTAGAGGGGGGGGGCCCCCCGATCTGTAAGGGTTAAATGCACAAAATAGCATAAAAATGTTATTTTTAGATAATTCATCATAAATGTTCAGCTACAGAACTGTTCAATTTACATGTTTGCTTTCGTATTCATAGGATTGCTATTCAAAAATGTGCTCCAATTCTTTACTTATTGAATTGTGCTTAAACTTAATTTTTAAAAAAAATCACCAACTTTTTGACTATTATGAAGTTTTTTGTGACCAATTTCTATCCTTGTACACACTGTATATTTTTTCTTGTCTTTTAACTATAAACTTTACTAAACCGATTGCTATTCACATATTTGTACAGTAAAATGTGCACTCAAACAACTATTTGCGCGGGAAATAAATATATATTCTGATTTCCTAAAGCATTTGACTCTGTCAATACTGTTTCTTCACTAGCAGATTTATTTATGCCTAGATAGATAAGATCATGGATAGATAAAAAGACACAATGTTTGAAAGACAGATAGAGATATAAATAAAAATAGATTGATAGATATATAGATTTTAAAAAATTGTAAGTTAGATATATTGGTATATAGATTGATAAATATATATTTAAAGAAATCAATTTTGTAACAAAAAATTTACATTATAAAATTGTTCAAACTTACCAAGATCTTTTAAAGATCTTATAGTAAATCTTCTTAATTCTTGCCATGCAGAACCTGTTTTAAACATTTCTTAACATATTTAACAAGAATGACAACATTCATATAAGAGCAACGTTCAAAATTAATCTAAATCTGACAAAATTAATTAGGTCAATTACAAAAATTATCGTTCTTATTAAGTAACAGGATCTATATGTGTTTATGTCTGTGTGTACCGAAGTATCTCGCTAACCCCTGTACCTATATGGTTCTCCTTTAAAATGTGGCTTCTCATAGGGCCTGAGAAGATTTATAACTTTTTTGAATGAGGTTACTACCACCCTCCGAAGCTAAATCCCCCTAGAAAAAGTGAACTTTAAAAAAACTAAAATAGGATGAATTGAACCCCCCACCACTTCAAGTGACCCTAGTAACTGAACAGAGTGATAAAGTTTAAAAGTAGCCTAGCACGAATAATCATGTATGATAAGTTTTTAAACATAATTTAGCTAATTTTTTATGTCCTGGCTTAAAATAGTCTTTTAGGACTTGTTTATCCTTGTTTAATCAATTCTAAAGAAATGTTCCTGAATTGAGAAGAACACCCTTTGATTCTTTTGATCCAGTAAAGATTAGATTCGGAATTTCTGAAAAAAGAGGATGTCAAAAAACAATGATTATGTCTAGAAGAGAAATAAAGAAAGTAAATTAAAGAAAACGAGGTGAAATTTCACTGGGGACATTTATTTCCCAAATTGGAGTACATTTTCGGGTGCCTTCATTGTTATCTTAGCTACCTATTCATTATGGCCCTATTGGCAGCTAAACTACTCTCCTATTGTAGCTCTATTGGCAGCATAATGACGTATTCACTTAATGTAGCTTTAATGGCAGCTTAACTATTCACCTATTGAACCTCTAATGGCTGCTTAACTACTCACCTAATGTAGCTCAATTGGCAGTTTAACTACTCACCTAATGTAGCTCTATGGGCAGCTAAACTACCCTCCTAATATAGCTCTATTGGCATCTAAACTACCCATCTAATGTACCTTTATTGGCAACTAAACTACCCACCTAATATAGCTATTTTGGCAGCTAAACTACCCACCTAATCTATCTCTATTAACAGCTAAACTACTCACCTAATGGAGCTCTATTGGCAGCTAGACTACTCATATAATGTAGCTCCTTTAGCAACTAAACCACTCATCTAAAGTAACTCTATTGTCAGCTAAACTATTTACCTATTGTAGCTCTATTGTCAGATAAACTACCAACCTACTGTAGCTCAATTGACAGCTAAGCTACCAATCTATTAAGGCATTATTGGCAGCTAAACTACTAATCAATCGGACATCTATTGGCAGCTAAACTACTCACCAATTGGGGCTCTATTGTCCGCTAGACAATTGCTGTGAACTTCCTTAATATTCTCATACTGAGAAAGTATTAATATATTCTTCGTGTTCAAATCTAAACTGAAAATAGAAAACAATAATAGAATGATAATATAGTTAGTTATATTATATCTACTTTTTGAATTGATTAATAAAGACTGTATTTATAACTAACAGCTATGTCCCTAGAGGCCAGTGAGGTAGGAGGTGGTTTTTAAGTCTACCCCCATTTCAAATTCTAGTTATAAAAAGAAAAAGTAAAAAAAATCTCTTGATTGGGTGGTGGTACTTTCCCACCAAAAAGTTTTACACATTCTCAGGACCTATGGTAAGCTCAATTGTAAAGAACATTCATAACCGACCAGCTGTTAGAGAGATTCTTCAGAACAAACAAACATTTAGACATCCTAATACTTTTAAGGATTATTAGTGCATTTATTATGTAATTAATAAATCTCTAAAAAATAACTTACCATCTAAATACAAGATTAATCAAATATAAATATTTAAAAGAAAAAACTAAATGTTCAATAAATGATTGTCAATATAATTAACTATCTATTTATCAAATACGCACTTTTACTCTATTTAAAAACATTGGGAAAAAGTGATTGATGCAAAAAAAGCAGTAACATAATACTAGTTAATTATGGCATCGTATTATATACAGCTTACCGCAGATATTAAAATTAAAAATTAAAACCAGCTTTGTTAGTTCCGAATGGCCTAATGGGCTAACAAAATTGGTATTAATTTTATGATTTCTATTATAGTATTTGTGGAAAATTGTTTGTAATACAATATTATACATTATTTTTCAGTATTGCTGAGAACTGATTCTAATCCTGCGGATATTAATCGGTTTCGAAGCCATACTGGAAAAAGTATTACTTATCCTATTTGCTTAAATAAAAACTTACTTTAAAATTGAGCCATATTTTTGAGAAATCTTATGAAAATCTAGAAACGGTATTTTTCCAACTTGGCTCAGGATTTTTACACTTCCAAACACACCCTACAATAAAAAAAATCATTATTTAAACAAAATTATTAAGAAATACATTTTACCCACAAATAGGTAAATTGATCGTAAAATACATTTCTATGTATGACAAAACATTAATACTATTGGATAACAAATACTTTATTTCAATGGATGTATCATTAATTGAATCTTAAACCAGATAATCATATACTCAAATAGAGTAAAACTTGTAGCTGGCTAAATTAACGATACCTCTATCCACATCCTTGCTCTATCCCCTGCGTTCCTACTGGATGAAAGAACGGACCAAAATTTGATGTTTTTCTCCTGTCATAATATTCACGTACGTATAATTTACATCCATTTTTTTCTGCTCTTATTATAAACCGATTCATGTTTTTTTTCTTATAATAGTTCTAATTTGGATTATTCTAATGTACATTCAAAGGATAATTATTCATAAATATTTTGACTTTGAAAGAATTTGGTTACACAATTAATGAATCTCTATAAAGTTAAACTATTTGGCACATTATCAAGCGACTAAAATACAAAACACGCCACTAAATTATAGTGCAATTAACAACAATACAAAAAGGAGTTTCGTCAATTTAAAAAGGTGATTTTTTCATTTTTTCAAATGCAAAAGGATTTTTGGTACTTGCTTACATGTGGTAGACTGGAGCACCGAAACCCCCCCCCCCCCGCTTAGTTTTGACAAAAATAAAAAATAAGGGGGGGGGGGGTAGTTTTTTAATGTCTGGAAAACGGCAAGGAGGAAAAAAGCAAGGCAAGGCAAAGACTTAACTCCCCCCCCCTTAATTTTGAAGAAAATCAAAAATAAGGGGGGGGGGTAGTTTTTTTCACTGTACAACACGCCAGAAAGTTGAGTGAGGTAAATCAAGTAAATCCAGTATGCCAGAGGGGAAACCTTATTACAGGGATATTCATGTTTTGGGGCATAATTTCCTTATTTATTGACTGATTTTAGTAATTGATGTATCCCTGAACAGGTAGTCTTAAGGAGAATATATCAGAAGTGTTTTCACGGGGACAGTACCCCCCCCCCTTATTTTTGATTTTTGTCAAAACTAAGCGGGGGGGGGGGGGGGGTTTCGGTGCTCCGGTCTTCACATGTAAGCAAGCACCGGATTTTTTTTCATAGTGATAGTTTAAATCATTTTTTAATCTAGTGCAGTTCACGGTAAAATGTTCCTAGGATCGAGTATCTACAGAAGTCAATGATTAAAGGCATAAATACTTGACAAAATACTTATTTTACGACGTTTCAATCAATCAAGCTTTCTCTGTGAATCATTGGATCTTGGCTATAACAGATTTGTTGTAGGCCTTCTAATGTAGCTCATAACGATGTATGACAATAGTATGTACGTTCAGCTTGTAGCCTTTAGATTTTATAGATTATTGAAGATAATCCTTCCCAGGAACATTTAACCGTGATACTGATCTAGATCCAAAGTAAGAAAACTTACTTTTGGACCAGGAGGAGCAATATTATTGATTCCTAAAAAAATAAAAATTTAGATTTGGTCTTTTGGGACTAAAGCGTACTTGAATGCTTTAAAATAAGAAAAAAGTAAAAAATTCCCCCCAAAAATGGAAAATTATAAATAAATGGCAAATATCCACAATATGTAATACGTATAGATGTTTAACCCAGACAACTACCTGGTCCCTGCCTTGGGGACCCTTTTCGTCTACTAGCAAATTGTTTTTTTTTTGTAGCGACTTGGCTGTGTTGATATTTACGATGTTGTTGGCTGATATTGAAAGACCCAATTGAAAGTCAGCACAGGGTAATGACTTATAGTTATTTACCCTCCCCCCCCCCCCTCTATTGTTTTACTCAAATGACAAAGATATACCAAACTACTTTGAGAGGTAGACATCCAATTACTTTATGTAATGTCTGGAAATTAATTTTAACTTTTTAGTAATTAAAGTAATTTAAAGCTAAAACAAGGATGACAACATCTATAAGTAGCGAAGAAAGAAAATAACTCATGGAAGGACAAACAGACAAAATGAATTATAGAAAAGATGTTCAGTTGAAAAATATGCAATAATGCATAGAAATCACGAAACCTTCCTGAAAATAAAATATCTTTAATGTCTTTTTACGCATGATCGACAGAATGAAAGACAAAGTAAATTATACAATTTACAGTATGCGTTACGAAAAATGACCGGTCTTTAAAATGGTCTAGCCCCCCCCCCCCCTGTAATGAAGTTGTAACCCTATTTTTTGTATGTGTGATCTTTATATACATATATAATGGTGTTTGTTGCGGTAAATTAGACCAAAGAACAGTTTCCGACATTCAGCAGGCTATAAAAGAAGAAATTCAAAATGAAAAAATTCAGACCCTTATTTTTTGAAGTAAATTTTACTTAAGCCGAAAAATCACATAGTAAAATTGAATTAAGCATAGTGGTTGTGTCAAGTTTTATCTTCAGCATAAGATTCTGCTTCCATAGACACCTTACCCGACAAGTCATACAAGTCATTTGAGTCCAAAAAGTATGTATCTGTGGTATCCGCCGAGGATAAATGGCAGACACCGGAGTTCAATTAGATTACGGCAGTGTGACAGACGTGGACACCTTACTATAGAGAAGCTACGCTTCTCTAGCTTTCACTAGATAATGATCAACATCTATTTTCAGTTGTCACTTTATTGAAGGGTTAAGAGATACTGCAGTTATATACAACAAACAATAATTACATGGATAGGAATAAATAATCATAACATGAAAGCATAAATAATACATATACAATGGTCAGTTTGGGCAATAATGATTCCCCCATCCCTGGAAAGGGTGGGGGAGAATTAAGAATACAGTTAACCATAATAAACATGACAGATTCAAATCATTAATTCTAAGCGTAGGGAGGGGGTCACTAGACCCCTTCCCCAGGACTCGGGGGAGGGCCATTGACCCTCCACCGAACCCCAGATCAGGGGTGCCATAGACATGGCTCACGGTTGCCGAATACCACAACTCTCCCCTCGGAAGGCTGGGAGGTGGTTTCCCTATCAGACTTCCGACAGTGGTTGAGGCCTTCGGCCCGCTCCTTAGGGCTAAAATATATATACAAACGATAATGATTCAATGGAATCCTAGTGGTGAGTATCTTCTTAGGGTTGATGGGCTCCCAATGTGGGATAGAAGGCAGAGGCTGACTTGGGTTGGATACGTTGGTCAGCGCCGGCAGGTATCAGGTTTGCTGGGGGCACAGTTGTTGCTGGAACGGTCAGCAGTGGGACCTGCGGGTTGTTGTTGGCAGCGGCTGGGGCACTGGCTGCCAGGTTGATTGTCTGAGCAGCGGCCTGTCCTCCTGAGGGCCGCGGGGTCTGCCAGAGGGCGGTCCTGGCCTACCTGGGCGGTCATGCCCGCTGTCAGTTGATTTCATAGACACCATTTCCTCGGCTGCTTCCCTGCCGATGGGAATGGCATCCCAGTCCACTGAAAAGTCCCGGGACTTGGCATGGTTGAGCCTGGCTCTGGCCAGCGCCTTCCTATACAAAGCTGGATGGTACAGGAACACTTGTGATATCGCATTCAGGGCTGCCCGGACTCCTCCTTGTGCTGCTGCCAGAGAAATGATGGTTAGGTCCCCCAGCAGTTTGAGGATCAGCAACAGCAAGCACAGGATGGCGGCGCCATCTCCCCACTCGTGGATGGCTTGTCTAAATCCTGCCCAGACATCCAGGGCTGCCTCTCCTTCCTCCGCCAGTCGGTCAATGTTGTAGGACACTATCCCATGGTCTCCTGTGGCCGAACAGCTGCCTTGCTGAACGCAGGAGCCATAGGATAGGCCGGTCAGCATGGCACTCTTGTATGCTGGGAACGCCAGCAGTTGTTGCCAGTCATTCAACTCAGCCTGCGAATACAAACCACCTGAACTGAAGTCATCTAAGGGTTCTGTCAACAACTGCTTAGGCGTATCCAGCGGGGGTGGCCTCTTCTTGGGAGCAGGGGTTAACTCTATCCAGCCTTCCTCCGCGTGCACAGTCAGGGGGTAGGTGGAGGAACAGGGAATCTTGGTGGCGTGCTCACTGTATACCCGTGTCACAGCGTCTACAAAACCTGTGGGCTCCACTGGCACTTTGTCCCAACACTCCTTGTGTTCGCGGACAACATACTTGTGCCTTTGGCAGGTCAGCTGCAGCAGGATGTCTCCCCTCAGTACCGAGAACGTGCTCCCCTGGACACGCACCGGGTGGGCCGGATCTAGTTGCTGGAGCTTCCAGCAGTTGGCCGCTACTTCTTCTGCTGCAGTGCTTCTCATGCGCGTTTCCAGGGTAAATCCAATATAACCTGCATGGATCTGTGCTTGAAGGGGAACGTCAACATCCCTGGCCGACACTCTGGGCAGCGCAGCCGCGGCTGGGTCAGCTGCCACGAACAACGCTGGATGGTTGGTGGCATGGGCCTCGAAGTCGCAGTTCACAATTGAGGTGGGGTTGGTCATGTTGATGAAAAACTGGGCCTGATGGTCAACCAGATATGCATCCCTCACCAGGCTGGGCTGGAGGCTGCGGATCAGCCTCAAGGGGCAATCTCTTCCCAGGTGGTCCCACACGTAGGTTGCTTCCCCAGTGATACAGGACAGCTCAGAATGGGGACACTCGAGGGTCAGGTGGTCAGACTGGGACTCCACCCGTCCATCCTCCACCACATAGGTCTCCTCCTTGACCAGCAGCCGCCGCTCCTGGAGCACTAATTCATTGCGGTAGAGCTGGCCCTCAAAGTGGACGTCCTCCCCCTCGCAACCCACCCCCTCGGGGCTGTTGACGAGGGCGCCCACCATATCAATGGTGAAGAACAGGGGGTGGTTCAGCTGGAACGTCAGTGGCTGGGTCTTGCCTGGCAACGTGTATACTCGGTTCCTGGCCAGGTCTCGGCACGCTTCTGGGTCTATCTTGGTTGGCCTCATGAGGGTGGGGACCGAGGTCACCTTGAGGTGACCCCATACCCCACACCTGAATGTCCACTGGGACACGGTGAGCTGACAGCTGAACCCAGTGGTTTCCCTCACCTTGACTTGCTGCAGGACGTGGATGTCATGGCCCAGGGGCACCTCCTGGTGTAGGGGCTCCGTGTCACACATCTTTTCTTTATTGTAAGACGTGACATGGGTGGGGTTGGCACAGTCCCACCCCACCAGGACGTAGCTGGTTGTAGGCCACACGGCTGCCAGCAGGAGGCCCCACAGGACCATCCACCAATGGGAGAGGCTTCCAGGTAACCATCTTCCTCGTACACGCGGCTGGGGATCTCCGGCTCTGGTCACGGCTGCTTCTTGGGGCTGGACACGGCTGGGCTGCTCCTGGCTAGATACAAATTTCCATTGAGCGTTATCTGTATGCGGCCGAGGCACCCCGATACCCTCCCCAATGACAGACTGGCAAGCGACTGGCACTTGCCTGGGTGTCGGCTCCCCTAGCCCTAAGTGCTCCCTTCCCTGGTCCAAGGCATGCCCAGTGGCATGGGGCTGAAGTGCATGTGGCACAGGCTCGCCCTTACTCAATGCCCTCCCCTGCCCTAGGAACTCAGGTGCATGTGGCACAGGCAAGTCCTTATTTTCCCAAATTTCAATCTCCCCAACCTCAGGTGCAGGGGGCACAGGCAAGGCTGGGTGTTTACAATGTTTTGGATACAACACATTTAACAAATTCAACTTATCCTGATGGTGAGCCGCTGGGTTCCCTTGGCTGGTAGAGGGCTCTGGATGGCAGGTAGCTGGACTCTCCCTGCAGGCTGGTGGCGCTGGCTGGCATGTAGCTGGGCTCTCCCTGCAGACTGGTGGCGCTGGCTGGCTGGGGGTGACGGGTGTCACCCCTTCCTCTGGGACCGCTGGCTCGTTCCAGGACTCAGGTCTCTCGGTGGCGGCGACGGTTGTCGCCCCAGACATCAGGTTGGAGGCTGGCTCGTTCCAGGATCCAGGTATCTCGGTGGCGGCGACGGTTGTCGCCCCAGGCACAAGGTGGGAGGCGCTGGATAGCACCCCCCCATCATCCCAGGTGGCGACGCCGGGTGGCGTCCCATACATCGATGCAGAGGTGCTGGCTAGCACCTCCTGCCTCTCTCGTTCAGCGGCTGCCAGGGCCTCCCCGTACACCGTCTCAGGGACGCTGGGCAGCGCCCCTCCACTCTTGCTGGGTAGGCTCAGTCGGGCAGGTTCCATCATGTTGAGGCTGAAAGGCTGGGGCCTCAGCACCTCTGGCTCGGCTATGTTGTTGGGCTGTACCAGCTCTGGCCCCAGATGGTTAAGACTGAAGCCTAGGCCAACCCGGTTGGGTTCAGCCGCGCCGCCCAGTACGTTGATCCTAGCTGGGACAGTCCCGAACTGCGGCATCCCATCGGCTCGGTCCGCAGCTCTGGGGGCGGCTGCTTGCGGTGGTGGTGCTGGGGGCGCGCTCCCTTCCATATGGGCCACTCTGCTGGGCTTCCCTGGAGGGGCACCCTTGTCGGCGGTGCGCCTGCGGCTGGCTACCTGGGCCCAGTCAGCTCTACAATCGGCCGCCGTGTGACCGTCATAGTGGCAACGCTCACACTTGGCAGAACGGTCACGGCGTGGCTGGGTGCGCCTCTCCTCTAGGCTAACTTCCACAGGCGTTGGACAGTCTCGAGCTCGGTGGCCTCTCCCCTGGCAGCGGTAGCAGCGGCCTGGAACCTTGTCATCTGGAGCGACCTTCCCCATCTGGTGGAGACCCGGAGCCAAGGAGCCAATCTCCATTGGCTCCGACTCGTCATATTGGGGCAACTGGATGCAGGCAGATCCAGTCAGCCCGTCGGTCGAGTCCACTAAGCACACACCTTCCTTCAGCTGCTTAGTAACCATGGTCACGGTGAACATGGCCTTGCGAGTGTACTCAGGTACACTCGCAATTTCATGGTTCATCATGAGGCGTTTTACATTGGCGTTACGAATTCCACGATTTAATTCGTCCACCAACAACTCAAGATCCTCATGGTTGTAGGCGTCCCTATACAAGGCGCACTTTGTTGATATGTACGCCTGTATAGGTTCTGTCGAGTGTTGCTTGTAATCCCTAAACGCTTGTTTAAGCGTTTGGGATTCAAAAGCAGGGCGAAATAGCAATTCACACTCGGTCTTGACCTGTTCGTAGGTCAAGGCTTGGCCTGCCTCGCCAAACAGATGGGACGCCATTTCCGCCGCTTGCCCTACCAATGACAGTAGTAGGGCGTTGCGGCGGTTGAGGGAATCATGAGGTGGCACGCGGTAAGCCGCCCATGACATCTCAAGTCGGCGGATATGTGCCGACCAGGACTGCTTGGGCGGCCCTCTAAACTCCGGCAGATTGCTCAGCATCAGCTTGCGGTACTCGGCTGGGGCCGGCTGAGGGTCATCCTGGAGCCATCCTGGGGCTTGGTCACCTCCTGGGACTTGATGCTGGTCCATTGGGTCAACGGTGAAACGGCGGGCACAAAGTTATACAGTACTACAATGAATGGGTTGTCACTTGAGGCTTCCTAGCCTAACAGCCAACACTGTTTGTATCACTAGGTTGGGAGTTTTAGTTGCAAAGATATAACTTAGCTGTACTTATCAATAGTTAGGTGTTGAGGTAGATAGATGTTGAGGGTCTGAACTGCTGTCAGGAACTGATTGGGTTTTCCCTTATCACACTAGAGCTAGGAGGAAAGAAACTTGCAATTCTTTATTTGCTAAAAATACCCCTGTTAAATGCTATGGAGTAGCTCCGCTCTGGTGTGAGAGTGTGTGTGTGTGTGTGTGCGTGGAATCTTCTGTCCTTGTAACGCGCGTTCGCGCCGTCAAATCCGCGCACACGGGGAAAACGCGCTCTCACCCCTCAGCTCGCTCTCTCATTGGTCCGCTTCGTCCGTTGGATTTATGATATTTTCCGCGCTCTGTTGCGCTACCCGTGAATGGCGCTCTGTGTATCCGATCGCTAGCTCCACACTACAGCCGGACTTAGTCTAGTGTGGGTAGGAAGGGGGGAAGCGCGTGAGGGGACGGGGGTAACTCCGTCCGTTCCCCCTGTGAGGGAGGGGGGTAACTGTGTGCTGGTGTAATAGGGCCTTTGCTTCTTAATCTTGGGCTTATCTGTTATATCACCCTGATTGTATTTGCCTTCAATGGAGAGGGGCCCCTCCCCTTCCCTTGGAATAAGGGGTGTATTGTTTTTGTGCTGTGGGCTTGAGATTGTTTTGATTATATTACATCTAGCTTTTATTTTTGTCCTTATCACAATTGCATAACAGATTTGTTGACCAACTCTGTTCTATTTTTAGCTGTTATCACAATACACAGTAATCCAAGCCTGTTCTATTCTTAGATTTATCACAACACAACAATTTGTTTGCCAAGCTTTGCTCATAAATCTATTGTTTGGCCATCACACTAGGGTGGTAATCCCTGCAAATGTGATATAATATCTGTCTTCTAGATGGGTGGCTGCGTTGTAGCTTCTCAGGATAATCGGGGTTGACGTAGTTTTTCTCTGTTCTGGTGCACTACACCCGTATGTTAGCTCGCAGCTCGCAGCTATGTGGCATGTTTCAGCCTATCGGCGGCAGGGAATGTCCCGTCCTGCTAGCGCCACTGGTTCGGATCCTGCTATTTCTTGCAGTAAAGTTGGCCTATTTTCAGCCGTCTACACGTATTTGGCTTGTTTCAGCCGGTCCGCAGGCCTGTTTCAGCCCTTTTGGCGCTCAATTCTCCGTTAGATATCAGCGCTGCTCGCGGTTATTCGTCAGATTTCGCTGTTTCGCTTCCACAACTGCCGGATGCAGAGTTAAACTTTGCTGTCCAGGGTGGGTAATTCAGGTTGCTTGCGTCAGTTTTGCCAGATTCACTGCTGGGAGTACCTTAGCCTCAGATGCGCGTCTGCTCTACACTTGTGGTTCGCCGTAATCTCACACAGCTGTCACCAAAGTTGTGGTATCCGCCGAGGATAAATGGCAGACACCGGAGTTCAATTAGATTACGGCAGTGTGACAGACGTGGACACCTTACTATAGAGAAGCTACGCTTCTCTAGCTTTCACTAGATAATGATCAACATCTATTTTCAGTTGTCACTTTATTGAAGGGTTAAGAGATACTGCAGTTATATACAACAAACAATAATTACATGGATAGGAATAAATAATCATAACATGAAAGCATAAATAATACATATACAATGGTCAGTTTGGGCAATAATGATTCCCCCATCCCTGGAAAGGGTGGGGGAGAATTAAGAATACAGTTAACCATAATAAACATGACAGATTCAAATCATTAATTCTAAGCGTAGGGAGGGGGTCACTAGACCCCTTCCCCAGGACTCGGGGGAGGGCCATTGACCCTCCACCGAACCCCAGATCAGGGGTGCCATAGACATGGCTCACGGTTGCCGAATACCACATATCAAGACCTCAAAATCTATGATTTTTCGGCTTAACCAAAATTCACTTAAAATACATAAGGGTCTGATTTTTTTCAATTTGAATATTTTCTTTCATAGCCTGCTGAATGTCGGAAAATGTTCTTTGATCTAATTTACCGCAACAAACACCATTATACATGTATATAAAGATCACACATACAAAAAAAGGGTTACAACTTCATTACAGGGGGGGCTAGACCATTTTAAAAACCGGTCATTTTTCGTAACGTGTACTGTATGCCCTTTATTATTTTAGAATCTTTAAACCAAATCTTTAAGCCATCTATCTTCAATAGTAGCTAAGAAAATCCTATTTTCCCCATAGCGTTAAGTGAGGACGGACTGACAGACAGACACAATGGTTTATAGAATAGAGTAGTTTCGCTACTTAAAATAAATAAAAAAAAAACAATATAAAAATAATTCAAAAGGTACCTTGTACTTCTTTCTTATTCCTTTGATTTTCAAGCCAAGCCTTTACAATTAGAATACTAAATAACACAACCAAGAGTGCTGTTAACATTTTTACTTCTTGTCTGAAATATTATAGATTTAGTAAGGTGAAGCTACTCGATAATTAGGTCTGTATATACCTTTAAAAACTTTATTTGATAAAAATATGAAATGACAATGTAAAAGAACAACATTCCACGTATAATAATTTTCTATGGTGGCTTAAGATTAAATTAATTTTCGCTGGACCAAAGCGGGTTCTTGGCAATACTTGAAAATGTTTACAGTATTATAATGAAACCTATACTAATAACGAAATTAATGCGGAAAAACATCACCTATACGTGTTTTTCAGCTGTCGTTGGGGGGCAACACATCGTAAAATTGACGACCTCTCCATTTGGCCCCCCAAGTATTACTATATATTTATTTTACTTGTTGGTTATACCTTATTCCTAATTATAATGACTTTAAAAGGAAATAGAAATATAAATCATTACAGATTCAACCCGGTTTTGTTGGCCCGGGCCTCCGATTAAAAAGTATACTAAGCTTTGACTACATTTGCCATTATACTAAAAATAATTTGCAAGGGCGAATATGTGCATAAGCAGCGCAGCAATTTTTAGGAAGGGTTTACAATTCTTTTCTTTGGACAAATGAATATTTTGTGGGTAGATAGAATGATTTCATAATAAAGAAATTAAAAAAAAATTGCATTGTAAAATCAGAAAATTGCGGCGTTTGAATACATTATCAATTTATTCAATTCACTGTAATAAAGGGATGAGCGAGCAGATAATTTAACTAAGGGTCGCACGGAATAAGTCTATTTATAGAGCAGTTGCAATTTGCAATGCTACTAATAATACATAAACATTGCTGGATCTAAAGGGATAAGACATGTACATCCCCATTGACAATACACAAAATTACCCCTTCTGTAGGATAACATTTATTGGTTGAAACATTTGGACACTTAACTAAATGAACCAATAAATTAAAATTCATTTAAAACTCCAAAGTTGTAAGCCAACAAACAAGACTTTGGAAGGAGGGGGGGGGGGGCCCGGGGGGGGGGTAGTTGTAATGAACAGATCGCACCAATTAAACTGGCCGATTCTATAAACTTAATTTACTTTTACCCCAAAACTTTATATATATATGGGATGGTTTTAGGCTAATTAAGAAAGGGGTTAGGGGTGACGCAAATAGTATTAAATAAAATCACATAATACACCTAGTTATAGAAATACGTTAATCACTTTTAAATTCACAAATATACAAATAAAACCATTCTTATTTATTAAATACTACCATTTTATAACTGGTTAAAGCCTTAAGCACTAAACTCTACTACTTGACTTTAAAGGAGAACAATTCTTAAGCCAAAATTTATCATAATTTACAGCAAAATATATGGATACTATGTTACATAAATATGCTGTAATTTTAATGTGAAAATGCCTGAAAAACCATTCAGCTATAAAATGCAATTATATAATCCTAAATTTATACTCTAGCAGACAAGCCATTATATGAAGAGATATTTATTAAGGTTAGAAAATTAATACTTTTAAAAAAAAGGAAAATTATATACATAATTAGCGCAACAATAAAAAAGGGAAAAGAAAGTGGATAAAAACTATACGGGTTTCCACCCCCTACCCCACTTTAACACCCCTTTACAAGGTACTACATTCTTGATAACTGCCAAGGGAGGTGTAAAGTTAAAAAAAGTTACCCAACTCCGTCTTATATTTAAGGTGGTGTGAAAAAATTGCGCGTTTTTTTTAGTAAGTTCATTAACTGAACTGATTACTCCCATGGTAAAACCCTGTGCACGATTTTTCACTGTTTTTTTTTAAACTATGGAGACTGCATCATTAAAATTTTAAAGGTATTTTAATAAATCATTGAAAATTGAATATGTATAAACCTTATTATATTAGACTCAAATCTATAATATAAAGTAATAAGGTCTTTTTGTCTGATCTCTAAAATAGCTGGTCTGATAAGTTTGTGCTTTTCTGGGAACCTTTAGAAATGCCTTGGAGTGGTTTTAGGCAATTTTTCTAGCACTTCCCTTTTGTCCTTTAAAGTCCAAAGGTGTTGGTTTTTGGCTATTTATATTTTTCAGATTTTGGTCTTGTGGTTTTGTTAAGCTATTTTCTAGCCACTTTGAAAACAGATAATAATGTGCGTACGACTGTAGTAGAATTGCTGAACTCCTTAGCACTAAAGTAAAATTTATAATTTTCAAACTTTATCGAAGTGAACCATGACGCACCGCGCGTCATATTATTGTGAACGAAATTTGTACGCATAGATATGTTACTATGTAATCTTGGATCTGAAAGGATAAGACAAAGGCCGATAAATTGATGTTCATAGTCATACCAAATGATGATACACAAAATAACTATTTATGTACATTACAATTAATGGTTAAAACGTCTGAATCTAATGAACCAACCAATCAAAATACAATAAAAGTCCCCAAAGTTGCAAGGAGACGAATAACAGTATTATAAAACTTTAGGGACTAATGTAATAAACTGCCTAAGTCTCCACCCTCTCTTCATATAACGAAGATAAGGTCATGCACAGTTAGATTGGGGATGGGGGGGGGGGGTAAAGGATAGATGGGTTAAAGAGAAGGCACAACGAACATTAAATTATACTTGAAACCACAATTTCTCATTGGTTTGCTAAATAAATTGGGGACTGACATTAAATCTTTTTTAGCCGATAAACTTGATCTATAGAAGAGGGGTATTATATGTTCATCGTTATTGGGGATGTGCATCAATTTATTTTAGACCCATAATATTTTCAAATACAATTAAAAACTAATCTATGTTATTCGAAATTTTAGATGTTAAAAAATGATATCTGAATTAGTAATTTTAGGGTGTTGGATATCCCCATAAAGAAATAGGTTGGTGCACATTTGAGTCTAGAGGCGAAACCATTCGTAACATTAATAAAATTCAAAGGTTGCGTGAGTATAAAGTTTAACTAGGTTTCGTGATTTTCAAATTTTTTTCCTGATATATTTTTCCAAGTGTGAACTTGAAGGGTCATCTCAAAAAACGCCTATCTCAGAAAACGCCTTTTTAAGAAAACGCCTATAGGCATTTAATGAAATAATTTAAATGTATGATATTCATATATTTATGTTGAACATCTACACAAATATTTCAAGCATAAATTTAGCTATATAATCAAATCAATATGAAAACTAATAAGTTTTATTGTTATATAATCTTGTTTCATCACTTATTTTGTGATACGATTGGAATGCCAATGTTCCATGATTTAAGATGTTCTTATAAAAAAATTAATGTGACAATAGCTCTAGAAAGGTTTATTACCCTATAATTTAAATCTGTTTTGGCATTTTTATAATTTTTATGTTATGGTAGGAACACCATTATAAAATCACCGCTAGTGTGGTACCTGTTTTAAGATGTTCCAATAAAAAAGTTGATATGACAATAGCTCAAGAAAGGTTTATTACCCTATATAATGTTATACTTTTTCAAAATTTCAAAAATTTTGTGACATGGTAAAAACACTATTATAAACATAACTAATAAATTGACCGCTAGTTTGGCAAGTTTTGAGTTTATTAAATGGTACATAATCATCAGTAGAAGATTATCATTCACAATGAAACTAATTACTTTGTTTCTTTTATTATTTAAGTTAAGTTATTGTTTATCTATCCAACTTCACAAACACACTTTTTTACACCATGTGAAAGAAGATGGTTATGTAACATCTGTTGTTAATGACACTAAAGTTAAAATTAATAAAAGAAAAGTGTTAACCTCATTAGTACTAGATGGGTACTGTTTCCGTCGCAAGGACATTCATGGAAAAAGAGGAGAAATTGGTTCACAATTAAGGTGATTTAATTATTATCAGTTATGAAATAAAAGTAAGAGGAACAAGAACAAGAAGGACAACAAGAACAAGAAGGACAACAAATAGAACGACAAGAGCAACAAGTTACAGAACAGGACTCAAGCAATATTAATTTCAATAACCAAGAACAATATGACCAAGAACAACAACAACAACAACAATATTATGACCAGTACCTTCTTCAACATACATACCAACCACACTACACAGAAAACTATCAATTCCAATATTCATACTATAATCAACCATACCAAACAGAATCCAATTTTTATGGACATTATGAATCACAAGAAACTCAATTATTAAACACATTAGGGTTGAAAAAATCTGAATCTCAATTTGACACCCCTGCTGATGGAAATTGTTTATTTTGGGCAATAATGGACCAAACAGGGATAGATCACCAGATGTTAAGAAAAATTGCTGTTTCAAGAATTTCACAAATGATAAGTGAAAATATTTTATTTTGGCTAGAAACAGAAAATCTCTGTAATTGGATTCAAAGAATGGCACAAGATGGTGTGCATGGAGATTCCTATGCTCTTCAAGTATTAAGGTATATTCTCTTATTAATGTTTCTAATAAAAGGGTGAAAATATCTTTAAGTACTGAAAATCTTTAGTAAGTATTATAAAGTAATGTGAATATTTTTATATTCCTAATAAGAGGGAGAAAAAATAATTCGGAATGATGGAATTATAAGATATTTAAATCTAAACCTAAAAAACTTGTTTTATTTAGTAATCATTTTGAACGTGACATAATTGTTGTGTTGAGTCGGTCTAATCCAGCAACTTGTATCCAAAATTGTTACATAACGACTCGGGCATACACCTTAAAAAGGTAAAAAAATTTCATTTGATTATTAGATTAACTAGGTTAAAAATCACGCAACCTTTGCTTGTTCACATATTGTAATAGTTATTTCTTGCATCGTATTATAAACGGCTTTCCGCGGATATAGAATGTACAATTATAAGATCAAAACTATTTTTTTTTAGCCCCGAGGTGTATTAACATACAAAATAGTTTTTTTTTTGTCTGTCTATGTAAGTAATTAGCTATGTGTTCTTTAGAGCTGACCCGATATTGCTACTATACTTTGAAGAGTCTGATGTGTCTGCTGGTCATTATCAAAGTTTGCAATTTCTACCAGATTCAAAAATTATGCAATTGTATGATTTTAACAGAAGAAGGGATATATCAAGGATCCATACTTCAAGTGTTTCATCTCTGCCTGGAAGCCCCTTGTTTAGCAGCTCTACAACTGAGCACAGTAAGGCAATATTTAAATTTATCAAAATTGTGTACTTCAAATATAAGAACTACTTCATGAATTAGACTATAGTTATTTAATAGCGCAGCTACTCTAAACTTTTCAAAATTGTATTCTTTGAATAAAGCTTTGAATAAAACAAACAAATGAATCTTTTAATAACCAAACCATTAAAATATATTTTTCTTTTAAAAACACAGCTACTCTAAAAAACTATACATTTAAAAATGTACTGAAATAAACTAATTAAAATATATAATTAAGGTTCAATGATTATCGGAAAAAGAAGAAATGACAACATCATAAGTGCACCACCAAAAAAAAGAAGAATTGGGGGTGTTAATTCAAGCCGGGCAGAAATAGATTTTGAGAGTAGCACACTATCTTATTTAGATTTATAACTTTATGTATATAATAATAACAAATATTTTAAATATATATGACTATTATTTTAATAAAGAATAAAACATGTAAACTTTTTATTTTATTTAATACTCATAGGCGTTTTTTGAAATAGGCGTTTTTTGAGATAGGCGTTTTTTGAGATAGGCATTTTTTGAGATAGGCGTTTTTTGAGATAGGCGTTTTTTGAGTATAGCCAACTTGAAAATCTAAAATTTTTAAAATATGTTATCTAATTCGTTAGCTTTAAAACTTAGGTTGGTTCTAACTGGCAGTTTTCAAATTTTAATTTATTACTTCCGAAAAGTCAAGACAAAATATCAGGGCTGTTAGTCTCAAGCAATCAAACAAATATGACAATAACCCTATTCAAAGGATTTTTCTCGTATTCATTCGAAACTGGTGGATAGGAACCGGTTCTCATCCATACGAAAAAACTATGTCTAGCATTGTATTATATCTACGAATATAAAAATGTACAATCATAAGATTAAAACCAGTTTTTTTAGCCCGTGCCTTCGGCACCTCGGGGCTAAAAAAACTGGTTTTAATCTTAAAATTGTACATTCTATATCCGCGGAAAGCTGTTTATAATACGATGCGAGAAATAACTATTAAAGCATCCAAACGGGCTTAAAATTTAGCCTTTGTCGCGGCTGCCGAGCCCTGCCAAATATCTCGCACGGCTAGAGAAAGAGCACAAAATTTCATCTATGTTTCAAAGCCCCCAGTTGAAATTAAACAGATAATTTTGCACACGCACAGCTTGTTCTATAAAACGTAGGATCCCTCACACTGATTATTATTCCTTCTCATCAAATATCTAAAGTTGTGAAATATAATTCTTTCGTATCATTATTATCTTTTATTTCTAGCGAAGCTACTCTATAATATGAGATATCCTTCTGGGGAAAACTTAATTATCTCAGCTCCTTTTCAAGATAGACGTATGAAATTCTCAGGGATCATTGAAGTTATCATTCTACATATACAAGATTGTTATAATTATTGGGGTGTTAGATTGATTCCTTGAGTTTTCATGATTTTCTCAACTCCTATTCAAGATAGGTCTCTGAAATTCTCAGGGATGAAATCATTTCACATTCTACATACTCCCATCAAGTTTCATTGAGATTGGTTATCCGGATGTATTGTCCATCCATTATTTTTAAGATTTGCAACTTATGGATGTTGTCATACTTGTTGGCTTAGCAATTTCTAACTCGGGATATACAAATTTTACCCATTAGTATAAATATTTCTTTTTTCTGGTTTTAATTTCTCTTATTATAAAGTTAGTATGTTTTTCAACCTATTTTAAAAAAATTACACTATTCTAAGACATGAAGATATATTTCGATTTTAGCAATCATTTTCAATTCATTTTGTCTCTTGTAGAAGTGAATCAAGCAATTTTAGCTTAGTCGTTTCTCTTGTAATTTTTACGTTACCAGAAACCTCTAGAAGCACTTGAGAAAGGGCTTGGGGGGAAATCTGACCATTCACTTTTCATATAAGTTTTTTTTTGGAGTGGGTTATTTATTTCAGGAAAGGACTTTTCTAATATGACGAAATTCGGGATACTTTGGCCAAAAATTATTAAAATTTATTACATTTATACTTTTTTTTATATGCACTATAAAGCGCATATAACTTCTTAATAAGGTTGAAGGTATCATGCGCTAAACCTTCAATTAGCAAATATAACGCTTCACTGTAAAGAAGCAATATGTAGGTCCAGCGGTTTGCAAGATCTTAGGCTAAAATCAGTCATTTAAAACTTTTACAATATGATAATTATTTTGGACTAACAAGGTAAAAGAAACAGAAAGAATAAGATACAAATAATTTTATTATAGTATTAACTTTTACAATTATTTTTAATTACATTAAAAAACATACATATATTACATAAAGGAGTAATTAAAAACATAAACTTACAATAATTATTAAGAAGAGTTTACCAGTATGTTTTTGAAACCGATTATTATCTGCTGGATTTGAATCGGCTCTGAGTCATACTGAAATATCATATATCGTATAATATAATAAAATAAAAATCATAAAAGCCCTAGTTTATAGGAACATTATTTTTGTTAAAAATGTTCAAAAGTGTTTCATTTTAACTATATCCATATTAACAATGTAAGGATTAAGGACACCTTTTTTAACTTAAATATTTATCCATTAGTTAAAAAATAAAGAATGTTTGTATTGATCAAGCATTATTAAATTAATAACTAAATTTAAATGAGGTCATACAGTGCAAAATTAAAATGGTTCTCGAAGTTATTGAATGTACTTAACCCTCATGAATACAGAGAGCTCAAAATTAAAGTTCAAATACTAATTTGAAATATATACAATTCTTATAGCTATACCATTGATGAGGAGAAACACAAAAATATCTATTATAATCTTCGTAATACTCATTCAAGCAACACCTAGAAAATAAAAAAAAACTTTTATATTGTTGTTATTTTACCTTACAGAAGACAAGGATGACAACATTCATAAATAGTCAAGTTATTAAACATTAGATTAGGACAACAGCTAAGCATATGGAAGGAAAATTGAGTTAAAGTAAAATTCTGGATGATCACAATAATTCAGCTATCTGTCTTGAATAGCAGCCAAGAAATTTACTTATTCCCAGCTGGAGGTAAATTTTTGAGCAGCTTTGCTATAAATAATTTGACTTAAAGCTGGAATTGGCACCTCCAAAATTTTAATAAATAAATTATGTTTTACTCCACCTATAGAAATTTTAGCCCTTACTTGGGAGACACTCCCAAAAAAATGAGGGGGAAATACCCCTCCCCACCCAAAAAAGTGAGGTAGTTAAAAAATTTTACCCCCTAGTCAATCAATTTTTGGGGTAGTACTTTCTAAACTGTGAACCAAAAAAATAGCAAATCTGAATTTTCAGAATAGCAGCTTCTTTATTCATATTGGATAATATTACTGTAAATATGAAATGTAGATGCATCGTTTGGTTACATGTTTCCACCACTAATTTTTTATTAGTCAGCACCAATGAAGCAAAAGATCTCACAATTTGATGGGAAATACTGGTGAACCAAGAAGATATGCAAATCCAAAACAAATCAATAAAATTTTTTTTCACTTTTCTCCTCTTTTAAATATTGATTCTGATAAATTAACAATTCTTTAACCCTTACAGATCGGGGGGGGGGGGGTCATATTGACCCCCCCCCCCTCTAGTTTTTTCAATGTCATTTTTTTTGTAGGTATGATAGAGAGTTGTGACTTCATGACTTTTTAAGTTTAGTAATTATACGTCGGCAAGAGTTGATCTTATAAGGATATCTGGTCTGTGTCGGTCGTGGCGTCCAGTCAAAGTCGGTTGGGTAGCACCAAAACTAGAAAAAAATTCTAAATAAATCCTAATTTCTACATTATGACTTTTGTGTATAAGGTAGAAACCTAAAATTTTTTTGGTGAATACTTAGATATCTATGACCTTCTGAGAAAAGTGGTGTTATGACCGTTTGACCGCTCCCTGACCGACATTATGACCGATTTTTGTCCGGCTTTTACTACAGACATATATCATGTATATCGTGGCTTCTATTACAGCTAGAGCCCTATATTTTTTTTTGGTAAATCCTTGAGCAACAATAAACAGATAGAAATATTAATTGGCGGCGCCAACCGCCGTTTTACCGCCATAACCGCCGAAAATGGCGGTTTCCGTTATTTGCCGTTTTTCGGCGATGATCAGAAAAAGTAATTTTTTTGTTATGAAAAATAAAAGTTCGTCCTAAAATTTGGTCATCCTAGCTGCAAAATTAGCCGCTCTACAGCTGTTTTAAAATTTAGCGGCTGGCCGCTAAAAAGCGGCTAAGGAGCGGCCTGACTGCTATGACTAGAAAAAGTAATTTTCTCTAAAAATACACATGAACCACCAGAAAAAAAATTTTACGTCTTTATCTGTAACAGGAGCCGAGATAGAGGGGGGGGGTCAATATGACCCCCCCCCCCCGATCTATTAAGGTGGGAATTGGGGCCCGATCTGTAAGGGTTAAGGGATTTATGCATTAATTATTATGAAATATAGTATGAGGTAGATAAAATGATTTTTCTTAATAAGAAATATTAGAAAACAAAATTCAACCCCTTATCACTTTAGAGGACAGCTGCTGACCTCAAGTCTTATGGATGAAGCTAAATACATGGTAAAGATAAGATTACCCTCAAAAGTATTCAAAAAAGTTTTGTGATGTGTTAAAAAAAAATCCATTTTAAAATCTTGATTTTGAGGAGAATGGTCTTAAAGATGCTACTGGTGGAAATGGTGGGTCAGATGTTATCAAAGTGCATACCCATCAACTTATAAATTAAACTATGGTCCAATTTTTGTATTCATAGCAATCTCCAAGGGAGCCTCTCGACAAGAAATAGAAACATCTTCTAAAAACTACAATAATTACCTTATGAATTGGAGTAATTAAAATTGCAATTTTTTTCTTTTTTAATACTGCTTGGCTGGAGGCTGCTATAAATACAAAAATTGGACCATAGTTCAATATATAAGTTGTCATCATGAACATGCACTTTGATAACATTTAGCTCTTAACCCTTACATCTCGGGCCCCAATTCCCACCTTAATAGATTGGGGGGGGGGGGGGTCATATTGATCCCCCCCTCTATCTCGGCTCCTGTTACAGTTAGAGACATACATTTTTTTCTGGTGGTTTATGTGTATTTTTAGAGAAAATTACTTTTTCTAGTCATAGGGGTCAGACCGCTACTTAGCCGCTTTTTAGCGGCCAGCTACTAAATATTCAAACAGCCGTAGAGCGGCCAATTTTAAAGCTAGGATCACCAAATTTTAGGATGAACTTTTATTTTTTATAACAAATAAAATACTTTTTCTGACCATCGCAGCGGTTACGGCGGTAAAACGATGGTTGGCGGCGTCAATTAATACTTTTATCTGTTTCTGATCACAATAAACGACTACATAAAAAATTTGGTTGGTCTAGAGCTGTTTTGAAATTTGGCGGCTGGCAGCTTAAAAACAGCCAAATTACAGGTAGGAAATAGAAAATCGGTCAAAAATCTGTCAAGGAGTGGTCAAACGATCATGACCTTGCTACTCACGGAAGTTTACTATTGGTCAAGGATGTACCACAAAATTTGTTAGGTCTCTAGCTGAAATAGAAGTCACAATATACATGATATAAGTCTATAGTAAAAGCCGGACAAAAAATCGGTCATAAAATCGATCTGGAAGAGGTCAAACGTCATAACACCACAATTCTCATTGATATCCCAGTATTCACCAAAAAAATTTAGGTCTCTATCTTATACACAAAAGCCATAATGAAGAAATTAAGATTTATTTAGAATTTTTTCTAAATTTTGTGCCACCTAACCAACTTTGACCGGACGCCATGACTGACAGAGACCAGATATCCTTATGAGATCAACTTTTGCCGACATATATTTACTAAACTTAAAAAGTCATGAATCTTACCTACAAAAAAAATGACATTAAAAAAACTAGAGGGGGGGGGTCAATATGACCCCCCCCCCCTGATCTGTAAGGGTTAAAGGCCATCATCCTAAAAATCAAGATTTTAAACTGAATTTTTGATTAATTGATCATAAATATTTCTTATTTAGAAAAATCATTAGTTTCTACCTTATACTATATTTTATAATAACTAATGCATAAATCCCTTTAAAAATCATTAATTTATAAGAATCAATCTTTAAAAGAGAAGAAAAGTGAAAAAAAATCACTTTTCTGTTGATTTGTTTTGGATTTGCTTATCTTTTTGGTTCACCAGTTTTTCCCCAAATGCTGTTTTTGAGATCTTGTGCATCATTGGTGCTGATTATTAAATATTTAACAGTGGACACATGTAACCAAAAGATGCATCTACATTTCATATTTACAGTAAATATAAAAAATCAGCATTTCAATGCGGTCATTTTGATATGCAACATTCCTGTGTTTGAAGAATTTTTTATTTTATAAGGGGGTGGGCACTTTTTATACCCCTCGCGCGCTGGCAGCCATAAGAGCCAAGTCACCTTTGAAACTTGATTGGGGCTTATCATACATATATATGACTTCCACAACTTATGATAACAGTAAAATCTAAAAAAAGGGGGAAATGGACCCACCCTACTAAGTAATGCGACTTTTTATAGATGACGCATTATAATTGCCTTTTTAATTGATTAAAAATATGTTACTTTATATGAAACAAAATGTAATTTTGCTTATGTTTGGGCTGCTGCCCTTACTAATACTTAATAATAATGGTCCAAACTGGAACCATAGTTAGACATGGTTGCTCCTGTCATGTTACGAAATGCCAAACTCCCAAATACCCCTTTAGCCTAAACTTTGGCTGCCGAGCTTATAATATTACTTACGATCCAATTACTTCACCATTATACCAATTATGGTTTGGTTCTATGGTCAAACATTTCGTACAGGGGATGTGGCTGATGTACCGTGCATTCTAAGAAAATTAATTTATGAGTTTAATTAAACTATTAACATAAACTACAAAGATGGGTTTTACTTTCGATCAGAAAGTTTTATACACCCCTCTAAGACAATAACCAAACAAGGATGACAACATCCATAAATGCGAAGCAATGAAACTTTATGACAAATGGAGATTAACACTTGTATAGTGTCTGAACTGAATAATCAGAATATAAAAGTTGCAGCAAAATTGTAAGTAAATTTATTGAAAAACTGCTTTTTACAGGATTTTGTTTATGGACTTGGACATACTTACTTTTTAGGACTTGATTATAGAGTTGCTTCGCTTATAGTTTTGTTCTTTGTTGTCCTAGGAATTAACCCTTAACGGTCGGGGGGGGGGGGGGGGGGCCGTTGAATGCCCCCACATCCGGTTTTTTCTATCTCATTTTCTGTGTGTGAAAGATAAAGAGCCCAAACTGCTTGACTTTTTAATTATGGGTATGACACATAACTGAGAGTTGGAATTTTTTGAATATCTCCATCCTGGCGGGCAGAGGATGCCAGCAAACCTGGCAGGGTCATCCAGGTAAAGAGCAAAAATATTTTTTTGACTAAAACAAAACATTTTATCATACCAAAATACTAAAAAATTCTCTAGTAGTACATCCTTATATGAAATGCAGGTGTTCAAGTCAATTTCAGGCTCCAGGTATGATCCTGCAGGTCCTGATCCTCCAGGTCTCCAGAAATCTTTAAAAGGCTCCTGTGGCCGCAATTTTTGACTTAGAGACTTCAAATTTTAAACTTAAGCTTTTCTTACATGTCTACATAACGTATTAAAATTTCATGAAGATCCGCCGCCGTTTTCCCGCCGACCGCCGACTGCGGCGGCTGGCAGCTGCAAAGTACAGCTGCGGCCGCTGAAATTAATATTTTGATATTTCTAATGTAAAATTTACATAAAGATAAACATTTTCTGGGAAAAAAATTTTCTTCTAGCTTCAAAAATAAAAAAATTACAGCCGTTTGAAATTTTTAAATAAAAAAGACCTAAAAACAAAGGTTGTTAAATAAAAGGGTGAAGGAAGCAAATATTGACTTCGACTTATAAAAGGTCGGAAATTCATTATCAAACAGGGGACTTGCAAAAAAAAATTTAGCCCTCTAGCTCTAATAGGAACTGAGATAATTAGGGGGGGCGTTGAACGCCCCCCCCCCCCCCCCCCGACCGATTAACGTGCGGCAAGGGGCCCGACTGTAAAGGGTTAATATACCAAAAATCAGACCAAACGGATTATTAGTTCACATAAAAATTTGTTGTTAAAAAAGTAGAAAAATCAACATGTTTAAAATGAATGTACGGTCATTCTGGTAATGATTATAGAGTTGCTACATTTTCTAAATCGTAACTTACTACTACAGGAATCACAATGCAAAGTTTGAAATCGATAGGAAAATTTTAACATGCCTAAATTAATGAATAATTGCTATCTGTCTAGGACGGACGGACGAAAGGACAGACACTAAAAATAGAAAAGCTTTGCTTTTAAAAATAAAATTGATATGCATTACTACATACACAATAACGTTAAACAAAATTACTTCTTTATATAAAAATTATTTGTTAAAACTTTGGGTACTAGTGTAATTAACAGGTCAATGGTCCATTCTTTACATGTGACCTAGCGGGGCGTATTCTTAATTTTGCTAGGGTGTTTGTTACACCACCCTTCTGCACACTTCTGTAAATTAACTTACTGCTACAGCAGAGATTGTTCTAGCACATGCTTCATCAGAAGCTTTTCCATATTCGTATTCATCAAGACCATAACATGCTGATTCACCACATACTTCCACCATTAGGTTCATAAACCTGAATTATTAATATATATAAAGTCTTGATTACTAGCGGCTATGCCCCTAGATGCCTCTTTTAGGCACCTACAATAGTGGCGTGGGGGAGGGGGTGAAATCAACCTCCCACTTTAAATTTCACAAGAAAAAAAAATAGGTGTGCACCTTTTTTTGAGGGGCGATTTCCCCTGGGGTGTTGGTGGTACCCTCCCCCAAATAAATATAAACCTTCCCAGGACCTATGAGAAGCTTGAATAATAAGGATAACCATAATGGTTCAGCAGTTTAGCGAGATCCTTCCATACAGACAGAAATCCTGTTACTTTCAAATAGAAATTATATTTTTAATTATCCTTTTAATAATATATAATGCTTAATGATAAGCTAAATAAATAGGATTAAACCATATCGATTCAGAGGTTAGCAAAATGGATAAGTTATGGGATCAGATTTTTATGTTCTCCTATAAAGTAAAACATGCACCCGCGACCGTGGCTTAACACGTAGCGCATCCGCTCATTGTCTGGAAGGTGATATGTTTGAATCTTGGGCGAACACCGCGTCATAACCAAAGACATTAAAAATGGTGCCTACAGCGTCCATGTCAGATGCGCAACATAAATAGTTAGAGTAGGGGGAGTGCCTTGGCCCAAAGCAGGCGCAACTCGTTACCAGGACTTCTCAGACAAAGGTCAAGCATCACAGAGAGTTGGTTGTCTGATGGATGTTACTTAACCTAAAATCCTTGGGTGTTTGGACAGAGAAGTGTGCGTAACAATCATCCTTAGTTTTCCTGGATTGCTGGACCAGGACCTAGACAGTACATAAAGTCGAAATGGTCCTGGACTGCAATCCTGCCCATATGAGGTAATTAAAAGGTAAGTTAAACATGCAGTGGGATAAAATAATGATTTGTTTCATTGACCACCTTTACCCCTTCCCATTCCCTCTTACTGGATTAACAAACTGGCCAATAAACAAGTCCAAGTTAGCAACCTAAATTGACGTTTATTCAGTATCCATTGTTAACGATATCCTTCGGAACACACATACAGATAGATCTTGTTACTTTTATAAGAATTAATTAAAATATAGAGTTACTAATCTCTAAACTCAAACACAATGACTAACAAAATAATTGTAAAGTGGTCTGCACTCAATAAAAAGAATATCTATTTATATTGTATAAGTCAAAATAAAATAGGATGTAAATATTCTGTAAAATCAAAATGTATAAGGACATACTTACGTTTTCATAGGACTTAATAATAAAGATACTTCAATTCTAACTTTGTATCCTATTGATCTAGGAATCATTTTCAAAAATCAAATAAAAATGTTAAATAATTAAATAAATTGCACCAAACTTTTAAAGTAATCATTATGATATGTTTGAAATTGATTGGACAATTCTAACATGCCCAATTTAACAACGTGTTATGCGCTATTCTTTGAGGATGCTGTAATGAGAAACAAGGATGACAACATCCATAAAAGCGAAGCTCTGAAATGAAAGGACAAACGAACATTAACACTTGTAGATTGTCAGAACTTAATTAGCAGAATATTAATGGATCAGTACAAACAATATTGTAAGTAAATTTGTTGCAAAACTGCATAAATAGATGATACTGTTTAAGGACATACTTACATTTTTGGGACTTGCTTATAGAGATGCTTTACTTATAACATTTTACATTGTTGCATTAGAAATCAGTATTCAAAAAATCAGAAAAATCGGATAATTTTAATATACAAAAATTTGTTGTCAAAAAAGATAAAAATCGACATGTTTCAAATGGACGTACGGACATTCTGGTATTGATTATAGAGTTGCTACGCTTTCTAAATTGTACCTTTCTAAAACAATTTCTAAAAAATCTAGCAACTACACCCATAGAGTCACTTGAGGTGGGTGGGGTGGAGGGTGTTAAATTGGACCCCCCATTTTTTTAGGTCAAGAAAGAAAAAAATGTTTTTTTGGCAGGGTGATCCTTGTTTTTTTTTTGGGGGGGGGGGGGGTGGAGAGTCGACCATTTACTATTTTCAATTTTATTTTTTGAGAAAAAAT
The DNA here is from genome assembly GCF_053477335.1 of Acartia tonsa. Classification (NCBI taxonomy): domain Eukaryota; kingdom Metazoa; phylum Arthropoda; class Copepoda; order Calanoida; family Acartiidae; genus Acartia; species Acartia tonsa. Next base: position 22,631,829 of record NC_137270.1, read on the forward strand.
TAAAATTAAAAAAAAATTGGGGGGAGGAATTTTTATTAGGGATGATTTCTCTTATTCCACCCTCCCCCTAACACACAGAGAAAAATAGGTATAAAACTTCCCATGCCCTATGAGGAGCTACATTGTAAAGGAAGCGATTATTGAGATCCTTTTACAGACAGACAGACATAAACACAGAGATACTTAAATTATCAAGAATTAAAAACTTACCAACAAAGAAAGAGAATTCTTAGACAACTCATTGTAAGATCTAAAACAAAATCGATACATTTATTATATGGGTATTTGTAACTCTAAAGTTGTTGATATAATGATATTAGTATATTCATTTTCTAAAAAATGTAAAAAAAACAAGCAAAAAATATGGAGTTAATTTTACCTTATTAAAAAGTAAAGAGCAAACTTAATATTTTTTGGGTTGTTCTCCCTGTAAAGCTTTGCTTTAAACTGTGAGAATAAAGAAAAAAAAGCTAAAAAGTTAATTTAGAATGTAGGTCCAGGGTTTGGTAAATAAATTGACTTTTCATAAGGTTCAAGGTACCATACACTAAATCTTCCAAGGGCAAATAAAAATCTAAACTGTTAAGGAGCACCATGGCGATCTTATGATTAGTAAAATCTTAAGTTGTTACTTTTAGAAAATGATAATTATTTAGGACTAACAAGGTAAAAGAAACAGAAAAAATAACTAAGGTACGAATAATTTTGTTATAATATTAATGTTGACAGTTATTTTTTAAGTTTTACAATGATAAAAACACACATACAGTCTGTAAGCTTTTTATATGTTCCCGTACATATAAAACTTACACCCAAATTTGTATAATTTTTAGTATATCAATTAGTTTTCCATGAAACAGAAAGATTTTTCAAAACTGATTAATTGGGCTTAAAAATAAAGTGTTTCAGTATTTTGGGTCAAAAAAGGCAGGGAGTAAGGGAGGGGACAATGGGCAATTAATTCAACATAAGAGTTATTAAAGAAAGGGCATGAAATACAGTTTAATCCAAAAAATTTGTAGGAAATTATAAAGGGATTGTTAATTGAATAATAGATTTCCATAGCGTCATGTAAAGTGAAATCACAACTTGTTTTTGGTGAAATATATTGAGGTTTTATTGTGTGATTTTTATATTACAAGATTATTGGACACGGCCAGCTGCTAGCAAGAATATGACTGCCCCTTTTTATTATGTTTTTTTCCTTTGCCCCTTGCCCCCACCTCCCTTCTCCCCGTCTGCTACATTACAAACTAACACAACGAGTAGTTATTTCCCTTGCCCCCACTTCCCTTATCCCTTCTCCCCGTCTGCAATATTCAAAACATACACAACAAGTAGCGGCATTTCATGCGCAAGTACCTAAACTCAGTCAGAAACTGCTAAATTCTTGCACATTCCCTTGAAGCCAGTACCCAAAGTCTGAGACTCCTAAAAATTGAATATTCGATCCATTGTCCCCTCTCTTACTCCCTGCAAAAAAGGTATGTTTTGAAATCATTTTTGACAGAGTTATGGCCAAATAATGTAATGTAATGATCACCATATAAAAACCTTACAGACTGTATAATTAATACATATAAGAGGTACTGCAAACATAAACTTACAATAATTATTAAGAAAAGTTTACCAGTATAACTTTGAAACCGATTATTATCTGCAGGATTAAAACCGGTTCTGAGCCATATAAAAAATCATGTATATTATTATAAACAATTTTCACGGAAAATAAATACAAACATTAAAAGCCCTAGTTTATAGGAACATTTTTTTTTGTTAGCAATTTTTAACAGTGTTCAATTTTAACTATATTCAAATTAACAATGTGTTATAGGGGTTAAGGACATCTTTTTGAACAAAGAATAAAAATCACAAAACCTTTAATTTTTTTTTTTTAATATTTATATCTTAGTTAAAAAAATATTAGGCAAGCATATATAACCTTCGTTAAATGAATAATTAATTTTTTAAATGAGGTTATACACTGCTAAAGAAGGTGTATCAATTTTTTCACTTTTTATTTAAGATAGCTAGCCGGCTCTTTTAGTAAGTAGTAGATGTAAAATTTTTCATAGAATTCAGATATGCAATCGGTTTTTTTGTGGACCTCTTATTTTTTAAGTAATTTAAGTTTTTAAAAAAAATAATTAAGTCGTTTTTAAGGTACTAAAACGCAATAAAATAAAAGAAGAAAATGGCCAGTATGAACAAAAATAGTAAGATCTTTAATTTGACACCTTACTTTTAAAATTCTGTTGAGTAATTATTGAAAAAATCAATTTTTTTAATCTCGGTTTAATAAAAACTTTAAACCTAAATATTTTATCAAACAGACATAAAAAATATTGGTTCATGTATACCTTTAGAATCAGAAAAATATTACGAATCTATTCTAAGCGAAATTGAAAAAGTTTTAAAAAATTGTAATAAAAAATAAAAAAAATAAAAAGTTTTTTTTAAGAATTGTAACTACTAAACTAGCCAATCACAAATCGCGAAAATTGACGAATCCCGAAGCTTAACCTATAAAGTTAACCAATAGAATTGCCAAAAAAAAGGAGAACGTTCATACAATATATACAATAGATACTACAATAAATATAGTGATATTACAGAACATGTAAAGAATGAAAAATTATGAAAAAATATGCATCAGTCTGTTTATAAACTTCAAAACAATGCAGTTAAAAATACATTATTGTTTCTTGTGTTTAAAAAATATCTGCTATTTTATTTGCATTGTCTTTTGTTTAGGTTTTGTTCAGGTGTTATTCAAGCTAACCCTTTAAAGCCGAAAATTATGATTCTTAAAATAAACTTATATTTTTTATTTAGTTTTATAAAAGTTTTTCAATTTTGCTTAGACTGGATTCGTATTATTTTTCTCATTCTAAAAGTATATATGAACACATACTTTTTATGCCTGTGAGAGGATATTTTTAATTTCAAAGTTTTGATTAATCCGAGGTTAACAAAATAGATTTTTTCAATAATTACTTAACAGAATTTTAAAAGTAAGGTGTCAAATTAAAGATCTTACTATTTTTGTTCATACTGGCCATTTTCTTCTTTTTTTTTGTTGCGTTTTAGTACCTTAAAACCGACTTAATTATTTTTTTTAAAAACTTAAATTACTTAAAAAATAAGAGGTCTACAAAAAAACCGATTGCATATCTGAATTCTTTGAAAAATTTTACATCTACTGCTTACTAAAAGAGCCGGCTAGCTATCTTAAATAAAAAGTGAAAAAGTTGATACAACTTCTTTAAATGGTTCTTGAAGTTGGCGAATGTCCATAACCCTCATGAATACAGAGTGCTCAAAATAATAATTTAACTTAAGCATTACCAGTTTTCTTGTAAGAAATATTCACAATACTCATAACTATAATAATGATTAGGAGGAACACAAAAATATCTGTCAAAATTTCCGTAATACGTATAGGAGCAACACCTAGAAAATAAAAAATAGTTATTTCTTTCATCGTATTATAAACGGCTTTCCCCAAGATGCCGAAGGCACGGGCTAAAAAGACTGGTTTTAATCTTATGATTGTACATTTCTATATTCGTAGAAAACTGGATATAATACGATGCTAGACATAGTTTTTTCGTATTCATGAGAACCGGTTCCTATCCACCGGATTCGAATGAATACGAGAATAGTTATTTCTCGTATCGTATTATAAACGGCTTTCCGCAGATATAGAATGTACAATTTCGGCACCACGGGGCTAAAAAAACTAGTTTTAATCTTATGATTGTACATTTCTATATTCGTAGAAAACTGGATATAATACGATGCTAGACATAGTTTTTTCGTATGGATGAGAACCGGTTCCTATCCACCGGATTCGAATGAATACGAGAAAAACTTTTATATTGTTGTTATTTTACCTTACAGAAAACAAGGATGAACAATATTCATAAATAGTCAAGTTCTTAACCATAAAATTTAGACAAATAGTCAAGCGGATGGAAGGAAAATTGAGTTAAAGTAAAATTCTGGATGATCACAATAATTCAGCTATCTTTCTTGAATAGCAGCCAAGAAATTTACTTATTCTTAGCGGTTTTTTTACAGCCAGAGAAAAATTTATAGTGCAGCTTTGCTATACAAAAAATGCAGACTTAAAGCTTGTTACTTTCTAGCGAGTGATTTTTTATCTAACAAGCAGCACCTTCACAATTTTGGAAATACATATTTTTTATCCCACACATAGAACTTTTACCCCCTACTTGGGAGGCACTCTCAAAAAATATTAGGGGGATAATAACCTCTAAAAAAAACGTTGGAACCTCAAAAAAAAGTTTACCATGATTTAAAGTCCTTATTTTTTTAATTGGGTAACTTTTGTATTTCACTACAAAAATATATGTTTTAACCCCCCCTCCCTCAAAATAAAGGTTGGGTAAAACAAATTTTACCACCAAAGTCAACATTTTTGGGGGTAATAAAAATTTGGTGATTCGCACCTAATTTTACCTTTTCCCCATATGTTACTTTATATGAAACAAAATGTAATCGTGTCATGTTACGAAATGCCAAACTCTCCAATACCCCTTTAGCCTAAAATTGGGCTGCCGAGCTCATAATAATACTTACGTAATAATAAATGCACCATCCCACCAATCCAACCCCTGTTCTACGGTCAAACATGGTAGCTCCTTCGGACAGCCTTGAAAGCTGATAGTCGGTGCATTCTAAGAAAATAAATTTATGAGTTTAATTAAACTATTAACATAAACTTCAAAGTCGGGTGTTACTTTCTATCAGGGAGGTTGATACACCCCTCTAAGACAAGGATGACAACATCCATAAAAGCGAAGCAATGAAACTTTAGGACAAACGGACATTAACACTTGTGTAGTGTCTGAACTGAATAATCAGAATATAAAAGTTGAAGCAAAATTGTAAGTAAATTTATTACAGGATTTTGTTTATGGACATACTTACTTTTTTAAGACTTGATTATAGAGTTGCTTAGTTTTGTTCTTTGTTGTCCCAGGAATCAATATACAAAAAATCAGATCAAACGGATTATTAGTTCACATAAAAATTTGTTGTTAAAAAAGTAGAAAAATCAACATGTTTAAAATGAATGTACGGTCATTCTGGTAATGATTATAGAGTTGCTACATTTTCTAAATCGTAACTTACTACTACAGGAATCACAATGCAAAGTTTGAAATCGATAGGAAAATTTTAACATGCCTAAATTAATGAATAATTGCTATCTGTCTCGGACGGACGGACGAAAGGACAGACCCTAAAAATAGAAAAGCTTTGCTTTTAAAAATAAAATTGATATGCATTACTACATACACAATAACGTTAAACAAAATTACTTTTTTATATAAAAATTATTTGTTAAAACTTTGGGTACTAGTGTAATTAACAGGTCAATGGTCCATTCTTTACATGTGACCTAGCGGTGCGTATTCTTAATTTTGCTAGGGTGTTTGTTACACCACCCTTCTGAACACTTCTGTAAAATCAAATTAACTTACTACTAAAGCATCGATTGTGTTTTCACAATCTATATCATAAGCTGTTCCATATTCGTATCCATCAAGACCATAACATGCTGAGGATCATGGAAAGAAAACAAAGTCATTCCTAATTAGGACAGAAGTCACTGGAAATTGATCTAAGGAAGGCTACTTATGTCCTTCATCTAACAAAATCTAACTTAAGGGAGGTGACTTATGTCCTTTGTCTGACAAATTCTTACATTAGGAAGGCTGCTTATGTCCTTCATCTTGCAAAACTTAGCTTTTCTGTCCTTCACATTGCAAAACCTCACAAAACATAGCTTTTCTGTCCTTCACATAGCAAATTCTTGCAAATCATAGCAAATTCTTGCAAAACATAGCAAATTCTAGGAACACATAGCAAATTCTTGCAAAACATAGCAAATTCTTGCAAAACATAGCAAATTCTTGCAAAACATAGCAAATTCTTGCAAAACATAGCAAATTCTTGCAAAACTTAGCTTTTCTGTCCTTCACATAGCAAATTCTTGCAAAATATAGCAAATTCTTACAAAACATAGCAAATTCTTGCATAGCAAATTCTTGCAAAACATAGCAAATTCTTGCAAAACATAGCAAATTCTTGGAAAACTTAGCTTTTCTGTCCTTCACATAGCAAATTCTTGCAAAACATAGCAAATTCTGGCAAAACATAGCAAATTCTGGCAAAACATAGCAAATTCTTGCAAAACATAGCAAATTCTTGCAAAACATAGCAAATTCTTGGAAAACTTAGCTTTTCTGTCCTTCAAATAGCTAATTCTTGCAAAACATAGCAAATTCTTACAAAACATAGCAAATTCTTGCAAAACATTGCAAATTCTAACAAAACATAGCAAATCCTTGCAAAACATAGCAAATTCTTGCAAAACATAGCAAATTCTTGCAAAACATAGCAAATTCTTGCAAAACATAGCAAATTCTTGGAAAACTTAGCTTTTCTGTCCTTCACATAGCTAATTCTTGCAAAACATAGCAAATTCTTGAAAACTTAGCTTTTCTGTCCTTCACATAGCAAATTCTTGCAAAACATAGCATATTCTTACAAAACATAGCAAATTCTTGCAAAACATAGCAAATTCTTGGAAAACTTAGCTTTTCTGTCCTTCACATAGCTAATTCTTGCAAAACATAGCAAATTCTTACAAAACATAGCAAATTCTTGCAAAACATAGCTTTTCTGTCCTTCACATAGCTAATTCTTGCAAAACATAGCAAATTCTTGGAAAACTTAGCTTTTCTGTCCTTCACATAGCTAATTCTTGCAAAACATAGCAAATTCTTACAAAACATAGCAAATTCTTGCAAAACATAGCAAATTCTTACAAAACATAGCAAATTCTTGCAAAACATTGCAAATTCTTGCAAAACATAGCAAATTCTTGGAAAACTTAGCTTTTCTGTCCTTCACATAGCTAATTCTTGCAAAACATAGCAAATTCTTACAAAACATAGCAAATTCTTGCAAAATATAGCAAATTCTTACAAAACATAGCAAATTCTTTCAAACCATAGCAAATTCTTGCATGAGGGGTCCCAAACTCAAAAACAAATTTTCAGCGAGATCCGACCACCGGTTCTTGAGAAGTGTCAAAAAATTTTTGGACTAATTTACTAAGGATTCGAACCATTTCCCAAATCTTACGGTCAGTAACAAGGACACCAGGTCACCGTATCTCAAGAACCGGTGGTCGGATCGCGCTGAAAATTTGTTTTTGAGTTTGGGACCCCTATTGCAAGAATTTGCTATGTTTTGAAAGAATTTGCTATGTTTTGTAAGAATTTGCTATGTTTTGCAAGAATTTGCTATGTTTTGTAAGAATTTGCAATGTTTTGCAAGAATTTGCTATGTTTTGTAAGAATTTGCTATGTTTTGCAAGAATTTGCTATGTTTTGTAAGAATTTGCTATGTTTTGTAAGAATTTGCTATGTTTTGCAAGAATTTGTTATGTTTTGTAAGAATTCGCTATGTTTTGCAAGAATTAGCTATGTGAAGGACAGAAAAGCTAAGTTTTCCAAGAATTTGCTATGTTTTGCAAGAATTTGCTATGTTTTGCAAGAATTTGCTATGTTTTGTAAGAATTTGCTATGTTTTGCAAGAATTAGCTATGTGAAGAACAGAAAAGCTAAGTTTTCCAAGAATTTGCTATGTTTTACAAGAATTTGCTATGTTTTGTAAGAATTTGCTATGTTTTGCAAGAATTTGCTATGTTTTGTAAGAATTTGCTATAATTTGCAAGAATTTGCTATGTTTTGTAAGAATTTGCTATGTTTTGCAAGAGTTAGCTATGTGAAGGACAGAAAAGCTAAGTTTTCCAAGAATTTGCTATGTTTTGCAAGAATTAGCAATGTTTTGTAAGAATTTGCTATGTTTTGCAAGAATTTGCTATGTGAAGGACAGAAAAGCTAAGTTTTCTAAGAATTTGCTATGTTTTGCAAGAATTTGCTATGTTTTGCCAGAATTTGCTATGTTTTGCAAGAATTTGCTATGTTTTGCAAGAATTTGCTATGTTTTGCAAGAATTTGCTATGTGAAGGACAGAAAAGCTAAGTTTTCCAAGAATTTGCTATGTTTTGCAAGAATTAGCTATGTGAAGGACAGAAAAGCTATGTTTTGCTATGTTTTGTAAGAATTTGCAAAACATAGCAAATTCTTACAAAACATAGCAAATTCTTGCAAAATATAGCAAATTCTTACAAAACATAGCAAATTCTTTCAAACCATAGCAAATTCTTGCATGAGGGGTCCCAAACTCAAAAACAAATTTTCAGCGAGATCCGACCACCGGTTCTTGAGAAGTGTCAAAAAATTTTTGGACTAATTTACTAAGGATTCGAACCATTTCCCAAATCTTACGGTCAGTAACAAGGACACCAGGTCACCGTATCTCAAGAACCAGTGGTCGGATCGCGCTGAAAATTTGTTTTTGAGTTTGGGACCCCTATTGCAAGAATTTGCTATGTTTTGTAAGAATTTGCTATGTTTTGCAAGAATTTGCTATGTTTTGTAAGAATTTGCAATGTTTTGCAAGAATTTGCTATGTTTTGTAAGAATTTGCTATGTTTTGCAAGAATTTGCTATGTTTTGTAAGAATTTGCTATGTTTTGTAAGAATTTGCTATGTTTTGCAAGAATTTGTTATGTTTTGTAAGAATTCGCTATGTTTTGCAAGAATTAGCTATGTGAAGGACAGAAAAGCTAAGTTTTCCAAGAATTTGCTATGTTTTGCAAGAATTTGCTATGTTTTGCAAGAATTTGCTATGTTTTGTAAGAATTTGCTATGTTTTGCAAGAATTAGCTATGTGAAGAACAGAAAAGCTAAGTTTTCCAAGAATTTGCTATGTTTTGCAAGAATTTGCTATGTTTTGTAAGAATTTGCTATGTTTTGCAAGAATTTGCTATGTTTTGTAAGAATTTGCTATAATTTGCAAGAATTTGCTATGTTTTGTAAGAATTTGCTATGTTTTGCAAGAGTTAGCTATGTGAAGGACAGAAAAGCTAAGTTTTCCAAGAATTTGCTATGTTTTGCAAGAATTAGCAATGTTTTGTAAGAATTTGCTATGTTTTGCAAGAATTTGCTATGTGAAGGACAGAAAAGCTAAGTTTTCTAAGAATTTGCTATGTTTTGCAAGAATTTGCTATGTTTTGCCAGAATTTGCTATGTTTTGCAAGAATTTGCTATGTTTTGCAAGAATTTGCTATGTTTTGCAAGAATTTGCTATGTGAAGGACAGAAAAGCTAAGTTTTCCAAGAATTTGCTATGTTTTGCAAGAATTAGCTATGTGAAGGACAGAAAAGCTATGTTTTGCTATGTTTTGTAAGAATTTGCTATGTTTTGCAAGAATTTGCTATGTTTTGTAAGAATTTGCTATGTTTTGCAAGAATTTGCTATGTGAAGGACAGAAAAGGTAAGTTTTCAAAGAATTTGCTATGTTTTGCAAGAATTTGCATGTTTTGCAAGAATTTGCTATGTTTTGTAAGAATTTGCTATGTTTTGCAAGAATTAGCTATGTGAAGGACAGAAAAGCTAAGTTTTCCAATATTTTGCTATGTGATGGACCAAAAACCAATTTTATGCAAGATTTTGCTATGTGAAGAATCAAAAAGCTAGGTTTTGTGAGGTGAAGGGAGGCTACTTATGTCCTCAATCTTGCAAAATCTTTGTTAAGGGAGGCATGTTATGCCCTTCATCTAACAAATTCTCACTTAAGGAAGGCTACTTATGTCCTTCCTAGGAAGGTGACTTCTGTCCTAATTTAGGAATGACTTTGTTTTCTTTCCTCGATCCCATACTGATTCACCAACTACTTCAACCATTAGGTTCATAAACCTGAATTATTAATATATAAAGTCTTGATTACTGGCGGCTATGCCCCTAGATGCCTCTTTGAGAACATAAGATGTTTTTTTTTTGGGGGGGGGGTGAAATCAACCTCCCACTTTAAATTTCACAAGAAAAAAAAATTAAAAGTGCATCTTTTCTTGAGGAGAGATTTCCCCTGGGGTGTTGGTGGTACCCTCCCCCAAATATTTATAAACCTTCCCAGGACCTATGAGAAGCTACCCAGTAAAGGAGAACCATAATGGTTCAGCAGTTCAGCGAGATCCTTCCATACAGACAGACATCCTGTTACTTTATTATAAGGATTCAAATAGAAAATATTTTTTTGACTAGCGGCTACTCCCCTAAAGGCCTAACCCAAATAGTTATAAACCTTTCCAGGACCTTTGATAAGCTATAATAGTAAGGAGAACCATAATGGTTCAGTAGTTCAGCGAGATCCTTCCATACAGACAGACATCCTTTTACTTTATTATAAGGATTCAAATAGAAATTATATTTTTTAATAATATATAATGCTTAATGATAGGATTGAACCATATCGATTCAGAGATTAGCGAAATGGGATATGTTATTGGATTAGATTTTCATGTTCTACAATAAAAAAAAAAAACATGCAGTGGGCTAAAATAACGATTTGCTTCATCCAACCTTCTTACCCATCCCCTACCCTCTTACTGGGTAAACGAACTGGCCAATAAACAAGTTCCAAGTTAGCAACCTAAATTGACGTTTATTCAACATCCATTGTTAACGATATCCTTCGGAACACACAGACAGATAGATCTTGTTACTTTTATAAGAATTGATTAAAATATAGAGTTACTAATAAACAAAAGCGAATCTCTAAAATCAAACTTTATGACTAACAAAATACTTGTAAAGTGTCTGCACTCAATAAAAAGAATAACCATGTAAAAGTCTAAATAAAAATAGGATTTAAATCTGTTGCAAAATTAAAATGTCTAAGGACATACTTATATTTACATAGGACTTAACTATAAAGATATTTCGGTTCTAACTTTCTATCATATTGTTCTAGGAATCATTTTCCAAAATCAAATGAAAATATTAAATAACTAAATAAATCGCACCAAACTGTTAAAAATCAACATGCTCAATGAAAAAAATTATAAGACAAACATATCCTCGTTAAATAATAGTTGTTATGAAAAAAAATCTAGCGGCTACGCACCTTGAGGTCTCTAGGGTCACTTGAGGTGGTTGGGTTGGAGGGTGTTAAATTCGACTCCTCATTTTTATTTTAATTCAAAAAAGAAAAACAGATTTTTTGGCGGGGCGGTCCTTTCTTTTTTAAGGGGGGGGGGGGGGGGAAGCGACCATTCAATATTTTCAATTTTAGTTTGAGAGAAAAAAATAAATGAAAAAATTAGGAGGAGGATTCTAGAGATGATTTATGAGGGTGATAGTACCACCCTCGCCCAAATCACACAAAACAATAGGTATAAAACTTCCCAAGACCTATGAGAAGCAACATTGTAAAAGAAGCGGTTAGCGAGATCCTTCGGTACAGACAGACTGATATACACACAGAGATCCTGTTACTTTAAATTATTAAGAATTAAAAACTTACCAACAAAGAGATAGAATTCTTACACAAATCATTTCGAAGTCTAAAACATAAAACAAAATTCTTATATATAAATTTAACAGTTAGGGAGTTGAATCCATTTTATAGAAGCAGAAATATAATCTATGATTACAGTTTTGACACTCTAAAAATAGTAGTCTACCATTCCACTTTCCTCTCTCTTGGTGATGATATGATCAACGCTGATATGATTTTTGTAATCTACCATTCCAATTTTGCCTCACTTGTTGATGATATCATCAATGCCGATACGATTTTTGAAATGTACCATTCCCCTTTCAAGAGAGGTGAAACTGGAATGGTGGTTTACACTTTTAAAATCAACATAATTGAAATCATACATACTATTTTTAAATTATGTTAATTGTAAAGAATGCATAAAATACTATTTATAATTAAAACTTTTTTATGTAAAATGAAAATAATAACTAGAATATACCATTACTATTATGTCGATTTAAAAAAGGAAATCAATGTTTATGAATACGCTGATATGTAAACATGAATTTACCATTCCAGTTTCGCCTCTATTGAAAGTGGAATGGTAAATTTCAAAAAGCGTATCGGCGTTGATGATATCATCACCAAGAGAGGGGAAAGTGGAATGGTAGATTACGTTTTTAGAGGGTCAAAACTGTAATCATAGATTATATTTCTGCTTCTATAATTATGGATTCAACTCCCTAACTTTAAAAAAAAATTCTTAAGTCAATTATATATGAATTTGTAATTCTACTGGTGTTGGTAAAATGATTATGGTAAATAGACGTGTTACTCAAAATACTCTTTTTTGAATTTTATTCTTCTGCTGACCTAAAAAGTTACTTTAGGGTCCTAGAAATACATGTACAAAATTTTATTTCTCTTTCTCTACTGGCTACCTAGCGCCAGGCTTCTATAAAAGACCATTTTTGAGATCCCGTTATTTCATAAAAAAATTTCAAATGAATACGAGAATGGCTTAAAGATTAATTTAGGTGTTCTGCAATTTTTTTAAATCATAAAATGAGATTAAGATTGCTATGTCAAAAGTACGTTGTGCTATCTTTGAATCGTACCTAGCGATGGCGATGTTTGTTTTTTAACATTTTTCGGAATTTTTTTAGAAAACTGACCAACGCTATTTGTAGAGTAGACTTCGTCAAAAGATTTTTTGCATATCATATCTTTGGTCTTATATGTTTAAGTTAAAATATGCAGAAGAGCTAAAAACCTGCACATTGCTGAGAAATTGTTAAAACCTTTATCTGATGATTTTTTAAGAGGCTTGGCGCTAGGTAGCCGGTAGAGGTAGAGAGATGAAATTTTGTACATTTATTTAAGGCTTCTAAAGTTACTTTTTAGGCCAGCAAAAGAATCATATTCGAAAAAGTGTATTTTAAGTAACAGGTCTAATGGTAAACTTATTTTCTCAAAAAATGTTAAAATATAAAGACAAAAAATATTGAGTTAATTTTACCTTTTAAAAAAAGTAAAGAGCAGACTTAATATGGTTTGGCTTGTTTTCCCTGTAAAGCCTTGTTGTAGACTGTGAGAGAATGAAGAAAAAAAGCTAAGATGTTAATTCAGTATTTAGATCCAATCTGAACTACTTTTGAGTCACTTTTGTTCCTTTTACGTCATAGACATTTCGGAAAAGGAAAGGGGGGAAGAAAATCTCTTCAAAGGAGATAAAAGAAACCCCATTAGGTCCGGGGTTCGGTAAATAAATTGTCCTAACTTTTATATAAGTATAAATAGACTCATTTGAAATCAGTATATAAAAGTAACATGATGTCTATCTGTCGTTCGGTGTGTATCAAACCAATAAATGAATCTCCTTTACAATGTAGCTTCTCATAGGTCCTAGGAAAGTTTATAACTATGGGAAGGGTACAACCACCCTACATAGAGAAATCGATTGTAGATAAAATAATTTTTTGATTACTTTTATATTTTGTTTTTAAAACTAAAATTAAAAATGGGGTAGGAGTCGACTTCTTCCACCACCCCAAGTGCCCCTAGAAGACCCAAGGGGCGTTGCTGCTATTTAATTTAAAAGTAGTCTGTTATAATACTGATTCACCAAAAGTAAAAAAAAAACTTTTTTTGCTTTCCAGCTAAAGGTTTTTTAGCTTTCCAGCTAAAGGTTTTTTAGCATACCTTTAACTTTCAAAGAAGTTAGTTTTTAAGCTCTCACTTATTTGACTATTTACGTGCCGCTCTCTATTTGGACCCTAAAAAATGGCCCAAGTATGCACATACATATATTTAAAACGAAGCAACTCCACATTAAGTTTTTCTTGTCGGTAAGAATTAATTAATATTTTTTTAAAAATTCCTACACAGGGGCGCGGCTAGGGACATTTTTTTTCCAGTGGCGATTTCCCTTGGGAAGGTGGAGCCACCCTCCCCCAACAAAGGTTTAAACTTTGTGAATCTACAATATAAAGGAGAAACATATCAATTGAATGGTTATTGAGATCTTTTGGTACAGACAGTCACATACACACACACAAATAGACATTTTTTACTGTTTTTTGTACCAGCAGCTTCGCCCCTAGAAGCCTCTAGGGGCACTTGATGGTGGTGGGTTTGTATTCGACTACCCAATTTTTTTCTTAGTTTAAAAAAAGGAGTACATTTTTTTGGGGGGTGTGGTATTTTTTTCTAGAGGCAATATCTTTTGGGAGGTTGGTGGTATTTTCCCCAAAAAGTGTTATGAGAAGCTACTCTGTAAAGAAGAATTATATCGGTTCAGCGGTTATCGCGATCCTTTGGTAAGACAGATAGACATCCTGTTACTTTATTATATTTAAGAATAAGGATACGGAATGGTAAAAAAAACTTTGCAATATGCCAAGAGATTCTAAAACTTCTGAGAACATTTGATTAACACGGACAGCCATCCTTTTTTAGTAGTTCACAAGGCACTACAATCCCAACTGCTACAGACTACCAACCCTTTATGCGCACGACCTTTGTCTTGTTATTAAAACTGTGTGTGTGGAAATGAGTTACGTCTGTTTTAAGCCAAGGCATTCCCCTACTCGAACTATCTAGGTTGCGCATCAGACATAGCAACAATGGGTACAACTTTTAACGCTGTATGGGCCAAGGTTCGAACCCATCAACTGCAATTTCTAATGCAATGCTTAAGTATTCTATCCTTATAATCCTTATAATAAAGTAACAAGATGTTTGTGTGTTGTATGTTTGTACCTAGGATCTCGCTAACCGCTTAACCGATTGGGTTCTCCTTAACAGGGTAGCTTCTTATAGGTCCCAGGAAGGTTTATAACTATTTTGGGGGAGGGTACCACCACCCTCCCAAGATAAATTTTTTTCTCTCGAATAGATACTCCTTGGCAACATTGCAAGGTATCGTATTATTTTTTTAAACACCAAATATTTAAAGTGCCACTAGAGGCCTCTAGGGGCGTAGCCACTAGTAAATTATATTTTGATATCAAATTATTTTATCTCTAGTTTTGCGTTCTTAATTCTTTATAACGTTTTTATCGTTAAATGAAGTATATTCATGGATTGTATGTCCGTTAAGATATCAAAAACAACTATACATAATTTTAGAAGAGCTTTAGTCTTGTGCATGTTTTAAGAATTTATTACTGGGGATAAAAACAGATAAAACCAGGGATAAACCATGTATATTTTCAATCTAGAAATTATCTTTCTTTTCTAAGCAAAAATATGTATTTTTAGTATTATTTTCATAATGCTTTACTTGGTAGAAGATTAATGTTTATATTAATAATTAGCGACTTCTCCCCTAGTATATATATCTGGCTTTGTATTCAAAGGGATAAGAATGGGACTGAAAAAATAGGCTAAAACTATCTTAAGGATTTATTCTAAAACCATCATTGGGAGCTAAAACGGAGAATTCTAATCAGTTCAGTAGTAATTAGCTTCAGACAAAAAACCTTACTACTTTATATAATGACCAGTGGCTACGCCCCTAGACGATTCTAGTTGCACTTTAAATGTTTGTTTTTTTATTTCAAATATCTAATTTGAAAAATAATTTGTCTATGTTGCATTCAAGTCTCTGAGTAAAAGCGAGAATATTTTTTATAAATTTCGATTTTTGTGATTTCTCTTGGGAGGGTGGTGGTACCCACCCCCAAAATAGTTATAAACCTTCCCGGGACATATGAGAAGCAACCCTGTCAAGGAGAATCCGATCGGTTCAGCGGTTAGCGAGATTCTTCGGTACAACCACACAAACACACAGACAAATAGACATCCTGTTACTTTAATATAAGGATTATTCAGCATAACATAACTTTTTAAACAAAAAAAAAAATTGTGAGAATTCGCGGCCAAAAAAATATTTTTTCGGGTATTCCCCGAATTTTCAAGCGGACAGTGAAATTTAGAAAGATATTATCAGATATTCCAAACGACTTAGATAAGGAGAAATGTCATCCTGTTCCCTTTATATTTTAGGACTAGCGGCTTCGCCTCTAGGGGCACTGGAGAAGGGTAGTTAAATTTGTCAACCAAATCTTTTTTTAGATTTAAAAAGTAAAAGCACTTTTCAATTTTTGATTTGTAAAGAAATTCTTTTTTTTGAAGGGGTTGGTATTTTCTAGTTCTATCTATCTTGGGAGGGTGGTTGAACCATTCCCCAAAATAGTTATAAACTTTTCTAGGGCATATGAAAAGCTACTCTGTAAAGGAGAACCATATCAGTTTATTGTTTACCGAGACCCTTCAGTACGACAGACAGAACGACAAATAGATTCTTTTATATAAGGATTACTATTTATTATGTTATTAGCAAATCATCTCTATAATCAAGTCTAAAAACGTAACTATTAGTCAAAATAAGCTTATGGTTTTCGAACAATAATGAGATAGATTTTTTCAGCATCGCTTCGAAAATGCTTCATTTAATGGATCGTATATAATTATAAATAATTTTCCATGAATAATAAAATAAAAATCTAGTTTTGTTTGCATGGGCCCTTGAGGCAACAAAACTGAAATAATTTTACTTTCCTCTAAAAACTATTAAAATACTATGCTAAAAATCATAGGCGTCCAAGGGGGGGGGTAATGGGCCAATTGGCACCCCTAAACGATTTTGGGGGTGCCGTAGGCACCCCCAAAATTTTTTTCATTTTACCCCCCCCCCCATTCAAAATTTACCCCTACCCTGCCATTAAGGAGGGGGTATTTACCCCCCCCCAAACAATTTTGGGGGGGTAAATTCCCCCTTAAAATAAAAAATCTTTAATAAAAAAAATTTCTAATACTATATATTTAATAAAATTTAAATTACCCCCCCCCAAAAATTTTACCCCGGGGGTAAATTTTGGGGGGGGGGTAAACTAAATTTACCCCTGCCAACAGATTTCAGGGGGGTAATTACCCCCCCCCCCAAGCAAATTTTACCCCCGGGGTAAAAATTTTGTGGGGGGTAAAAAAAATTTGCGGCGCGCTTCGCGCGCCATTTTACCCCCCCCAAACACGAATTACCCCCCCCTAAAAATTTTTTACCCCCCCCAAAATAAAAAGCTTGGACGCCCCTACTAAAATTCCTACATAGATAAATGAGGACAGTTTATCTAGACATATTTATTTGTTTGAAGTATACACTTTAGCTCCCCCCCCACCCTCTTCTTTTTTAAATAATTTTAAAATATGGGTTGGTGAAGTTTTTCGTTTATTAATTTATCTTACTTGTTTATATTGCCTATTACCCTTTGATTGCACGTCCTTTGTTTAGAAGTCCTAACTGTGCAAGGTAACGAATTGCGCCCGTTTCTTTACATTCCCCCTACTATTTTTGCCGTACCTGACATAGCAGCAGTAGGAAACATTTTTCTTGCATTCATTCGAATCCGGTGGATAGGAACCGGTTCTAATCCATACGAAAAAACTATGTCTAGCATCGTATTATATTATTATACGAGAAATAACTATTAATTTCTACGGATGCTTTTAGAATCAAAATTATTAAAGTATATAAATGCATATGCTAGAAAACATTATTTATTTCTAGCTGTCCAATTACGTCATAAAACACATAATACTTATTTATATCTGTATTTTTTTTCTTTTTATTGCGTCTTTGCATGTTATGGCCGTTTTCGGTCTTGTATTTCTGAAATACACTTAACTAGCGGCTACGCCTCTAGAGGCCTCTAGGGACACGTAAAATTGTTTCTTTTTAAATCTATTTTAAAATCAGCGATTTAACAAAATATTTTTCCCCGCTATATGATGTTTTTAGCGAATTGCAAAAATATCCGCAGGGCGACGTTTTTTTTTATTTTTGTCGATTTCTCTGGGGAGGGTGGTGAAACCCTTCCATAAAATAGTTATAAACCTCATCAGGACCTATGCGAAACTACCCTTTAAATGAGAACCTTATCGGTTCAGCGGTTAGCGAGATCATTTGGTTCAAACAGACACGCAAACAAAAATCATACTGTTACTTTATTATAAGGATTTTTTAAAGAAACCTAATCAAACTAATTTTGTTTCTGGACCATTCTTAATTGTAGAGAAATCTGTTAATAAAATTCCAGCAATGACCATTTGTAGGGTATAGCTATATTTTATTGTCAATCTCACGGACAACAAAAAAAAACTTTCCGGTTATTCACCGAATTTTTAAAACAACGAAATTTAGAAAGTATTGATAAAGATCCTGATAACGACTGAATCATTTTTTTTAGAGCGAAGCTTTTCTATAATTGGGGTCGGTCAGTCCGTACGTTCGCTAGTCTGTAATGGTTAGCTCTTTTCGTTAATTCATATATGTTAGAATTGTCTTATTAATTTCAAACTTTGCATGATACTCTTATAACAGTTAGGTACGAGTTTATTATAAGGATTTTTTAAAGAAACCTAATCAAACTAATTTTGTTTCTGGTCCATTCTTAATTGTAGAGAAATCTGTTGATAAAATTCCAGCAATGACCATTTGTAGAGTATAGCTATATTTTATTGTCAATCTCACGGACAACAAAAAAAACTACCGGTTATTCACCGAATTTTTAAAGCAACGAAATTTAGAAAGTATTGATAAAGATCCTGATAACGACTGAATCATTTTTTTAGAGCGAAGCTTTTCTATAATTAGGGTCGGTTCGTCCGTACGTTGTCAGTCTGTAATGGTTAGCTCTTTTTGTTAATTCATATATGTTAGAATTGTCTTATTAATTTCAAACTTTGCATGACACTCTTATAACAGTTAGGTACGAGTTAGAAACTGTAGCAACTCTAAAATCGTTACCAGAAAGTTAATTTAAAACAGGCTGATTTTAAATTATTTTTGACAACATTATTGATTTCAAACTTTAAAAAAAGGCAAAAAATAAATTTGTTAACTATTAGGTACATATTTTTGTTAAGATTTTTAAATTCCTGCTCTTGCATGCTAGATTTAATTATTAAGGATTTGTTTTCATATTTTTAAAAGCTAAGCTTTTCATTTGTTAGGGTCTGTCCGTCCCTACGTCCTCCCGTCCGTTAGGTTAGAATGGTCATATCGATTTGAAACTTTGCATATTGATTCCTATAACAGTTAGGTACGACTTAGAAAGCGCAACAACTCTACAATCGTTACAAGCTATTTTTTTATTTTTTTTGACAACAACATTTTTTGTATGATATAATTATTAAAAAAGACATGTTAAAATTATCCTATCAATTTCAAACTATACATTATGATTTCAATGTTATATAGGTACGAATTAGAAAGCGTACTAACTTTATTACCAGAAAGTCGGTACGTCCATTTAAAACTTGCTAATTTTTTAATATTTTTTGTGTGTGTCATGATTATATCCTATTCATATGACTTTTGAAAAAATATTCCTTGGAAAAGAAGGTAAAATATTAATGGGGAATCCTAAAAATGAAATTATGTCCTACTTTGTACTGCATTTTATATTTACGCGATTTTGCAACAAATTTTTGCACAATTTCGTTTAGACTTAGAATTTAATGTATATATAATGTTGATTTTGTTCTACTAAAATTCTACTTCATATGCAATATAGAACAGATCTATCTATCTATCTATCTATCTATCTATCTATCTATCTATCTATCTATCTATCTATCTATCTATCTATCTATCTATCTATCTATCTATCTATCTATCTATCTATCTATCTATCTATCTATCTATCTATCTATCTATCTATCGATCTATCTATCTATCTATCTATCTATCTATCTATCTATCTATCTATCTATCTATCTATCTATCTATCTATCTATCTGTCTATCTATCTATCTATCTATCTATCTATCTATCTATCTATCTATCTATCTATCTATCTATCTATCTATCTATCTATCTATCTATCTATCTATCTATCTATCTATCTATCTATCTATCTATCTATCTATCTATCTATCTATCTATCTATCTATCTATCTATCTATCTATCTATCTATCTATCTATCTATCTATCTATCTATCTATCTATCTATCTATCTATCTATCTATCTATCTATCTATCTATCTATCTATCTATCTATCTATCTATCTATCTATCTATCTATCTATCTATCTATCTATCTATCTATCTATCTATCTATCTATCTATCTATCTATCTATCTATCTATCTATCTATCTATCTATCTATCTATCTATCTATCTATCTATCTATCTATCTATCTATCTATCTATCTATCTATCTATCTATCTATCTATCTATCTATCTATCTATCTATCTATCTATCTATCTATCTATCTATCTATCTATCTATCTATCTATCTATCTATCTATCTATCTATCTATCTATCTATCTATCTATCTATCTATCTATCTATCTATCTATCTATCTATCTATCTATCTATCTATCTATCTATCTATCTATCTATCTATCTATCTATCTATCTATCTATCTATCTATCTATCTATCTATCTATCTATCTATCTATCTATCTATCTATCTATCTATCTATCTATCTATCTATCTATCTATCTATCTATCTATCTATCTATCTATCTATCTATCTATCTATCTATCTATCTATCTATCTATCTATCTATCTATCTATCTATCTATCTATCTATCTATCTATCTATCTATCTATCTATCTATCTATCTATCTATCTATCTATCTATCTATCTATCTATCTATCTATCTATCTATCTATCTATCTATCTATCTATCTATCTGATTGTTACCCTTGCTTTGCTATTAAACTGGTAGATTGTTCTGTCATATTTCACCGACATCTGGCTGTTAGGAAAACCATACTCTCTGTATGTTAATGCAAACTGTATTTTTAAAAGGGAAAAATAGCAGAAACATTGATAGCAAAACAGTATTGTAGCTTGTCTAAAATAACAAGGATGACAACATCCATAAAAACGAAGCTCTGAAACAGTAGGACAAACGAGTGTCAGAAATGAATAAGTAAAATATACAAAAAAAATATAAGTCTAAAGAAAATTTAAAGTTGTAAAACTTCATAAATATAGGATACTGTTTAAGGACATACTTACATTTTAGGACTTGATTGTCGAGATGTTTCGCATTTAATATTGTACTTTGTTGTTCTAGAAACCAGTATTTCAAAAATCTGATGATTAGGATAATCATATCATAAATTTTTTTTGTGGATTGTAGAAACATACTATTGCAATTATACTTTACACAATGGTCCAATTTTAATTCAAAGGAGTTAATGTAGTGATAATAAGACTTATACTAGCCAGGAATCTCAAGGGATATGACAATGCTATATAAATTGATACAATACCCAATGATGATAAACATAATTAAGCCTTCTGTTCATTGCAATAATTGGCACAATGCTAATTTGAACCAACCAATTAAGAATTAATAAAAGTACCCAAAGTTTTTAAGATAATTTGCTTGGGATAATTCATAGAAAGATTTATATAAAAAACTTTAAAATTTGATGTTTTATGTCGTAAATATGACTTCCAACTAAAAGAGATCAAGGCTGACCAATTATAGACATGCCGGTTTTTGAGTAGCATTTTAGTTTTGACTTCAAAGTATTGACTAAATTTTATGTTGATATAATTACAACACACGCCATACTGTTATTGAACCTATCCTTTATCCCTGCTTTATAATTATCACTTCCAAAATGGATTAAGGACATCTTTGATAACTTTCTGATGGTAATAATTATTTTTTTATGCCTTGAAGGTCATATTTAAGAGAATATGAAAAAATGTGCTAACTTGACTCTAACTATTTGAAATCAGAAGTGCGCTTATAAAGCTTCAAATTTGTAAAGACTTATTTCTTATAAAAAGTAACGTGAACTGTGTGTGTTTTCCTGTCTGTACTGAAGTATCTCGCTAATTGCTGCACTGCACTGGTATGGTTCTCCTTTACAATATAGCTTTTCATAGGTCTTAAAAAGATTTATAACAATTTTGGATGAGGGTACCAACGCCCTCAATGGAAATCGCCACTAGAAAAAAGTATCAAAAAATTCTGTTGGGCGACGCCAAGGTATGCCTTACTAAACTGGACTTTCCTTCATACATGTATGCCGGAAGTTTATTTTAAAACTATAATTAAAAGTTGGAGTTCGACTTTTCCCCCCTCCCCAAACCTCAAGTACATCTAGGAGTGTAGCCGCTAGAAGTAAACATATTAGAAGGAAGTTTCATGATTACAGTGAAGTAAAAAAAAGAGTCGCTGACTCATAAGTCCAAGCATCTTATTAAATTAAACATAAAAAAACTTTTCGCTGCACAATTAGCATTAGTTTGTATAGAGATTTCATCTTGCGCGCAATTACTTTCTTTCATTAGATACTATGCAAAAATAATTAAAAAATAAAAATATATAGATTAACAATCTTGTTTATTACATGTAAAAATAAACTTTATTTTTAATTACAAGATATAATTATAATAACAAGGACAATCTTGTCCATATGAAATATTGCACTTTTTATAATGATTAGCATATAGTAGGAAATATTGCACTAGAAAAATTAACACAGATTAAAGCATGTACAGTATAGATGGCATGGTAAAATACTTTCATATCAGTGGATAAGCTAGCTATAACCCTTCCTATACTCAAATTTATATTTTTTTTGCAAATCAGTTTATTTTAGAATTTATTAGGGGAGGTTAGATTTTCAAAATTAATAGAAGCCAAAAGGTATTATTTTTTTTAAATAGGGGTGAAAGGTTAGTTAAAGCTGATCTAATGATTAGACATAAGTAAATTTACCAATTGCATGACTTAAAAATAGATAATAAATATATAATAATTAATTTATATTATTTATTTTTAAGCCAAATAAATTAATAATAACTAGAGATTCTGAAAATGAACTTTATTCATTTTTTATTTGTAGAGAAAAAAATATGAAGTCTGTCAAAGAAGTCCAAGATGGTTGATGGGGGGGGGGGGGGGGGTTGTTTACTCCCACAACAAAAAAATTAAATACATGACATTAACCCCCTCCAAAACCTTTAAAACCCTCAAAACAAGAGCTTGGACGTTCTTGAGCTTTGGATTCAATACAAAAAAAAAACTGGTGTTTTAAGATATAACCACAATTAAGTAAAAATGACTACAAAAATAACCTCAATTTTATAATAATTTGATTTTGATAACATAACAAGATAAATCACAGAATAAGGAATGTTTTTAATTATTGCACATTTCCCTGTTTAATTCACTAACAATATTGCACAATAGGATTTCTCAGTTTATTTATATAATGTTACAAAATAATTATGTTTTACTTTGAAATTTTAAAACATATTTATACAGGACCTCTCTAAAAGCAACTTCAGTTATGTAAAATATTTTTAAAAAGAGAAAATTTTAAATTTAAAAATTCTTAGTTTAGTATTGTTGGTGTTAATTTTTATATTGATTCTTAGTTGCATAATAGAGGTAAATTGTATAGAAGATAATTCTTCCATATTTTTAAATAAAAATCTAATGAAAAATTAACACTTTAATGATTGGCACAGAAAATGGACTTAGAAATGATTTAGCAACTAGATTAGAATTAGAAAATAATTAATGTTATCATATAAAGCATTAAAATAGGTCAAGATCCTCTAGCATCATAATTAAGATTAAAAGGCTTATTTTTAATTCACTATAATGTTTTTTTTCTGATTGAATATTGTTTTTTTAACATAACACTTCAATTGTTTTTTTTATTGTATTAACCTTTTACCCAAAGATTTTTTAATTAGATAAGCTTAAAATACACATCTGTAAAAAGTAAGTACAGTTAAAAAGCTTTTTACTAAATGTCTAATATTCATCAGAACTTGTAGTGCTGTAGTTGGGTTCTGTAGTACTCCCCACTTTGTTAAAATATCCATTGGGTGCGGAATCCTTTATCTTTTTCTTACCAAACATTGAGGCAAAAAATCCAACCTTTTCCTCTTGAAATTCTCCGTTCATTCTCAGCTTGCTTTTCATTTGCTTCCAAAGGCATAGCATGAAAATTGCCAGGAATAAAATGACTGCCAAGCCACCGACTACTGAGCTGGCTATGAGGGCGCTGCGTACACTTTCAGGAACCTCAACGGGGCCGCGATGATTGTAATCTTCAAAATAATCATAAATTTCATAATCCCCAAGTAATGACTCTTCAGCAAGATGTAGTTTGATATTATTCTCTACTAAATCTACTAAATCGCCATTGACATCAAAGTAAGTAATAGGAGGAGTAGCTCTTGTGGTTGTGGTAGTTCGTCTGTCTGTTATTAGTCCCCCACTTTTGCTGCCAAATCCACCACCCCAGCCATTCTGGAATGGATTATTATAGCCGCCTCTATAGCCACCAGGTCCAAAATCCATTTGGATATACTTTGGCCTCTCCTTCGTCTTGGGCTTCTCACTTTTACTCTCAGGCTGATTATATACTGTTTGATTGACAATATCCTCTTCTGTGTCCAAGTCAGTTTCAGAATCCTCATATTCCTCATTATCTATAGAAGAAGATTCAACATCAATCCTGCCAGGCTTAGCTCCATAGATTATTTCTGGAGCTTTGGATTCTCTTTCAATGTCATTAAACAGATTATTAAGGTCTGGAACTGCCATGTCCTTACGCTCTTTTAGAACGTCAAGTTCAGCATCAGTCATATTGAAGGTAGCCAGGGTTTGGTTCAGAATTTCGGATGTAGTTGTTGTACTGGATGTTGGCTCTTGAGGTTCAAATAATTTTCTTAATTCTTCATCCTGTTCCATTAATTCCTTTTTAGCTTCAGGGTCAAGGATCTTAAGTGTGTTAGGATTGTCAAAAATATCCTTTTCCATTTCTGTTGCATTCTCATTGTCATCAACATAAGCAAAGTCATCATTTTCATCCCGATTGTTTTCTAATGATTTTCTGTAGTCATCAACTGAAGTAAATCTTTTCTTGGTTGTTCTTTCTCCAAATTTAAATGATGAAGGAGTCACCAAGTTCACAGCTTCTGTTGTAGTTGTAGGCGTTTCTACAGTTAGTCTGTTTCTAAACTTTTGAAATAGATCTATAGAGGATTTGCGTCTGAATGACTTTTTAGTTGTTTCTTCTGGTGCAACTGTTGTACTTTCTGTTGTTGTTGTTGTAGTTGAGGTATAATCTGCTTTGGTAGGAGACCAACCTGAAGATTTTGTGGATTTTTCAACTTTCTCTTCCTCTTTCATTGTTAGTTTATGATGATACTTGAGAACAGCTCTTATAGCAGCTTGATTCTTGCTCATAATGTCAGGCAAGGCATAGCCAACTTGTTGGAGTACCTCACTTAGGCTCATCGGGATAATCTTTTTCATGAGAGATTTAAGATCCATTGTTTTGACTTCATCTTCAAGTCTCGACTCAAAATCATCCTCAGTGACTTCATTGTTTTCAGTATTATCTGATTTTTCATTTATAGTGGAAGATTTTCTTTGATTGTTGTTTGCGGATTCTCTTTGGTTGTTATTTGAGGATTCTTCTTTGATTCTTGGAGCCCAGGGCATCCTGACTGTGTCTTCGTTTGTTTCTTCACTCTGCAATTGTTCCAGATCATCAGTTTTATCAATGTCTTCTTTCACTGGGTCAAAAGCCATGGATGCTTCAGTAAGTTGACTTTCTAGGAAACTTTCATCCTCGACAGCTTTCATAACAAGATCCATCACTTCAGGAACCTTCTTAAACATATCCGATACTTTATAACCAGATTTTTTTAGCAGAGTATTTAGTTTTGAAACTGGGATTTGTTTGATAATGTCCTTAATTTGGATATTTGAATAATCTCTTGGCGCGTTCAGATCCTTTTTTATTTTCAATCTTGATATTTGAGTCTTGGAATATCTATTTTCTTCCTGGATGTTTTGTAGCTCTGTAGTACTTGTTGAAGATTGAGTGACAGTACTCTCTGACACAGGCTTTTTTTCTTCTCTTGGTCTTGTCTTCTGCAGTCTGATATGAGTTTTGGAGTATTCATTTTCAGCCATCAAATTTTGTAAACTGTCAGCTGTTGGTAGTTCAGTTGTAGAGAGAGGAGTAGCCACTGGCTCCACTATTTCTTCTACTGGTTCATTCACATCTAAATTAAAATACTTGTTATGTAATTTGAAATCAAATCGTACCTTGAAAATCTTTCCTTATCAAAAACTACAACTTTAGCTTTAAATTTTGGAATGTAATTATAATTGCGTATCGTTTTTAGTAACACATTTTTCTGAAATTTTTAAAGAAGATTTCACACTAAAAGCAAACTTTTTATAATTGGCAGACAGGTGAACAATTACACACTTAAATTATACAAATGTAGTTATAGAGCAGCTTCACTACTTAAAAACATTACCTATTTTTGTTGGATAAACAGTTCTTCTCCTTGTTTTCTCATCATACTCAAACTTTTTTTCTATCTCAATAACAGGCTCTTCAACTATGTCTTTCTCAATATTGCTTTCATACTGCTCTTGTAGGGAATTTCTGTAGTCCTCAAGAGAAGTAAATCTTTTGATTTCAGGCTCTTTATCAACCTTTTCAACTTCAGCAAATTCAGCTGCTTCACTTGATTGTTCAACCTCTTTAATTGTCTCATAATCATAAGTATCAAATTCAGGATTGCCAGAAATAAAATCAATTGACTTTAGATCAGTCTCTGCTTTATCAGATTCCTCATAAGTATCAATGTATTCGAAAGCATTTTGTTTGTCATCAACAATGTCAATTCTTTCTATGATGTCAGGAATAACCTGTGGTTCAAATGGAGCAGGGGATGGGATAAATGGTGTATATTCAGAAGTCTTTGTTTCATCATCCTTTGGCACAAAAAGAGGCTTCTCTTCAACTTGAAGAACTGATTCCTTGGGAGGGGCCAATGGAGCCAGTGTTGGCAGAAACATGGCAGGAGCTGGAGACACAGATTCATTATTAATAACTTCATCAACATTGTCATCCTTTACTTCAGTAAATGGTATGTTGTTGCTGGAATCATCTGGAATATTTATGTTAAAAAAGGGTCCATATTCACCCTGACCTTCTTTACTCTTTTCTTTAATAACAAATACATTATCAATTGGCTCTTCTTTTACACCACTTTCTTCACTAAATTCATCAAGTCTGATAATGTCTTGAATACCTTCTTCCCTATCAACCTCTTCAATCATATCCATCATACCATCATTAGGATCTGATGATTCTGTTGGTCTTTGTCTGATTATTGGTCTTCTGAAAGGTCCCCTTCTTGTTTCCTGTATATTCTCTTCTATAGGATTGTATGGCTTCAGGGAATCTAATCTTCTATTGCTGCTTGGCTTGGCAGCAAATAAATCTTTATTCATTTCATCTAAAGTATTAAATCTTCTTCTTATTGAAGCTTCAGGGTCCTCAAAAACATTTTCAAATCTATCAACAACATCAGGTGGTGTAGATTGTTGTAGTCTGGGTCTAATTCTATAATTTTGAGGTTGTCTGTAAGTTTCCTTTGGATTTTGAGAATTCTCATTTTGCTTGTAGAATCCTTGTCTCACATTTTTGTTGTTATTGCTAAAACTGGACATTCTTTTAGGGGTAGCTTGTCCTTGCCCAGGTTTAGCATATTTATCCATTCCACTTCTTTCTTTAAATCTTTCAAAATCAGCATTCCAACGTTTGGGTTTAATTCTAGGATCAACAATTCTATCAGAATTAGCATTGCTGCTGGTATCATCAACCTCAAATGGTGTTTGGTCAAGATTCACTTCAAGATACTGTTTTAGGCGGTCTCTGTCCTCCTCAAGGCCAAATGTGGTCCAGGCATTAGCACCTCCTCGAGTAGTTGAGGCAGCAGTAGGAGCTGTCACTTCTTCTGTCACATACTTATTAGAATTATCATAGCTTGTTGATTGACTGGGCGTGGAGGAAAGGCCAAAACTTAGAGATCCTGGATGTTCCTCTGAAAGTTTACTGCCTGCTGGACCAGACAATATATTTTCTGGTGTGGATACCTGGATCAAAGATACTTAAATTTTATGTTAAATCACCATAAAAAATGCAGCTATAGAAATGTATTGCTTAAAAAAGAACAGGATACAATAAAAAACAAAACAATGAACCTAGATGTAATATAATAGAGAAATAAGTGTGTTAAGTATTTTGTTTTTGATATGTAGATATTATTTTTAAACTTTATAAAATGCCGTATTTGGTAATTTGTTAATTTGTTATTTCTAGCTAGATTTTTATTAATTTTTATATTTAAGTATATTGTAATATAAAATTTCAATATCTTTTCCTGAAAGAAAGGACCATTTCCCTGAGTGTCAGGTACATCCTGATCAAAGCCTGCGTCAGGATTAACATCCAGTACCTTTGCTACGCCTTCAGTTACATCTTGAACCTAAATATGTATATAATTGCACGGATCTAAAAGGATAAGACAGTGGCCCATAAATTGATGTACATGCACAATGATGATACACAAAGTTACCTCTTCTGAAGATTACAATTATTAGTTGAAACGTTTGGACACTCAACTAATTATTCAACCAATGTAAGTTCAATAAAAGTCCTTAAAGTTGCTAAGCCAACGAATAAGAAAACGTCATTATAAAACTTTGTATTGCAGAAAGATATTTGTAGAGCAGCTTCACTGCCAAAAAATGTAAGAATCTTAACATAAAAGCAACAAGATGTTTGTCTGTGTGTCTGTCTATAGCCAAGCATTATATAAAGTGAGTCTTTTTATAGGTCTAGGGAATGATCATTACTATTTTTAGGGAGGGGTCCTCTCCACCCTCCCCCCAAAATAGAAATAGATTAAAATATCCCGTACAAATAAGTTTTGCTTTTTCTTTTCAAAACTAAAACTAAAATTAGAAGGTTCCCCCTTAACCTTGCCCCAAGTGCCCTTATGGGCCTCCAGGGGCATTGCTGCTAGTATAAGTGCATAAAAAAAAATATCACAAACCTTGATAAGATTTCTGGCGGGTACTGCTGGTCTGTAGGTTTCTTCTCGCACAGGAATCTGAAAGTAAACGTGTTTAATAAGTGTTAAATTTTCATTTAAAAAAGGTTGTGAATTAAATTTTTTTCCCTCTCATCCTGGATTTAAGTTTTTTTTCCTTCAAATAAGGTTTCGTAGCCTTACTGGAAATCATAATCCCAATCTTGGACAATTATTTTGATGATTAATAACTGTTTTCCAAGTTAAAATTTTTTTCATATTAACTTTTATTTTAGGTTACTCCGTTTCTTCTCAAATTATTTTAAAGCGCTGGAAAGTGCGATGACGTCATAAAAATAGGTCTATTATCCAACTATTTTAGAGGTTTCCTTTCCCACTTTTTTTAATCCCTCATTTTCAGACGTATTTTTATGACGTCAAAAATGACACTTTCTATAGCACTCCATTCCAAAAAATTCCAAACCTACCCTGTATTCCTCTCTATCCACAAACTGCTGTCTGTTCTGCCACCTCAGCTGTTGTCTGCTGACACCCTCTGTCTCTCTGTCTGCTGTCTGCCACACATTGTCTGAGTTGTCAAACTCTCTGTTTTGCCATCTTGTCGGCTGGTTGTCCGTTGATTGTTGATCTGCTCCGAAATTTGGTCGGCCTCCTGAAAAAAAAAATCTTTCTAACCCTGTTAAAATTTCATAATCACGAAAGGTTAATGAAGAAAATAAACTTTATAAAAGACTTATGGACATACAGACATACAGTCTGGAGGATCCTGGTACCCAAAGTTTTATAAATATCTTTTTATCTCATTCGTTGGCTAAAAAAACATTAATAGTGTCAAAACTTGTCCGTCTAAGAATTGTATTTTGTAATATATAATTTTATCATGTAATGTCCTATCTTTTAAGATATCTGGTTCAATATTATCCTAAAGCCAGGGATCAGGTATAAGACAATGGCCAATAAATTGATGTACACTACCAATGATGATGCACAAAATCACCCCTCCTGTAGATTGCAATTAGTTGATAAATGGTTGGACACTCTAATGAATGAATCAACCAATAAAAATTCGATAAAAGTTCCCAAGGTTGTTAAACCAACAAAAATGAAACGTTATTATAAGACTTTGGGGACTAGTGGAATAAACAGCTCAATGTCCCCTTCCTCCCTGTCTAAAAGCAATTATTGAATTGTCTTGTGCAAAACCAATTTTTACCTGCTAATCTAACTCTTTTAGGCCTCTTATTCCTAGCATATTGACCCGCCTCCTCGCTTCCAAGTTCTGCCTTGGCTGCCTCAACCCTCCGGCCGCCAACAGCCGGCTGTGAATCAAATCTTCGCCTTTGCTGATATTGGTATTCTCGGTTGTACAACTGCCGTCCTAAAATATGAAAAAATAGAAAAATACAAGGTATAACATAACGATCACCTTAATTATTGCAGGAAGGAAGCATACGTGGGCTGTTCACTACATTAATAACGCTTTTTTATTCGTGGGATTAACAACTTATGGGACTTTTATTGAATTTTCATAGGTTGGTACGTTAATTGAGTGTCCAAACGTTTCAACCAATAATTGTAATCAACAGGAGGGGTAATTTTATGTATTATCAATAAAGATGTAGAACAATTTGTTGGCCATTGTCTTATCTCTTTTGAACCCTGCTATTTTGTGTAAATATTCATTTCTTTCTAAAATAAAAATCTATTTACCTGAATTTTCGGCGCCAAAACCCAAATTCCGTCTGTCGCCATTTTCTTCAGAAACAGCTGATTCCGTATCACCGTATGGTGTGTTGCCAACTCCCGAAAACCGGTTTAGCATCCGCTCCCTGCCATCATTAGATGGTTCAGCTTCAGCAATAGTAAACCGGCTTCTTAGACCTTCCCTGCGTTCAACAGCAATGGCCTCACTGTCCTCTGAGGTGGATGAAAACCGGTTAGGTAGGTCAGCAGAACCGCCATTTTCCGTAGTGACAACACTGTCGACAACTGGTGGCCGTGCAGCAAACTGATTTCTGCCCCCGTCAGGTCTAAAGAGTTTTGGATGTAATAACTTTAGATATTTTTTTATGTCCATGGTAAATATTTAAAAGTTCAGCTGTTTACGGATCCTAATAAACTGAACATACACAAAATGAAACTTCTTTAATGCATAGAATTAAATAGTTAAGTAGCTGCTATAATAAAAGTAAAAGAAATGTTCTATCAATTTAAAACATAAATTCTATGGAAATTTATAAAAACTTTTTATAGTTTGAAACTACCCCCCCCCCTGAAAGAACGAAAAAGAAATTAATTAAAAATCTACAGCAATATGTATTTCCATGCAATAATTAAGCAATTTGTGAGATCCTAAGGTACATTAAATCCATTCCTAGAGTAGAATCTTCTATTGGCTATTACAGGTTCTGCAGCAAAGTTTCTGGTCGGTAATTCTTCTTTTGTTAAGGATCTTTCTATATTACTCCCAATGTCTCCCCTAAAAACAAGATTTAATTTAGGAATTATTTTATAACTGGACAAGTGTATCAAAAATCACCTATGTGACATCATAAAAATGAGGGATTATCCATTTCTTTTTTGGGGGTTTTCTTTCCCACTTCTCCTCCATTTCTTCATTTTTATGACGTCACATTGCTGATTTTTAAGACACTTTGTTCAGTTACATTATTTTTATATCTTTGAACATTAGGTACTCCCTACTTCCGCTTTTCTATCCATCTATTTATCTACTTATTTATTTATCTATCTATCCATCTATCTATCTATTTATATTGCATCTTTGTTAATTGATTCCGTCACACATGTTCTCATTATTTTCACTATAAAAAATATTTTTCCAGTATGTCTTGGAAACCGATTCAATAATTGCAGGATTATAACCAGCATCGTATTTTAGACAATTTTCCACAAATATTAAAATAACCATTTTGGTTTTAAAGGGTCTTTGGCCACCTATAGCTAACAAACATGGTTTTGATTTTATAATTTTTCATTTTAACATCCGCGGAAAGTTGCGATAGATAACTATTATTGTATGAAATGGTAAAATGTCAAATTGATTTTTATTTGTTAAATAAGCTGAGCTTCGCTTTTACAGATAATTTTTCGTTGTCATACTTTTAAGAGTGCTAGATAAAGTAAAGAATGCGTACATAGTTTCATATTAGGGTTTTGCTTAAGTATCAGTTTTATGTAAAACAATTATAATTTATAAGAAATCAATTTTAAGATTTTAAGCTTATTTGAAGATAGGTGATGTTTAATTGTAAAAGTTGAGAAATTACAATAAATTTATTATTACTTAGATCTTACACCAGAATATCATGTACTTTAATAAAGTAGAACTTGTTGCTGGCTAAAATAAAGATTCCCCATCCACCCCGTTTACCCCATCCCCTCCCCTTCCTACTGCTGTTTAATGGCAGAACGAAATAGCCAATAAGTAATGTCCATGTTAGCAACCTAAATTGACGACAATTTTCACCTTTCATAATATCTAGGTATATTCTATATCCATTGTTATCATAAATTTAATTGGTCGAAAAAATGTCCATTTCCGTGTTAAGCTCAGAGGAAAGAAATGATTCCATGACATATGTCTTTAACCACTGCACTGGTATAGAGGTGGGGGAAATCAAGAGAGAGAAAAAAAAGATATCAACAAGGAATATAATGCTTGAAAAGCGAAGCTTTTAGGAAAATTTATTATCCTTATATTGTACTGAAATATCTCGCTAACCGCTAAACTGATATTACAATGTAGCTTCTTATATATCCTGGAAAGCTTTGTAACTATTTGGAAGGAGGTTACCACCACCCTCTCAAGAGAAATCACCCTAGAAAAGAAAATGCAGCTATAGACTTCTTTCCATCTCAAGGCCCCTATAGAATTATTTACATTAGTAAAGCTGCCCTTAACTTCCGGGTTTAGGCCATTTTAGTTTTTTTATAGGCATTCATAACTAACTTCATTACCTATAAATAATGTAAGGGATTTTCAAATTTCTATTTCAATCACCTGAGGTGAATGTTTTTTTTTATTTATATTGGAATTTAAAAAAAAAAAAAAATTGTAGAGAGGTATCGCTACTCTGTGCAAATATACTCCAGTGGCTTCCCCCCCCCCCCCCCACCCCTCCAAAAAAAATGAGTAATCTTTCCAGGGTGCATAAATATTAAGATCAACCAGTATGCGACATCCTATTACTCTATATAAGGATTAGATGATAGATTAGCTTTGCTTCTACAACTGGTGTCAATGTGGTAGGGTAATGCAATTTAGACATAATTGTTTCTTTCACAAATAAAAATCTTTAAATCCGGTTTTCTTCCTAGCGCGCGCAATAAACAAGGAAACTATGTACATTAGTTGAAGAGGAGGGCGGCAGGGATCTAAAGCGATAAGACAATGGCTGACAAAATGGTGTGTATCTCAAATGATGATACGCAAAATTACACCTTCTGTAAATTACAATTAGTGGTTAAAACGTTTGAACACTCAACTTAATGAACCAACCAATCAAAATTTAAAGTTAGACCTCATAGTTTTTAAGCTAACACATAAGAAAACGCCATTAGAAAATTTTGGGGTCTAGTGTAATAAACAGCCCATTGTCCACTTCCTTCCTGGGAGTGTGAGATTTGTGAAAAAAATTAGGTTAATTTCATAGATTTTTAAATGGTGTGCAGAGGTTTAAAACTAGGTACAATCATCAAACAAAATGTGTTTCCCTTTATCAAAAAACCATAGTTTTTTTTCCTTACAGGATATTCAAAAAACACAAGATATGGGGTGGGAACGGGTTTAAGGCTCCAGGGGGAACAATCCCCCAACCCCCACTCCAATGTTATCGCTTTTGAAATTTTAATCTTCATTTGACAATGTTTTACTTATAGCTGTCAGATAAATTAAAAGCTTAATTTAGATGAAATATACGTCTATGACTTAGTTGCGTTTTGCTTTCTGCGATTTCTATGTTTATATGTTTGTATCACACAAGTCAGGTACTGAGGTTATAGCTGCCAAAAGTCATACATATAAAGCTGCGCTCCTTAAAAGGAAGAATATTATTTCCTATTTTTCACAGGGCATATAGTAATGTTAATGTATATGGTTTGCCTAGTTAAGTAGATTTAATAATAATAATGCTTTTAGTAAAAGAGACTCTATAATTCACTTTGTCTGTTCTTTCGTAACGTTATGGGGAAAATGTGATTTTCTAGGCTACTATTACGATAAAATGGTGATGCTTTTGAAGAATATAACAATTAGCATAAGATACACAATTTACTTCATTAGTCAGTCCGTTAGTCATGCAACAAACGACATCAAAATGATCAACTAAAAATAATTTGTGATTTCCTATTATCATCGTTTTCCCTTCTCTCCTTATTTATGATGTTTAAAGCTTCGCTTCTCATAGATGTTATCATCCTTGAGGGAGAAGGATTGTATAATTATTCTATTCGTTAGCTCAAAACTTTGGGTATTTGATTTGTTGATTAAATAGTAGTAGTTTTATAACATTTCAACCAATAACTATCCTTATACTAAAGTAACAGGATGTTTGTGTGTTTGTACCGAAGGATCTCGCTAACCACTAAACCGATCGGGTTCTCCTTAACAGGGTATCTTCTCATAGGTCCCGGGAAGGTTTATAACTATTTTGAGGGAGGGTACCACCCCCCCTCTCCCCCCCCCCAAGAGAAATCACATTAAATCGAAATTTATTTTTTAAGTATAGACTCCTACGTAACATTGCGAGGTATCGTAGAAAGAGACTCCTACGCAACCTTGAATGCAACAAAAAGCTAAACATTTAAATTGCCACTAGAAGCTTCTAGGGGGCGTAGCCGCTAGTAATCTATAAAAGTAATACATATATGCTATTTATATCGTCCATTATCTTATCACTTAAGATCCCTGATAGTAAGTTTAATAAAGTCGTGCAGCAATTTAAGAAATCAAAGTAATTTCTTCCTGCTTCTATAGAGTTAATACTTAAGTTAAGTTTAAGATTTTTATCAATTTAAACAATTATTTTAAAAGTACCCCTTTATAGACAACAAATAAGATTTAACCATCAAAGAAAAGTACAATTAAATAAAAGTTTTAACCTATTGACTTTCCTTTCATTTAAAACAAAATAAAAAGAAAGAGTTAGGGCATCATTAAGGCTAAGGGAGAAACAAACTATTATTTATTACATACAAATCTAATGTAAATGTAAATGGTTTCTGTCTTAAGTTTTATTTCAACTTGGTATTAAAAAACATTATCTAATTTATTTTTAATTTACTTTCAATATAAAAGTTGGGCTTTGGGGGGGGGGGGTGGTGTTTTTATTCGGAGGGTACTTGAAAGAAAAGTACAGTTTTCTTGCATATAAATAAAATTAATAGTGTTCTTTTAATTATAAGAGTGTTACACCAAAATGGATCATATGTTCTATAAATAAACCTTCTATAATCAGATACATAAATAGATTTCTATGCATGGGTGGGAGGATCTTATCTTTCATAATTATTGGATTTGTATAAGGCCTGGTCTCTCAAAACGTGTAGCCTTAGTTACTTGCCTTTTTTTGTTAAAATATTTTTGGAGGTGTTTCAGGCGAATGTTTCATAAAAAAAATTTATCATTTAACAGTAAAAATAAAGATTTTTTCTCCATTAAAATCAAATAACTTTTTCTCTAATTCCTAGCTCTTTTCAAATCAAAACTGATTTATTTAAAGCTGATGTATTTTTAAAAAGTAAACATTATTCTAGCTGACTTACTAATACAAATACAAAGAAACAGAGTATAGTGTCCAATAAAAATGACGTCATACAATACAAATGACCAATGATAAGCCAGTATGCAATTTACAATTGGATAATTACAACTGATACTGGCCTATCATTAGTCGTTTGTATTGTAAGACGTCATTTTTTACTGAAAACTATACGCTGTTTTCAAATACAAATTTTGTGTACCTGGCTATGATACACAATATGTTCAAAATAAGGAAAAGTATTCTGAACAATATAGTACCACTAGACAACTATAAAACTATTTTGATGAGGGTACGCCACCCATCCAAGATGAAATTTTCTATGATAAAAACAATCCCCCCATCCCAAATCACCATACCTTTTTTTATGGAGTTTCAATGGTTTATGTCGAAAGTAGGGCTTAAATAAAAGAAGTCGCAGCTGACTTAATATCGGCATAAATGTTGACTTAGCAATATCATAATGGCATTATCACTACATACTTATGTTGACGCAATAACCAGACAATTTTTTAAAAAAGTTAGTTGGTTGTCTGACGGGTGTCAACTCAACCATTGCTCAAAGTTTGTGATCGGAAATCTCAACCAACACTTAACATTTAAGGATTTTATTTATTTAAAATAATCCATTTCCCGATTCTTATATGTACACAGGAAACTTTATTTTCCGTGTTCCCACCTCAAATTAGCTCAACTAATTTATTATAACTACAACCACATTTGCATAAATATGATTATATATACATACATATACATAGATAGATTACTAGTTTCAGGCATTGTAAAGAATGTAAGCAGATGCAAAGAGTCTCCCCACTTGGGCCAGGTATTTATCTGGATTATACATCTATACTCTACATTTATTGTTCTTATTCTGCGAAAATTAGGTAACATAAATTACACAACTAAAACCACAATTGTAATTTAGAATAGATAGTTAAATAGATAAAAATAGAGAGTTATAAATATAAAGAATCAAATCTCTACAATCTACATATAAGTATACACTTTGTTCAAGAACAATGCAAAAATTGTTCTTAATTGTTTGGTGAAGTGTAGCAATTTGTTTTTCTACTTGAAGCTGCAAATATATCTGTCTATCAATCCATCTGTCTGTATGTGTGTCTGTCTGTCTATTTTTCTTTCTCTCTATTTATATATGTATCAGTATGTATTTCTGTCTGTCTGTCTGTCTGTCTGTCTATCTATCTATCTATCTATCTATCTATCTACCTGAAAACTTGTTGATTGTCTGTTGGGGTGTCTGCTTTCATGCCCCACCCATCAAAGCCTGCTTCGCTCCAATCAGTGTCGGTAAAATATCTGAAACAGAAAGTACAATTAGTTTAGGAAAGAAACCAAAGATTAGATAGAATAGGTCGGTATTCATAGTTTTTAAATTCATACACTAATCTCACAAAAGTGTGTCTATCCCAAAAATTTAGACAGGAAAGCTCATTGTATTATATTATATAATATGTTTCTAGAGCCCTTGGAAGGAGTGGGAGGAAAGTAACACCCTTTCCACTTTCAATTAGTAGTTTTAACTGAAAAATAAAAAAAAATACTTTTTTTGGGGGGGATTATTTTTTAAGGGCGAAATTTCTTGAGAGGGTGGTGGTACCCTCCGCCAAAATAGTTATAAATCTGTCCAGGACCTATGATATGCTACCCGTTAAAGGAAAACCATATTGGTTCAGTGTTTATCGAGAACATTTGGTCAATTTGATTTATTACAAGGATAGACAGTTTCCCCCAACGTTTCAAGTCGAGCACAAAAACATCGCCCTTTCCCCTTTTTTTTTAAATAACTTGATCCATCAGGTCTTCAGCAAACTTTAAATGGCTCGTGTGAAAGTAATTTAGAATCTAGAGACTGCGGCTGCCGGCAGCTGCATTAAAATGCAGCTTTTATGCAGCTGTTGCCGAAATATTGTGTTTTGGAAACCATAAAATAAAATTCTCGTAAAAATTCAAAATATTTTCAAGAAATATACCTTAAAAATGATAAAATACAGTTGTTTTAATTTTTCAAGTAATAAATGATCTAATAACAAAGGTTACTACAGAAATGGGCTAAAGAAGGAAATTAGGACTTTGACTCTACGGTCTCTACTGTAATAGTCGTTACAGCCATTCAACATATCCATCCATAAAGTACAGATCTTTATATTGGAGTAGTTGCGCTACAAAAGCTATAATCTTTATAGTGTTATAGCCAGATAAATTCTCACATTATTACACAAATAAAACCATTAAAAGCACACAGATTATTATGTCATACATAATTTATGTATTTTTTTAGTATCGCAGCTACATTACAACTAGATAATGTTGGTCAGTAAGTCCGTTCGTCTGTCTTTTTGTCCTCACATAATCGTTAGGTTAGGTTAAAGTAACTCTTGTCAAAATAATTAATATTCTATCAGCAAGTGTTGCTACTATCTTATTACCCTTTTTAGCTTATGTTAGCTTGCACTAATAAATGTATAATAAAAGTATATACAGTTTTTGGAACCTTTTTTCTAATTGCTCTATGCTCTTTTGTAGCAACTTGGCTGTGATTATATTTCAGACGCTATTGGCTGATATTTAAAGACCCAATTGAATGTCGGCACAGGGTCCCCTTCATCACGTGAACATACAAATATATTGCAACGCTACTTAAATATTTGTTTGTTCTTATCATGTCATTTGCTAAAGCTATTTAAAAATAATTTATTTTGTACTGTTTTTTTTTAGAAATTGGGTAAGAGAACAAAAGTCGGCCCTCCACTTTCCATTTTAGATTTAAAAAGTAAGAGTAAACGAATTTTTTTTGTGGAGTGTAGGTATTTTTCCAATGTTGATATCGTCTAACATCCCTAACTCTTGCCCCATGAAAAAAATCCCTCACCCAAAATCGTATTTTCTTTAAAAAACTTAAAATTAAAACTGAAGGCTTGACTTTTACGACCTATCCTAAACTTTTTGATTCCAAACAAATCATAAAAAGAATTGACAAATTTATTGGATACAATCTAGTTTTAAAAGCTATTGTCTATCTCAACCCAAGTCTACTTTATCAAACTAACATCTCTGTACACTCATCCCCCAATATATAGGATAGAATCTGTTGAACTGAAATGATACCTGTCTAATCTGGCACCAGATTGTGGCACAGTTTCAGGATACCTGGATCCTCCCTAAAATAAATACATTAAAATGATAATAATCAATACCAAATATATTTTTGTATTTTAGTTGATGCTATAATGAAGGGTTTAAAGGGATAATACAATGGTCTATAAATTGATGTAATCCCAAAAGATGATACACACAAATACCACTTCTGTAGATTACAATTAGTGGTTAAAATGTTTGGACACTCAACATAATGAACCAACCAATCAAAATTCAATAAGGTCACCAAAGTTGGTCAGCCAACGAATAATTAAAAGTTATTCTACAACTTTGGGGACTAGCGTAATAAAAAGCCCAATGTCCCCTCCCGCCCTATCAAACAAAACATAAAAATATACAATTTACACAGTATTTGAATTTTCACAAATATTTTTAATTTGTTTGTATCTTATGACAACTTTTACATCTGTTGATTTTGCGGTTTAATTATATATTTTGTAAGAAACCGTAGTACGTTGTTAATAGTTTTTGTATCGGAACTTCTCTACACCTTAAATCGCCTGATTGTAAATCAATTCGAAGCGCTTTGTTAGGCCACTGCATTATTTTGTGTGTAGATTCTTCTGGTATATTAACATCTATTGTATAACTTAAGCTGGATGCATGTCCTTTATAGATAGCTTTTCGCAAGTATTAAAATGAAAAATAATAAGACCAAAACCAGTTTTTGACGGCCTCGAAAGCCGAAAACTGTTATTGATATTTTTATTTTATTATTCTCGGAAAACTGTCTGTAATACTGCATGATTTTTCAATATGGATGAGAAGTGGTTCCAATCCAGCGGATATTGATCTGTTTCGAAGCCATACTAGAAAAACATTAAATATAGGAAATGGGACCAGTATTTGAAATACTAGCGGGTACGCCCCTAGAAACCTCTAGGGGGCACTCAATGTAGGAAGGGGAAAAATCGACCTCGCTCCATTTTAAATTTGAATTTCAAAAAAGTAAAAAAATATTTTTTGGGGGGGAGGGGGTGATGACACCCTCCCCCAAAAAAGTGGTAAACCTTCCCAGGACCTATAGGAAGCTTCACTGTAAAGAAGAACAATATCGGTTTAGCGGTTATTGAGATCCTTCGGGACAGACAAAAACGCTTATTACTTTATATAATAGGATGATCTGATTTTTTTTAATGATTCTCTTTACGAAGCAGTAAGACCTTTATATATATACTAGCGGCCACCCCCCCCCCCCCCCCCCAAGAAGCCTCTAGGGGCACTTAAGGTTGGATGGAAAAAAAATAATTTTTGGGGGGGAGGGGGGTGAAGACAACCTCCCCGAAATAGTGTAAAACCTTCCCTGGACCTATTAGAAGCTTCACTGTAAAGGAGAACAATATCGGTTCAGTGGTTAGCGAGATCCTTCGGGATAGACAAAAATGCTTACTACTTTATATAATATGATTAGTTTAAATTAAATTCTTCGCAACTCATAGTTGCTTTTATCCTTGTTTAAATTTTAACCTTAACTATAAAGTATAAATTAATTGCTTATATTTATAATATTGAAAAATTTAACTTCCCCCTATCTCATTGGAATAGATTTATTATCACTTGGATGTTACACCAGATTTTCATGTTCTTTAGTAAATTGAAACTCGCAGCGGGCTAAAATGATAATAAAACATCCAGCTATGAAATGATAAGACAAACAGACATTGGCACTTGTAGAGTGTCAGAACTGAATAATCAGAATATAAATGTATAAAAATCATTATTGATTAATTCATAGGAGGTTAGGGGATTGGGAGGGTCTCTATTTTACCCCGCCACAAGGTTCGCTTTATTAAAGTATTTGATACTATGGTAATAATAAATCATTTCGGGTAAATAAGTATTTAAAATAAGTTTATCTTTTCCAAATTTATCAATAAACAAACTATTTACAACTTTTTGGAAGGTTAGAATTAGCATAATTACTAATAGGTGTTTGCCATTTTTCCATTTTTTTTCCATTTTTTCTCTTCCCAGCTTTTTTAATCCTTTTTTTGTTTCTTTTTAATGACTTTTGTCTCAAGATCAGACAATATTTTTATTACACTAAAGCAAGGGTGATATCATTTTAAGTATCAGAACAAAAAACAAGAAATTTTCATCTTTAAAACTACGTTTTTTCTTAGTTGGGTTGTTAATTGTTTATTGGTCAGTTTGTGAGGCTATCTGTAGATAATTAATCTGTAACTCTGTCTGTTTGTCTTTATGTATGTCTGTTTCTTTCTTTTCCTCTTTTATTGTCATTCCGTTTGTCTTTTTGTTTCTATACCTGTCAGTCTATCTGTTTTTCCATTGTCTTTTTGTCTGTCTTGCAATCTATCTGCCTATGATTCTTTCTATCTTTCTATCTAAACTTCTAAGTGTCTCTCTGCCGGTTTGTCTATCTGTTTTTTTTATGTTTCTCCATCTATCTGTCTGCCTATCTATCTATTTGTCTGTATATGTCTGTCTATCTATCTATATCTCTGCCTGTCTATCTATCTGCCTGCCTTTATGTTTGTAAGTCTATTTGTGTATCTATCCATCTATATTTATTTCATTGTATGTTTGTGTGTATATTAATTTATTTTAGTGTTTGGTAACAGACAAATCCAATGAATTAGCAGCTTTGCTCCAAGCAACACATATTAAAAAAAAGAACAATTACTAAAAACAAACATATTGTCTTTTATCTTAAACACATACACACATTTTTATATTTATGAAATGACCAATACACGAATTTAAGGGAAATATGTTGTTGAAATTAAAGTTTAAAATTAGCAATCTTATGAATTTTTTTTTATATATCCGACATTTAAGGCCGCTTAGTCCGTCTGTAACGGATAGCTATTATCGGTTATATAACGATGGAATCACCCTATCGATTTTAATCTTTGCGTGATGATTCTTGTAATAAGAAGGTACAATTTGGTAAGCATAGCACCTCTATAATTATTAATATAACGTACGAATGTTCATTTAAACCGTTGGATCTTTTTGGGTTCTGTGAATGATGATTTTATTGATTTTATTTAGTGCAATCAATGATGAAATGGAACTGAAAAAAATGATAGGAAATTTGTGTTTGTTTCAGAGGGTTGGTATGCTTTCCTCTGATATATGTATAGACGAAAAGACTTCAAAAATAAAGCTTCTCTTATAAGCTTTTTTTTAAATTTAAGCATAATATTGAAACAGGGCTGATTTTTTTTTTGATTGGTTGAGGTTAAATTCAACCCACCTTTGAAAAAAATCACAGTAAAGAATTTTCATTTTCTTTAAAATTTACCAGTTAGAGATTGGGGTGGGGGGTGTTATGTGGTATAGAAATAGACTCTTTTAGAATAAATTTTGTAAAAAAAAATCTGTTGTTTTATCCCTAGAATCCTTGGCGTGCCACCTGGTAAAATCTCAGGACCTTAATAAAGATTCTACTATATACACCAGTCAAGGTTAACTATTCTGTGGTTAAGATAGAGAGATAGCGCAGTGGATGGATAGATAGATAGATAGTTGGATAGATATATAGTTAGATAGATAAATAGTGAGTTATGATAGATAAATAGAAAATAATGAATAGATAATTAGGTATAAAATCAATTATTTCTAAAGATTTGGCTTTACATATTTGTGCTGGGGGGGGGGGGGCAACGATTAATTACCCCCCAGATATAAAGATTTCAGAAAAAAAAATAAAAAGTTTATAATAAGTATGAGCTGTACTTAAACTATGGTAAGGAGATTCGTAAAGTGTCATGTGTGACGTCATGAAAATACATCTAAAAAGGATTCAAATGGGAAAGAAAACCCCTAAAGAAGAAATTGATTTAGACGTATTATTATGACGTCACACATGACACTTTCCGAACCTCCTTATGATAAGCCTAAAATTACGTGATAATAGTAAAGTTTGTTTCAATACTTGTATGGACAATTTGATGAACTGAATTTAGTTTCCGAAAGTGTGCGTAGCTTCCGCGTCCTATCTCAATATTTGCTACTAGCTAAAAAAGCTTCATATTTAAAAAAAAAAATCAAAATTTGTGAATGTATAATGTATAAATCGTTTATACATTTAATCGTTTTTCCATTTGACCGGAGTCGCTAAAAATAGGGTCTGCAATAATTGGGTTATCTGCTGTACAATTTAGGAAACTAGAGCTCGAAAAGGAAATTTATTTCAGTTGACCGACAATTTGTATGTATAAATTTGTCAGGGAAAAATGGACAATAATATAAGGGAAAAGGGAAGAAGTTAGGAATATAAAATGATAAACAAATGAATAAATAATAAATATTTCCCCTTTTGTAAATATTGGTTGATGAGATTGGACACTATGTGTTTTCTATATTTAAAAAAATGTATTATTTATGTCCCCTTAATAACTAGTGCAATGACACTTGTAACCATTGTTCGAAGCTTATAGTTTTACAAATTAAATCTTACCTTTAACACATAAATTGTGAGTTAATATACCCATCCAAACAAGAAAAGGTTTCAAAAGGATAATTACACCTATGGGTATTTTAGGGTGGGGGGAGTAAATTTTCTTTTAACATTATTACTCAAAATTGATTAATTTCCCATTTGGTAATTTTTTCCTCTCTAAAATAAAAAGCTTGGACCAAAACGAGCTAATAAACAGGACAATCTATTTATCAATTTATCTATTGATTCTTATAGAATGTATTGTATATGTTATAGAAGCAGTATAACCAATAATGATATCAAGGTCACAAATAATTTGTTAGGATAATAAAAGTTAGCCCACAAAATTGCAAAACAAACCATAAAATAATATAATTATGAATGGAAGTATTTTTCATAATAATACCCAGGGCTCGACAGTCGCGCGTCACCCGTTTGAGTGCTTTAAGATTTGTTTTGTCAGGTTTAGACTTCCAGTTGATTTTAGCATTGCAAAAGGTTGATTTCCTTGAGGCTTATAGGGCCAGGCGGCTGATATACCAATTACCAACTAAAAAAAAAAATTGTTACGTAAACACAAAGGTTTATAAATAAAAAATCCAGATATAACACTTTATTTACAAAATGTAATTGTTTGTTTTTTCAACGGCTACTCTAAAAGTGTTTGTGACCGTCCTTCTGTCTGTCTATAATGCTTAGTTTGTTTTATTATCATTACTACCCTTTCCTCAAAGGACAAATTTAAAGGAGTTCGCATGAACTTTAATCGGGATATGACAAGCCAAATATTTCCTTTCTTTTTCTCCCTTTTCAACATTTAGTTTTCTTAATGGTTGACCTTATATTTCAATTATTATTATAAACAGCTTTGCTGCTACCAGACGTAATAATCCTTGTTTTATCGTGTAAACACCAAATTTCGTATATAACATACTTTGCACATGGCATAGAAAATAAAAGACATTATATTATCTTTAATCTATATAGATCAACAAATTAACATTTAGATTAAAATTTCGAAAATTTTAAGTTAAATTTTATCCAACTAATTGATCTAAATGAAAAAATGGTAAGAAATAAGAAAAAAATATTATTAATTTAAAGCCTGTTTGTGACAAAAGATCTTTATCCCTTAACGGTCAGGAATACTCTCCTAAATTGCAATAGATTCATTCTAAATTTATAAATTGTATATAGTATCAATGCCTAAAGGCATATATGTATAATTCATGTAGGGAAAGGAGAATAATTTTGAAAATAATCTTCAGCTCTTTTTTCATCCAAACACTGAAAATCTATCACAGGAAAATATAAGGGGAAAAAAGTTATGTCCAAGCTGGTCATAATCAGATCTCATAAACCGTAGAACTGATTAAATTAATCATTATATTAAAGCTTCATATACATTCTGAGATAGTTATAGACTGTTTTAAGTTTATATTTAGGTTTAAGATTGTTGTTAGGCTATTTTTTTGCATGCTTCTCTCTTCTTTATATGATGACCTACTAGATTCTAAGTGCATAGCGTCTTAACATAACATGATAACTCTATAAGAACAGCGTTTTA
The DNA here is from genome assembly GCF_053477335.1 of Acartia tonsa. Classification (NCBI taxonomy): domain Eukaryota; kingdom Metazoa; phylum Arthropoda; class Copepoda; order Calanoida; family Acartiidae; genus Acartia; species Acartia tonsa. The sequence continues at coordinate 22,676,628 of NC_137270.1, forward strand.
TAGATATTAGGTAACGGATAAACACAATATCATGTACTACTCACATGTACATCAAAGGATATTAAATGATACAACGACAATTATAATGACAACTTCTTAGTTTGACCTATTATAAGTCTAAATTGACGGCTATTATTATCAAAGAATCGTTCATGCGTTTAATTACTGCAAGGAGTTAGAGTTCTAAATAATAGAGTAGTTAAATGTTATATTCTTTGTTTGACTGTTAAGATCTCAGAGACGTTTAAATATTATATTTAAATAATAGGATCAAAGTAGCATTTTGCAATTTTTACAGTTGGGTTCGCCTCTAGCATCTAGGGGACCTGCATTCGAGGTTGGGTGGATGGCATAAAAAAAGTCTAAAACCAACAAAAGAAATCTTACTACTTTACATAAAGGATAGTGCCGATAGTCAAATATTTTATTAAGTCGACATTAACATTGTAATAGGATTTTTCTCATTTTCAGAAAACTTTTACAAATCCTTGATTGGTATAATAATGTTATGTAACCTTTTAAGTCATTAATTTGGCATATAAAACTAAATATAACCCTTGAACTTTAACATCATTTAAAATCTAATAATTTACAAAATTTAAAGATTTTTCTAAAAGTAGGGGCAGTTTTTACGTCCTTCTGTAAGTAATATATAGTAATAGCACATTGGCATGGTAAATCTTCACGAAAATAAGCCGTCTATCTTAAATGGCAATTCATGGTTCCCCTAAACGTTTCCGATAAACTGACAGACCAAATTATAGAGTAGCTTTGATACTACTAAAACAACATAAAGAAAATAATGTTGTATTTGAAAATGTCAAGAAAATTTCCCAAGGTTAGGGATAAAATTCCTTACAGATTATAAATTGTGTTTTATTTTCTAGCCGCGTAGCTTCTTTATAATGTCATTTGTCCGTAGATGTCAAAAAAGTTTTTCCTTGCACTCGCTTTATTTAGAGAAATAAGGTGCACAACCATATCTAAGAGGGCTAAAACTTATGAGGATGCAATAAATATTTCCGACATTCCGTATTTTAATTTGAGAATGTAAAAAAATCATCATATTTTCTACGATTTAAAACATGATTAGAGCCGACATTAGATTTCACCACCTCCCTAACGACGCTCTAGACGTGGGTTACTCATTTTACATAACAAACTTAGATCCATTAGCATAGCAACGGACGTACTAACATATCACCCTACTATAAAGTAGTAAGAGTTTCTTGTCTAAAGCTTAAGGTTTCAATAACTACTGTATTCTACTAATTCTTTTATAGGCACGCTTTACATAGCTCCAGTAATGGTTTAAGGCCATTCTAATTTCAGAAAGAAGTCTTTGGTTAGTTTCAAGCGATTTTTTCTAGCCTAAGAGACTAGGGTCGTAGACGCAAGTATAGTTGTAAAGAAACTATTCTGTAACCAATTCTAATAATGGTAACAACTGTGCTTCTAGAATGACAAAATTTGGCATAAAATATATTATGTTTTTTCTAGCCTAAGAGACTAGGGTCGTAGACGCTATTATAGTTGTAAAGAAACTATTCTGTAACCAATTCTAATAATGGTAACAACTGTGCTTCTAGAATGACAAAATTTGGCATAAAATATATTATGTTATTGTCATTACTAACCAAATCTATTTATTTGCCTTAATTTTACAAGAACTATATTAGTGTCCTTTCACTTCTGCATAATGTTCATATTCGTGGAAAAGGGTACATTCCTTATATAAACGTAACAGGATATTTGTGAGTTTGTCTGTTTGTACCATAGGATCTTGCTAACCGCTAAACCAATATGGTTCTCCTTTGCATTGTAGCTTATATTATTTTTTTTAAGGGGGGGGGTACCCAACCGAAAAAACCGCCCAACAAATTTTTTTTATTTAAAAAAATGGGGGGAAGTGGTCCACTTCCCTCCACCCCCATAGATTCTAGGGTTAAAGAAGAAATTACCACAGCTCTCCCCTCGCCCTTATTCTAAATTAGTTTTTTTTAAAGAGGGGGGAGGGAAATTCTTATCAAAACAGCGTATATTGTCCAATAAAAAATGATGTCATACAATACAGATAACCAATGATAGGCAAGTATGCGTTGTAATTGACCAATGGTAAATTATATATTGACCTATCATTGGTCATTTGTACTGTATGACGTCATTTTTATTGGACACTATACGATATTTCATTTCGATATCACTACTTTCTTTGAAGGGGGAAAAGCACCAGAAGAGATGTATATTGATATGCGGAAGTGATTTCTCACACACAATTATTTATATTGGTCAAGGCTGCTCTAATTCAAGTTAACAATATCAGCAGTCAGCACCCTGTTAAGATTACCACATTTCTTCGGTGTAAAATTTTTAAAAGTTCATAAAAAAATTCATAACTGATATAAGTAATATTCTAATTCATCTTCTTCATTGATTCTTATTTTTTTGTCGACTAAATGGCTTTTATACAAAAAAGTTTGTCGCTGACATATTATTGTAATCAAAACAACACTGTGTTGGTAATATTTCAGATCTAACTACTTTTATTATGCTACATTCATTAACAAGAGAGAGAGTGAACTATGGTGTGTTTATTACGCTAGTCCTCAAAGTTTTATAATATTCGTTGGCTTAACAACTTTGTTGACTTTAAGTTAATTTTTATTGGTTGATTCAGTAAATTGAGCGTTCAAACGTTTCAGCCACTAATTTTAAACTGTGTATCACCAATAAGGATGTATATCATTTTATTCGCAATTGTCTTATCCGTTTAGATCCCTGTACCGACTTACACATGCATAATTGAAATTGTATGTTACCAAGAAACTTCCAGGTTTAACAGGGAAATCTTAATTATATTTGGTTACAATTCTGACACTATGGTGAAAACTAATTTAAATCAAAACTAGATTAAAATCGGGGAAATATGTTTGTAAAAAAAAAATATTATGCATTAGAGAACATAGTTGCAATTTAAACCTTAACGGTCGGGGGGGGGGGGGCGTTGAACGCCCCCCCATCCGGTTTTTTCTATCTCATTTTCTGTGTGTGAAAGATAAAGAGCCCAAACTGCTTGACTTTTTAAGTATGGGTATGACACATAACTGAGAGTTGGAATTTTTTGAATATCTCCATCCTGGCGGGCACAGGATGCCAGCAAACCTGGCAGGGTCATCCAGGTAAAGAGCAAAAATATTTTTTGACTAAAACAAAGCATTTTATCATACCAAAATACTAAAAAATCCTCTAGTAGTACCTCCTTATATGAAATACAGGTATTCAAGTCACTTTCAGGTTCCAGGTATGATCCTGCAGGTCCTGATCCTCCAGGTCTCCAGAAATCTTTAAAAGGCTCCTGTGGCCGCAATTTTTGACTTAGAGACTTCAAATTTTAAACTTTAGCTTTTCTTACATGTCTACATAACGTATTAAAATTTCATGAAGATCCGCCGCCGTTTTCCCGCCGACCGCCGACTGCGGCGGCTGGCAGCTGCCAAGTACAGCTGCGGCCGCTGAAATTTATATTTTGATATTTCTAATGTAAAATTTACATAAAAATAAACATTTTCTGGGAAAAAATTTTTCTTCTAGCTTCAAAAATAAGAAAATTACAGCCGTTTGAAATTTTTAAATAAAAAAAGACCTTAAAACAAAGGTTGTTAAATAAAAGGGTGAAGGAAGCGAAAATTGACTTTGACTTATAAAAGGTCGGAAATTCATTATCAAACAGGGGACTTGCACAATAAAAATTAGCCCTCTAGCTCTAATAGGAACTGAGATAATTAGGGGGGGCGTTGAACGCCCCCCCCCCCCGACCGATTAAGGTGCGGCAAGGGGCCCGACTGTAAAGGGTTAATGTAGGCTAAAAGTGGTCACTGATGATATGTTATAACAAAACGATTTCCTGATAATATTAAAAAGTCTACATACTTAAGTTGATTATAACAACAACAAAGATGACAACATACATAAGTAGTAAAAAAAAACGATGGACACATAAACGGAAAAAGTGAATTATACAGTTAATGTTCAGTAGCCAAAGTACCAAAAAGTTATTCTAAAACTTTTATTGATTTTGATTGGTTATTTCCAAACTTGTAGCGTTCAAGATTTTCAACCAATAATTTTACTCTTCATATTGGGTAATTTTATTTATAAACGTTAGGGATGTATATTGTTTCATCTTCCATTGTCTTATCCCTTAAGATCCATGACTATTTGTTTCTATAACATACCTAAGAAATAATCAAAATATAATTATTTTAACTTTTATATAAAATACATATGTTATATGTTGCTACCAGAGACAGCGCAAAATGACACCAAAAAAATGACGCCATACGATAAAATAACCAATGAGAGGCAAGTATAAATTTTACATTTGGTTAATTACAGAGTATACCGGCCTCTCATTGGCCAACTTTATTAAATGTTGTCATTTTTTTGGTGCCATATTGCACTGTCTCTTGCTAGTTAGTAATGAAAATACTACAACTTTATTAACTCAATATATGTCAATATGTCTGTTCGTACTAAAAATTTTCGAACTATCAAATTACAAGGAATTATTTTTTTGATTCCATCAAATATTCGAATCAGCAAGCAATTGGAAAAATTCTGCAGGAGCCAACCGCTTTTTCACCAATGACAAATTTTCTGCAATTCAGGGATCTAAATTATAAAAAGTAATGAGACAATGGCCGATAAATTGATGTACATCCCCAATGTTGATACACAAAATGATCCCTTCTGTAGATTATAATTAGTAGTTCAAACTTTTGGACACTCAGCCCAATGAACCAACCAATCAAATTCAACAAAAGTCCCCAAAGTCGTTAAACAAACGAATAAGAAAATGCCATTATAAAACTTTGGAGACTAGTATAATAAACACTAGTCCAATGGTATCTCTCTCCATGGCTGCCATTGCCTAACAGTTCCAAATTGCAATTGAAAATCAATAGAACAACAATTAAAACTCTCCTTTGGCCCTTAATGATAAATATTTGATTTTAAGAGCAAGACCGAAAAACGGTTTTAGAATGAGTAAGGGAACTGGATACTTTTATAAAGATGCTATGCATCTAAAAAAAGTCTTTCCTACCCATTTCACTATCTGTGCTGCGTTAATTATGAATGTTGTCTTCCTTGTTTGACATTTCTTATTCAGTATTTGTATGCTAACAAGGATGGCAACATCCATAAGAAGCGAAGTGATTTATAGAACAGATGTTAAGTTCTTATCACAATGAGAAAAAGAGAGATATTATGCAAAAACTCAAGAAAGATCAAAAAACTTTCAAAGAATAACGTTTACATATTTTGAAGATGATCTATAGACAGATGGACAAAACAATCTATATATTGGATGCGCATAAGTCACAGGAATCTTCTCTTAAAAATTCAGCTGTCTATCTTTAAAAACAGCAGAGAAAATCCCCCCAGTAGCGTTGTAGACTGACTGATGGACGGACGGACAGAAAAAGAGAATTATTGAGTAACTTCATTACTAAAAAATTATGTAGGTAAATTGATTAAAATTTCCCATCCTTGAATGTTCACATTTATAATATTTAAAAAGCGAAGGTTTTCTATAATTTGAGTCATTATAAATCAACAATTTGTCTCTAAAGCAATTATGAATAAAGCTTATCAACTTATGAAAAAAGGGATAAACTTAGGAAGCTCTTGTTAGTGCCTATAAAAAAACGAGATAAATTTTAAAACTTTTGGCCAAAGTATCTCAAATGACGTTATATATTAAGGAATGGACTATTCTAATATGACGTCATTCGGGATACTTAAGCCAAAAGTTTAAAAATTTTTCCTCTTTTTATAAATGTACATGTATGAATTGACATTATTGTTATGAATGTTATCATCCTTGTTTAAAATGGATAGATTATTGAATAATCAGTCATAAAATCAAAATATCATAATTCTTGAGAAAATTGTACATTTTTCATATCACTTATAATTATTTGTTGCCATTATTAACACAGGGTGAAAATTAATATGAACAATAAGATATATAAGTTTTCCGGAATTTTAAAGTTAGGGGGAGATTTGAAATCTGCATCAAATTTTGAGGATTTTTTATAAGATTCGTTTTTTCTATAATTCTTTATCTAAAAGCGGAAATGCAATTTAAGTTAATTAATTTTGGCATCTGTGATTGGTGGATTTAAAAAATCTGCGCTCTGATTGGATGTCGTACATCATTCAACCAATTAGAGCGCAGGTAGTTTAAAATCCACCTATCCTATTGGTCAAAATTAATTAACTTAAAATGCATTTCCGCTTTTAGATAAAGAATTATACAAAAAACGAATTTCATAAAAAATCCTTAAAATTTGATGCAGATTTCAAATCTCCCCCTAACATTAAAATTCCGGAAAACTTATATATCTTAATGAACAAGGCTGACAATAAGTAGCGAAGCACAAAAAGTCATGGATAGACAAACGGACAAAGAGCTGTACTTTGGTCATAAAAGATAGAGAGTATGTAAAAAATTTAAATTACAAAATCACGAATCCTTTCCAAAATAATTGTTTATATATTTTGCATGGCTGACAGACCGAAGGACCAAGTAAGTGATAATATAATTCCATTAATGTTATTGAAAGGTTTATAAGAATAAGATTAAATTCTAACAAAGGTTTATGTTATTGTGCCGTTTCAATAGAGCTCAATTTGTCTATCATTTATCTAGGGTTCGGCAAACGACGCCATCATTTAAAATAATTAATTACAACTGCGAATCATTAAAAAGAAAGCGGCTTAACACGGGACATATTGGCTGCTATATATTTATTCGAAAGAGAGCGACTGCTGCGAAAATTGTATATATAAATCAAACCAGATAGAGATGGGACAATGGGCTGTTTATTACACTAGTCCCCAAAGTTTTATAATAACGTTTTCTTTTGTTATTTTAATTGGTTATATTATCAAATTTATAAATCTTAATCTACTGAAGGGGCAAGTTTGTGTATCATCATTTGAGGTTTTCTATAAATTTATCGGCTATTGTCTTATCCCTTTAAATCCCTGGAATAAAGCTGCTGTGATTTTTGACTGCAAAATTTTGCTGCGACTAAAAACTGCGGCTGATAAACTCTATTTTTGCTATAGATAGAAACGCATGATTAAATATGCCTTTGGCAGTTAATTATCATTTCATTTCATATCCTTTACACACGGGGCAAGGTACAGTTAAATATAGGTAAAGTAGCTGAAATTTTATATCTATTTTTTTTTCTTTAGAAAACTCTGCAATTTTGAAGAGAAGGGAAGGGGGTTGATATTATCCCATCCCTTACAAGCTAAAAAAAGTCTCAAAAATGATAAATTAGCGGATACTTATATTTCGTTTTTTTGTTAGACCAAAAGAAAATTAAAATAATTTAGAATTACATTACAAGTAAATATCAAAAAAAACAGAAGTACAGGTTAAATTATTTCTTTTTTTGTAAAATTATTGATTAATTTTGGGGTTAATTTACCTATCTTTCTGAGCACAGTTATGGAATCTCGACCACAAAGATTTTTTTATCCAATCTTGACAAGTGAGGTATTTTTGGAAAGAGGAATATACATAGAAAACGCCTATGTAAATTAGAAAATCCGCAGAAATCATATTTGCAAGTTATTTGCAAAAATCTGCAATGTTAATTTGCAAAATTAATTTCTTGCCTTAAATGACTTATTTATAATTAAATCTTTTATGAAATATGTTTATCTATAAGTTTAGAACATACTTAAGGCAAAAAAAATTTCTTCAGTGTTACTTTTTTCACCCTATATATGAAAAAAACAGTTTCTCACATTTTATGATGAAAAAAGGTATAGCAACAAAAAATATGTTTTTTCTTGATGTAAACACAATAATTGGCATAAAATCTATCATCCTAAATTTAAAAATCAGATATAGAATCCTTTTTAGAGGAAATATAGTGCAAAAAGTAACTAAGACATTTTTGCAAAGTATGAAAATCTAAAGAAAATAGTTCTTTTTGCTTTGATATACATTTCAGATAAATGTATATAAAATTAGTGATCAAAAACTATAAAACATGTTATAAGTTTTTCAACACTGTCATTGATTAAATTGCACTTTTAGGTTTAAGAATTACCGAAGTAGTGCATAAAAACTCTTTTTATGAAGTAATTAAACAGAATTAAGGCCAAAAAAACAACTACATAATGGTCTACTGCATTATAAAAAACGCCTAATTGTTGATTTGAATTTATTTTGTTTAATAACTTTATAAAAAGAGTTTTTATGTGCAACTTTGGTAATGAGTAAACCTAAAAGTGCATTTTAATCAATGATAGGGTTGAAAAAAGTTTGAAAAAAGTTATAGCTTATTTTTTAGTTTTTGATCACTAATTTTATATACATTTATCTGATATGTATATCAAAATCAAAAACAACTATTTTCTTTAGATTTTCATACTTTGCAAAAATGTCTTAGTTACTTTTTGCACTATATTTCCTCTAAAAAGGATTCTATATCTGATTTTTACGTTTAGGATGATAGATTTTATGCCAATTATTGTGTTTACATCAAGAAAAAACACATTTTTTGTTCCTATACCTTTTTTTATCATAAATTGTGAGAAACTGCTTTTTTCATATATAGGGTGAAAAAAGTAACACTAAAGAAATTTTTTTTGCCTTAAGTATGTTCTAAACTTATAGATAAACATATTTCATAAAAGATTTATTTATAAATAAGTCATTTAAGGCAAGAAATTAATTTTGCAAATTAACATTGCAGATTTTTGCAAATAACTTGCAAATATGATTTCTGCGGATTTTCTAATTTACATATGCGTTTTCTATGTATATTCCTCTTTCCAAAAATACCTCACTTGTCAAGATTGGATAAAAAAATCTTTGTGGTCGAGATTCCATAACTGTGTGAGTTGAAATTGCAATATAATGAGTTTATACAGTTTATACTCACTAAATAAATGCATGTGCCACAATGAGTGACCAACAACAAAGGATTAATTTGTACATTATGTACAAATCATTGAGGCACTATGGGCTCTGTTCGAGGGAAAAAAGTACAAAACCACCATAATAAAAATATATATTAGACTTCCTAAAAATAGACCAAAAATATACCAGATTATCTGCTTCAACTCCACAAAGATATTAATCCTACATGCTGAAGTAACAGGATGTTTGTCTGTTTACCAAGATCTTGTAAATGAAAAACTAGACTGACATTTCAGGTTTTATGCTATATTGGTTGGGGTTATAACATCTATTCCGTGGCTAATTAAATAAAAATAAATAATGATAATACATGGACCAAATACTCTTAAGGGTAGGGGTGAAGTTATAAGTATTTTATATTTCTAATAGGGTCATTTGTATTGGATCAGTAGTCAGTGCGACTTTCCTGACTGTCATTCACATATACAATTTACAATATAACGTTGTTAATACTAATTCAATCTCTAAGCACAAAATAATAGTTTCAGAAGTGGGTACTTTACAATTATAATTGACAACCTTAATTTGATTCAGTTGTAAATAGTCTATTTATACATGGAGGGAAAGGCAAATGGGCTGTTTATTACACTGCCCCCTCAAGGTTTATTATAACTTTTTCTTTTTCGTTGGCTTACAACGTTGAGGATTAAAAAAAAAGTATTGGTTGGTTCAATAATTTTAATGTCTAAATGTTTCAACCCCGAATTATAATCTACAGAAGGGATATTTTTGTGTATCATCGTTGGGATGTACATCAATTTATCGGCCATTGTCTTATCACTTAAGATCCTGCTGCTATTCAGAACATGTATAACATATTGCAATCATTGGAACAGTTAATTATAAAAAATCTTCAAATTAAACTCTATTTGTATTCTTATTAACTTAAATTCTAAAAACACCCACTAATTATTTACTAGGCCTGTATAGGCTTCTTGTTGCCTTTAGTCGACCTTTTTTTTTTGGGGGGGGGGGGTCATTTTTTCAAGAAGTATGAGAATTTCTTTAGGCAGGGTCTTCAACAATAGATACAGACCTTGATTTATCACAAGCATCCCTGTAAAGAAGAAACGAATCAGTTTAACTGTTAGCCACATATAGTCACACATCCTGTTACTATCATTTAAGAATTGTGTCCTTGTAAATATTAATCATGCGAAAGTTAATGAACACCAAAATGATTGACAAGCTTAATTTGATTCAGTATAAATTACTCCATTTATTGTATGCACCTAAAGTGTTTTGTATTTTCAAAATATTACAACAGAACATACTATTTTCTAACATTTACTTTTACAACATTACTTAAATCCATAGCTGTCTATTGATGTCAGGAAATACCCTATACCCCAACTCTTATCTGGGGGATTTCTTTCCTCCTTCCCTTTCTCTTTCCCTCTATTATGACGTCAATAGAATAGGTAGGCCAAAAGCAGTGACATATATCCCTATTTTTCAAGGGAACTACACACAACTAGTTAAATCCCCGCTATAATTGATTTGTGTTTTTGTTAATATGAAACTTGATACGAACGTAATAACACGGTTAAGTTGATGTACACCTTTAAATAATCCTTATGTAAAATAATAGACCGTCTATTTGTCTGTAGCTTTAGATCCCACTGACTGTTGGACCGATATGGTTCTCCTTTTCATTAAAGCTTCTTAAAGGTCCAGGAAACTTTTTTGGTGGAGGGTACCTTAAACATCTTCAGAGAAATCGCTAATAGACAAAAAATATCCCCCCCCCCAAAAAAAAAAAAATAACCTTTGTCCTTGCATAATTATCAAAAAGGGATGGGACATTGGACTGTTTATTACACTAGTCGCCAAAGTTTTGTAATTCGTTGGCTCAACATCTTTGGTTTTTTTTTTAATTTGATTGGTTGGTTTATTAAGTTGAGTGTCCAACCACTAATTGTAATCTACAGAAGCAATAATTATGTTTATTAGGATATCATGTACAATAATTTACGGCCATTGTCTTGTCCCTTTAGATCCATGATAATTATGGAAAGTGCAAGTGTATGCCATGATATGATTTATGCGAAATACGGGAATACAGTGATAGGTAAATGTACGAATAGTTATTTCTCGCATCGTACTATAAACGGCTTTCCGCGGATATAGAATGTACAATTATGAGATTAAAACTAGTTTTTTTAGCCCCGTGGTGCCAAAGGCACCGGCTAAAAAAACTGGTTTTAATCTTATGATTGTACATTTTTTTATTCGTAGAAAGCTTGATATATTACGATGCTAGACATAGTTTTTTCGTATGAATGAGAACCGGTTCCTATCCACCGGATTCGAATGAATACGAGAAAAATTAATCCAAATTTAAAAAGGGTATTTGGTAAAGTTTTGAATATTATTTTTTTGCCTAATTTTATTGATAGCAGCAACCATGGTGGTTTCCCTCAAAGTGTTTAGCGAGTAAGAACATACTTTAAAATGAGTTTTTAGTATGTTTGTGTATTGCCGAAGGTAAGGTTTTATTTGGTAAAAGATAGCCAAATATAGATAGATAGATGGTGCCAACCACATATGTTAGGCGTATAAAAACAGGGGGGGGGGGGCGGGATGAGGGTTCTGTGCTCGCAACTGAAGTCATGTTCAGCCAAACAGCCTTTAATTTTAACAGAAGCCGCAAACAAACTACTCTAAACGTTGGAGGCTTTCGAGACATGAAGAATAAACTTGTAATTGATTTCTCATACATTGGTCTATCCCTGTATCTCTGAGGAAAGGGTAACCTTGAACATGTATAAGATTTCCCTAGGCACTTGAGATGCATTTTTAAATAGAATATGACGTATTTTAGAGCTTATTTTGGACTGCAAGAATTAATTTGGTTGTTATTAATCTAAAATATAATATACTTCCAATCTACATAGAAGAATAAACAGCCTAAAATCACCATAAAACTTAGGTTTTATAGAAGAAAATGGTCAGAAACCATATCACTATACAACTATTTATTAGTTTTTAAACTTTGAATCTGATGAATATAAACTAGAATGCAGTAATGCTTATTCTAAGAGTAATCAGTCTAATATAAGAATGAACAAACTGTATGCTTGTGATACTTTATCCCATAGAGAAAAGGAAGGTTTTTCCAATAAATAGATAGAAGGCAAATATTTTGGTACATATTAATGAAGGAATCTTTTTAAGGCTTAAAAAATGGGACATGAGTAATCCTGTTATAAGAATAACAGGATGTCTATCTGTCAATGTGTACCAAAGGTTCTTAGATACTGCAAAGTGCTACTATATTGCATACAACATATATGCAACACTTTTTGCAATACATTACTTTTAATTTGTAATTTAAACCAAAATATTTTTCAATTTATATGTCCATGTCCCAGTTGTAAATGCATTATTTATACATACAATGTAGTTGAAATTTTGTAAAAGCAAAGCTATTCTTTAATAAAAAGTGTTGTCTATCTGATTTTTTTTGTAAACATAATCCAAATTAATGCACAAGGTAAATAAGAATCGGTTTGTCGGTAATTCTTTTAAATATATAAATGTTTTTACTCAGCTGCAATCTTAAAATTACTTAAATTATTTAAAACACTTAAATGCTTTATAACTTGAACTATATTATTTCCATAGTTTAGTGTTTCAGTGTACTTAGTTGCCTATTAATTTAGTAATCCTTGTTTAAAAAAATGTTTTACTTGAGAAAATTGTTGCTTTTTTCTGACACGTTTTAGTCCTAAAAAGTATACATTATATGATTATTTTAATTAAATATAATAAAAATAAATATTTTAATGAACCTGAAGGACAGGAGATAAAAACAAAATAAAATTTGCTTTATTTTTTTTGTTGAAAAGCAATACTTTTGAGCGAAAATAAAAAAAAGCTTTTATTTAGAATTTTATACTAAATTTACTTGATGTCCTATTAATTGTTCTTTAAGATCTCGTAGACAGCTGAAATATTTAGTAAATAATATTCAGGGAAACTTATCTTGGGTCTTTATCTTAATTCTATGATTCCCAAGGAGGCTAGGGGAAATTAACCTACATAAAAGTAAAGTAACCAATCCCTCCCCCCCCCCAACCATAAAAAAGTCTAGAATGGAGGAAAATATGTGTAAAACGAACAAATTATCAAATCCTAGAATAACTACGCTCCACTACTAACTTGACAAAACTGCATTTTTCCACAGGGATCTAAAGGGATAAGACAATGACCGAAAAATTTATGTATATTCCCAATGATGACCCATAAAATGTCCCCTTCTGATTACAATTAGTGGTTGACACTCAACTCAAAATTCAATACAAGTCCACAAAGTTCTTAAGACAACGAATAAGAAAACGATTTCATGAAACCTTGGGGACTAGTGTAATAAAGAGCCCATTGTCCCCTCCCTCCCTGATCTTACCATGAGAAATGACATGTTTGTGAGAAAATACGTCCACATATTTTTACTACCATCATATTTTAAAGTAGAAAAATGAACATGTAGGCGAAATTTAAAAGTATATTTACAACAAGGAGGGAGGGGACTGTAAATTGCACTGGTGCCAAAACATGTTCTCTCATGCCAAAAAAAAACTTTGGGTACTTTCAATGAATTTTAATTGGTTGGTTTTGAACTAGTAGTGTCCAAACTTTTCGACAAAAATTTTCATAAAAAGTAAAATACATTTGAATTTATTGTAATGTTTAATTCTTTCAGATACCTTTTAAACGGAAAAAGCAGTTTTAAAAAAAAAACAAGTTTAATTTGATAAAAATGGACAAAGATTTAAAGTCAATTGGCATGTTTATAAAACTTTGAGTACCAGTGCAGTGGTACAATTTACAGTCAATGCCCCCAACGTCCTGAAGAAAACACTACAATATCTAAAACGAATTTTTGTTAGAATTTTTAAGTTCGGAAGTTAGTATAATGGTTGATTTTAACTTTAGCGGCTGCATCAAACTTTTTTTCTGCGGAAGTAATTTTCAACCTTAATTCAAAGTTTAAATGCCATTTGCATGGTCTATAATTAAAACAATTAAAACCGTGCTATAAAACAATAATGTCATTGACAACAACAATCAAACAATTGTACATCTTATTCTTAAAAACAACAAGAAATTTGTTGTATAAATTGTTTATCTTTTTTTTTTAATTCAAACATATTTCAACGTTTTAAAGAAAAAAAAAAAAAAAATATATCAACAACAACAAAAAGAGGTTACACGAAGTTGATTTTAATTATAAATAACAAAATTTACCAAAATGAGAATATAATAGTCAACTGAAACGTTTTAAGAATCAAAACTTAAAATATTGAAAATTAATCTATAAAATAGTTCTGAAAGCAATTTACAATTAATAACCCGAGTGATTAAACCCATAAACATTAGATAAATGTATTTATATAAATATTATTGTGACTTAAGAGTGTTTATTTATATAACCTTTTGTTATTTGTCTTGTTGAATCATTTATAACAGGAACGAAAAAATGTGTCAGATTTTCAACTGTGCTTTAAAGTATCATATTTGATTATATAAAGCAGTAATAGTTATTTCTCGCATCGTATTATAAACGGCTTTCCGCGGATATAAAATGTACAATTATAAGATTAAAACCATTTTTTTAGCCCCGAGATGCCGAAGGCACAGGTTAAAAAAACTGGTTTTAATCTTATGATTGTACATTTTTATATTCGTAGAAAGCTGGATATAATACGATGCTAGACATAGTTTTTTCGTATGGATGAGAACCGGTTCCTATCCACCAGATTCGAATGAATACGAAAAAGGTTTTATCTGCAGTAACTTGCTAACCGCTCAATACATATGAGCCTCCTTTATATTGAAGCTACCTACAGGTCCAGGGAAGGTTTCACTATATATTTTGGGGGTGTACGCTCAATCAAAAAAATTACACCCCCAAAAACAAATTTATTTTTATAGTATGAAGTATCTGAAAGTCTGTCTCACCTGGGTTTTGAGAATTCAGCCTCCTCCCCCAAAAGAAAACAGATCACTTACCTGATTATAAATTTGATTTGTTCTGTAGTTTCTTTGTGTGACACAGGAGCCTATCAAACACGTTAACAGGAAGGTACGCATCCTAAAAAGAGATGATGAGGTAAAATGAGAGGTTTTAAAGGTTTGAGAGGGGTAAAATGAGGGGTTTCAAAGGTTTATGGAAGGTAAAATGATGGGTTTCTAAGGTTTGAGGGTTTGGTAACATGAGGGGTTTCAAAGGTTTGAGAGGAAAAATGAAAGGTTTAAAAGGTTTAAGAGAGGTAAAATGAGAGGTTTTAAAGGTTTGAGTGGGGTAAAATGAGGGGTTTCAAAGGTTTAAGAGGGGTAAAATGAGGGGTTTCAAAGGTGTTTAGGGGGGGGGGGGGGAAATATTGTAATTTATAAAAATAACACGCTTATTTAAATAGATAGATGCATAAAAATAGAGATAATTAAATTACTAGCAAATATATAGAAATGTGAATAGAAAAAATAAATCTTCTACATTTAAAATCACAAGGAAGTTACCAATAAATGAAGAATTATTTAAAGGTGGCACAATATTTTTTTTGGTTAAAAAGATGTAAAATTGGAAAAAATAAATCTGTCATTGATTAAAGAATAAGAACAAGAAAAACAAATATTTTTTAAAAAGACCAAAAATAATATGATACCTTAAAACTCTAAGAACTAAAATTAACTATAAAAAAAAACTTGATTTACTTTTGAAATTGAAAACTAAAAATATTTGAAATAAACTTGTTATGTATAGTTTAACTATAACAAAATATAATTACACTAGTTCATTAAAACGTAGGTTAAATGGGTGATTTTTAAATTTCCTAGCCTTGCATAAGGTGGTTGCGATGGGAATATTTCTTTCCATAGTGTTTTACTATAATATTTTAAAGAATACTATTTGTTTCGTCTCTAGCCTCTAGGGAAGGGGTCTGATGTCAGAAAAAGGGCGAAAATCCACCTAAAGACATTTATAAAGCTTCCTTGTAAAGTACAACTAATTCAGACCACTAATTTCTGAGATCTTAAGCTTCAGACAAAAAACCTTACTATTTAATTTTGTAAGATATTAGGATCTCAGAATTTTTCTCAGAATACACTTACCTGGGTCGTCATTTGAAGCGGAAATGTTGTCGTGTAAACATCTTTTGTCCAAAATTAAACACCTTTTTCTATCAATTGATCGAATCTAATTCAATTATTGTATTTCCTAATAAAAATACCAACAAATGAAAAAGTTTTTTATTGTACATTTTGAACATTTTGTTTACTCTATGAGAAATAACATTGAGGAAATAACTATTTAAACATTATCTTAATTTGATTTAAAAGACTAAAAGGCTAAATATGATACATATATGACTTCCCTAACTTCTAACATATACCACTGGGTTGCAGGGAGGGAGGGGACATTGGCCTGTTTATCACACTAGTCCCCAAAGTTTTATTCCAAGATTTCTTATTCATTGGCTTACAACTTTTGGTACTTTATTGGATTTTGATTGGTTGGTTCTAAGTCTAGTGACCCCACGTTTCAACCACTAATTGTAATCTACGGAAAGGGTAATTTTGTGTATCATCATTTATTTTTCGGCCATTGTGTTATCCCTTTAAATCCCTCGTTAAAATATACTCTAGTTCCATTTAAAATACTAGAGGCTATAGACGAAGTTCAAATAAGCAGTTACCCCCACCCACATAAGTGTATTTTATTTAGGTAAAACAAACAAAAAAGGTGCATATTTTTTTAGGGGAGGGGGAGGGTGAATTTATGCACCCCACGTCCAATTTATTTGATCATTCATTTTTAGTTTATAATTAACCTTCATATTAATGACTGCATAGTTATAAGTAAACATAAAGATAATAAACTAAATAATATTTTCATCATAAAAAATATAAATAAAACCGTATATTATTTGATGATAAAGGCCTACTTACGTCAACTCGATAAAAATAAAGACGATTTGGTCCAATTTCTGATTTTTCTAGAGAGTTGTTTAGCTCCCCCCCCCTTTCCTTTAAATAAACCAAGGATCTACGTCTCTCAAAGGCCAACCAAATAGGACTATTGATATAAGCGAGATTTTTACTGGAAAAACAGATTTATTTTCTATTTTCTTATGAGGCTATCCAAAAGAAAATAGATTTTATAAACTTCAAATCCCTACGATTGAAGTTTAGAACCATTATGAAAATGAAATCGTTCCTAATACCCCCTTCAATTAAACAATAAAATAGAGAAATTTCCAACATTTTTTATGAAAAATTTATATTGTGTAGTATGTTTCTGCTTTTAGGATAAATTTTCACAACAGCAAAACTGACGGACTGAAAAGTTAGTTATAGAAATGGAAATTATCGGTCAGGGGAAGATTAAATCAAAATGATAATCTATCATTGATTTAAAGATTAATTCAAAAATGTAGGGTAAAGAGTAGATTCTTTTTAGGGAATATCTGAAATATTTTAGCTGTCTGTTATTAATAGCAGCCAAAAAAAATGCCCATTCCGTTTATGCAGACATACAGATAAACTTTCATTTCAATTTATTTGAACCAATTAATTACTAAAGTAATTATACTTTTGCTTTTTTAAAGAATAAATTTGCTGTGTTTTAAACGCACACCCGCATTTTCTTTGGCTTCAAGGACAAATGAAAGAATATTTTCTCTAAATTTTTGCAGAGCCCACAGGAAAAGTAATTGGTTATATTTTATTACATCCTTCTAGTGGTTGTGCCCCTTTTTACTAGAAGATGGCAGAAATTATAAAAAAAAAGTATAAAATAGCCTAAAACAATCCAAACACTTAAATCTTAATATAAAACTGCCTAAAACCATCCCAACACTTATATCTACATAAAAGATAGCCTAAAACCATTCATGGAACGATGTGAAGGATTCCCAAAATGAAGAATTTAATTCAGTAATTAAAAATCTTACGCTGCAGACCAAAGAAACCTTACTACTTTATATAAAAAGATGTATACTATAGGCGTCTGTTAAGTGTTCGTTTACTTATCTATTTGAATTGTTTCCTGGGACCTATATGAAGTTTCCTTTAAATACAAAACTTAATTAACTCAGTGATTAGCGATATCTTAACAGCAAATATATTCTTTATGTCCAGGATATATTGATTATTTACCAAAGCTTATATCCTTGTAAAATTTCTTTATGCCTAAGAGCACAATACAATTTTGTGGGCTAACTGTTAATGGGATACTCATACAGTTTCAAAATATTAGATGAACAACTACTCTATAACTAAGAGCATAATACAATATTTTGTGAGCTAACTGTTAATGGGAGACAAAATATTGGTTAAGCATTATTAAGCATTATCTTATGTAGATCCATAGTGTATTATTTTTATGTAAAAATAAACGACAGTTTTCAGTGAAGCTTCTCATTTAGTCATTGAAAAAGAACCAAGCAAATATATCTGATAAAAATCTGGGACTATAATAATATATTTATGTTTTATAATAACGCTGTTTCTTCTTTTTGATGAAAATTTAGTAATCTAAAATGTGTCTTATTATGATAGAGCTTAATTTTAGGCAGAGAGAGGACATTTGCTTTAAGTATGATATCTATGCTGCCCAAAATATCTTTATATGCTTTCAAATTTCAAAACAGACAGACGCAGAGCATGTTAATTTATATAAGGATTAAAAACTATACCTCTAGAAGTCTATAAAGGGGGGAAGGATTCCACTAACCATTTACATATTTTCTGAATATGGTATTCAGTGGCAAATTCTCTTGAAAAGTTGAAGGTACTGTCACTCAAAATAATTATAAACCTTCAATGGACCTATTTTGAGCTTCATTGCCAATGAGAACCATATCAGTTTAAGGGTTATCGAGATTTTAAGCTACATACAGATCTACATCAAATTACTTTTGTAAATAAAAACATGTGCATGACTACTTCACACACAATAAATTGGGAGAAGATTAATTTATCCTCCTCTCTCCCATTTCTGCTGATGAAAATATGACATTAATTTTTTTTGGTAAATTTGAGCTGACCAAAAAAATCGTCTAATTCCAAATCTTCTGGAAATTTTGCAATTCATGCTTCAAGATTAAGTGAAAAGATAATAAAGAGGATAAAAAAACTTAGCAATAGCGATCATATCCATTAACAGAAAAAAAATAACTTAAAAACAAAATGCTTGCTAAATTTATAGCGACTTATTATTTCTTGGATGTTGCACCAGATTTCCATATACTCTGATAAAGATATACTCGCAGCTGGCTAAATAAACGATTACTCCCATCCAACCCATTTACATCATCCACACCGTCCTACTGAATGAAGAGCTGATCAATAAACGAGTTCCAAGCTAAATTAACAACAATTTTCCCCTGTCATTATATACTTGTAAATCCTATACCCATTGCTGGCTAAAATTAATAGCTTGGTCAATAAGATAACCTTATTAAAAATACTTTGGCTTCCGTTTGTTCGACAGCTTACATAAATGATATATTTTGTAATCTTTGCTAGTTGTACATTTTTCTATAGTAAAATTATAAGATAGGGAAATACGTAATTCTCATATCTAATATAATTTGTTTACTGTCACTTTCTATTCATAGTTTTGTACTGCTAAATTATCATTAAATCACAAAACTGTAGTACAAAAAAATGGTAGTCACGGGATTCCTCCCCACGGAATTCCTCCCACTGGATTCCTCCCAACGGGATCCCTCCCACGGTATTCCTCCCACACGGGACTCCTCCCACACGGGATTCCTCCCAACCGGGATACCTCCCACGGTATTCCTCCCACACGGGATCCCTCCCACGGGATTCCTCCCAAACGGGATACCTCCCACGGTATTCCTCCCACACGGGATCCCTCCCACTGGATTCCTCCCAAACGGGATACCTCCCACGGTATTCCTCCCACACGGGATCCCTCCCACGGAATTCCTCCCACACGGGATACCTCCCATGGTATTCCTCCCACACGGGATACCTCCCACGGTATTCCTCCCACACGGGATCCCTCCCACGGAATTCCTCCCACATGGGATACCTCCCACGGGATTCCTCCCAAACGGGATACCTCCCACGGTATTCCTCCCACATGGGATCCCTTCCACGGGATTCCTCCCAAACAGGATACCTCCCACGGGATTCCTCCCACACGGGATCCCTCCCACGGTATTCCTCCCACATTGGACTCCTCCTAAAAATGTTTCTATTTTTTCCCATATACAATTTTTCAGGGTGGGGTGACCTTCCACACCCCCGTAAAAAAAAAAATTTTCAAATTTTTTTTTTTTTCATTTTTAAATTTTTTGGGGTGGGGTGACCTTCCACAACCCCCTAAAATTTGTTTTCTTTCATTTTCAAATTTTTGGGGTTGGGGTAACCTCCCACACCTCCATAAAATTTATTTTTTTCAAATTTTTTTTTTTTTCATTTTAAGATTTTCGGGGGTGGGATGACCTCTCACACCCCCCTAAAAAAAAATTTTTTTCAAATTTTTTTTTTTCCATTTTCAATTTTGTTGAGGGTGGGGTGACCTCCCACACCCCGAAAAAAAAAATTTTATTCAAATTTTTTTTTCATTTTAAAATTTTTCGGGGTGGGGTGACCTTCCACAACCCCCTAAAAATTTTTTTTTCTTTCATTTTCAAATTTTTGGGGTTCGGGTGACCTCCAACACTTCCATAAAAATTTTTTTTCAAATTTTTTTTTTTTCATTTTCGGGGGTGGGATGAACTTCCACACCCCCCTAAAAATTTTTTTTCTTCAAATTTTATTCTTTTTCCATTTTCAATTTTTCGGTGGTAAGGTAACCTTCCACACCTCCCTAAAATTTTTTTTTTCAAATTTTTTTCTTTTCTGGATTTAAATTTTTTGGGTTGGGGTGACCTCCAAAACCCCCCTAAATTTTTTTTTCTTCTAGTAATAAAAAAATTTTAAATGGCAAAAAATATAAATTTGAAAAATTTTTCAGGGGAATGTGGGAGGTTACTCCATCCCCCTGTAAAGTTTAAAATTTGAAAATGAAGGAAAACAAAATTTTGAAAACAAATTTTTTTGGGGGTGTTGGAGGTCACCCCACCCTCAACAAAATTGAAAATAGAAAAAAATAAATTTGAATAAAAATTTTTTTTGGGGTGTGGGAAGTCACCACACTCTCAACAAAATTGAAAATGAAAAGAAAAAAAAAATTTGAAAAAATTTTTTTTTAGGGGGCTGTGGAAGGTGACCCCCTCTCAAAAATTTTAAAATGAAAAAAAAAATTATATAAATTTTTTTTTTACAGGGGTGTGGAAGGTCACCCCACCCTGAAAAATTGAAAATGGGAAAAAATTGAAACATTTTTAGGAGGAGTCCCGTGTGGGAGGAATACCGTGGGAGGGATCCCGTGTGGGAGGAATACAATGGGAGGTATCCCGTGTGGGAGGAATACCATGGGAGGTATCCCGTGTGGGAGGAATTCTGTGGGAGGGATCTCGTGTGGGAGGAATACCGTGGGAGGGATCCCGTGTGGGAGGAATACCATGGGAGGTATCCCGTTTGGGAGGAAACCCGTGGGAGGGATCCCGTTTGGGAGGAATCCCGTGGGAGGGATCCCGTGTGGGAGGAATACCGTGGGAGGTATCCCGTTTGGGAGGAATTCTGTGGGAGGGATCCCGTGTGGGAGGAATCCCGTGGGAGGTATCCCGTTTGGGAGGAATTCCGTGGGAGGGATCCCGTGTGGGAGGAATTCCGTGGGAGGGATCCCGTGTGGGAGGAATCCCGTGTGGGAGGTATCCCGTTTGGGAGGAATCCCGTGGGAGGAATTCAGTGGGAGGGATCCCGTGTGGGAGGAATCCCGATGGAACCGGGTAGATTCTCATGGGTCCCGGGAAGGTTTATAACTATTTTGGGGGAGGGAACCACCACCCTCCCAAGAGAAATTAATTTTTTTTTAAATTTACCAATTTTAGAAAGAGAGTTCAACGAAAAATAAACATCAAACGTAAATTTTTTAAAACTTTTCTTTTAAAATCTAAAATAAGAAATTGAATTATCAAATTCGACTCTCTCCTCCTCAAGTGCCCCTAGAGGCCTCTAGGGGCGTAGCCGCTAGTATTTAAATAAAGTAATAAATAATAATAAAGTAAAAATAAAGTAACAGGATGTTTTTCTGTTTGTACCGAAGGATCTCGCTTACTGCTAAACCGATATGGTTCTCCTTCACAGGGTAGCTTCTCATAGGTCTTGGGAAGGTATATAACTATTTTTGGGGAGGGTAACACTAAAGATAAATAGCCCCAAGGCCTCTAGTATTTACTAAAGTAGCTACATGTGTGTCTTTGTTTGTTTATTTATGTGTAAAAAATATATCTCGGAAACGGTAGAACTGGGTTAAAAAATTTAAGACTAGAGTGTTTAATTTGAAACAATTTGAAAAGTTCCCCTTTTCGAATGATCTGTAATAATTGAAATAATTAATTGTACATTGGCAATTATGCCCATGATTTTAGGCAATTCATAGATGCAAACACGAAAAGATAACTTAAAAATGATTTTAGTTAAAAAATGTCGAAAAGATTTTGTTCATTTTCTATTAGGAAGTATTTTAATTCATTAAAACAAAAAATACTCGTCTATAATTGATAATACGATTAGATATGAGCTTTTATGATCACATAAAGAATGCAAGTTTTTTAAAGTTTGCTATTTCTTATAATTTGTTAATAAGTTTGACTGTCCTTATTCCTTACTGGTGAAGGCGTGCTAATCTAAACATTAGGTGACACCACAAATATCCGACAATACAAATAGACCAGGGAGGGTGGAGACATTGCTTATTATATTAGTCCTCAAAGTTTTATAATGCCATTTTCTTATTCGTTGGGTTAAGAACTTTGGGGACTTTTATTTTATTGTTACCGGTAGGTTCATTAAGTTGAGTGTCCAAACGTTTCAACTACTAATTGTAATCTACAAAAGGGATAATTTTGTGTATCAAAATTAGGTATGTACATCAATTTATCGGCCATTGTCTAATCCCTTTAGATGCCTGCAAATAGATACTTACAACCAACAATCATTAAAGTTCAAGACATTGAAAATAAAAAGGGAGAAACAACATCCATAAAAGCGAAGATTTGAAACTGTAGGACAAACGAACATCACTACTCGTAGAGTTTCAAAACTGATGAACCAGAATATAAATTTGCATAAGTCTTAAGCAAGAGTGTAAGTAATTTTTTTGTAAACTGTTTCAATACATGATAATGTTTAAGGACATACTTACTTTTTTAGGACTTAATTACAGAGATACTTCGCTTATAACATTGTACTTTGTTGTAAGTAATCAGTATTCGAAATATCCGATGAATGGGATAATTTTATCACACAAAAATTGTTGTTAAAAGGTAAAAAAAGCAACATGTTTCAAATGGACTTTTGGAAAGAGTAGCTACACTATCTAAATCGTACCCAATTGTACAGGTCGGATGTACGGACGGACCAACCCTAATTATAGAAAATCTTTGCTTTTAAAAACTAATAAGAATTAATAAATTAATGAAAGCGGAGCTTAGCAAATCATAGTTATACAATAGACAAACGTAATTAATACTTAAAGAGTGTCATTCTTGAAAAAATAATATATTCAAAAGTCTGAACAAGAAACCTATTATTTCGATTAAATCATTGGTTGCATATATATTTGCATGAGGAAAAAACTACTACATCCCCCAGTCTACAAAAAAAGATTCAATTTACCCAAGTTGAATTACCCCCGATCTTGGTAAGACATCCCTAAAGGCCTAGAGGGGAAAGGAATGAAAAGGAATTACTATTAAGAAACTTCGATTTACTTTTCCAACACCTAAAATTAAGGACACACATCCTTTTTTAGCAAGGCCAAGGCACCAACAAATTAAATAAATCTTTGAAACTGGGTTGGCTCGGGAAAGGATAGGACATTAGATATATAAATAGATTACACGACGTAAGACCTAGACTTTGCATAATAATGAAATGCGCCTGTTTTGGGCTAATGTATTCCAACAACTCTTACCATTAATGTCACCATCATGCATCAATGGATGTAAAATATACGTGGATATTATGACAGGGGAAAATTGTCGTCAATTTTGGTTGCTATTTATTGGTTAGTTCGTTCATCCAGTAGGAAGGGAGGGATTGTGGTAAGGAGGGAATCGTTATTTTAGCCCGCTTCGTGTTTATCTTTATTAGAAGAGAACATAAAAATCTGTTGTAAGATCCAAGTAATAATATATATATACAGCAGTAGTAGTTACAACTTTTAACAGTTGTTTGGACTGAGATTCGAACCCTTCACCTCCCAATTATCGTTACGTAAAATAAGTAGATAGATAGAAAGGAAACTATAAGCTGAACAAATAGATTATAAACAGCGATAATGAAAAGAAACTATAGTTCTATTAAACCCATTGTTTTATTACTCAATGCAAGAGAAAACTTCTATTCAACTAAAAATCAAGGATCTAAAAGGATAAGAATAAGCCGATAAATTGATGTACATTGTACGTACATCCCCAATGATCATACACAAAATTACTACTTCTTTACATAATAATTAGTGGTTGAAACGTTTTACCAATCAACAATCAACCAATCAAAACTCACTAAAATCCCCAAAGCTGTTAAGCCAACAAATAAGAAAAAGTTATTGGGGCCTAGTGTAATAAACAGCCTATTGTCCTCTCTCTGATTATGATAATACAAAATAGAATTATGTCTGTTCGTCTGTTTGTATGCTGATTATTAAAAGCTCTTATCTTAATTTAGGCATATTAGAATTGTCCCATTAAATTCAAACTTGGCACGACGATTCCTGTATCAGTTAGTTACAATAGCCTAGCATTTCTTTAATCAATTCCGACAAGTCTTTATGTCCCAGGGACCTTTAGTTTAAAAAAATTTTCAGCAATGCATCTCTATAATTAAGTTAAAATTAATATAAAATGAGTTGTTACTCTATAATTGTTAATGTTTGTTTTTAATGATTTGTTCAGCTTCGCTTATATGGATGTTGTCTTTCTTGATTTTGATTATCATCTATAATACAAATTAGAACGATGTCTGTCCGCCCGTCTGTCTCTTAAGAGCTCGGTAACTACTCTTCAGTTAATAAACCTATTAGTCCTGTGGTTGTTTTAGGCTATTGGGACATCCCCAACGACCCCAGGAACAAAAAAATCCCATCCAATTTTTTTTGGTACAGGTAATTGGTACTTGGTGCTGCATTATCACTGTTTTTTAATTACCTCTTTTGGCAAAGCCTCTAGTAGTATAAAAAGAAATAGATATAACGCTAGAAAAAAAGATGGGTATGTAATTTAGTAGATTAGGTTATGTGTACTATATAAACTTATTAACACGTATGACAACATCTGCAAGAAATATCATGCAAGGACAGATGGAAAAAGTGAGTTATAGAGCAGTGGTTCAGTGGTCACAAAAATTGAAAGAAAGATGGGCAAGGGGTGTCTTTATAAAAGAACAAAAACAGCAGTCTTTCCTAAAAAGTTGCTGCATTGACGGGCGGACGGACAGATGAACAAATTTAGGAGGAGAAATTAATACACTACTAAAAAGATAAGTAAATAGTTATTTATAATAGTTAAAGTTTACTAATCATGCTTATAGAAATAAATATTTGGGTTATCATAAATATATAAATTTAGGTATGCTCTAAAAGTCATAAAACTAACTTAGATTCTTAAATTCTTAGATATTATTTTCTTTAACATATGCATTGTAATTATGTTAATTAGAAATTAACCAAATGTATATTCTTCCATATAACTACAGTACCTACAAATCTTATACTCATGTTATCATCAATCTATCTATCTATCTATCTGTAGTGTAAATTTTCTTGTTATGAATGTTATTTCTTTGAGTATATCACTTTAAATTTACAAATCTACTCAGTGTCCATCCAATATATCCATCCTAATTTGTCCATTGTCCAATGTCATTCTATCTATCTATTTATCTGTCTTTGTGTCTATCATTCTAAATATATATGTCTTTCTATTTTTATGAACTCCATCCAATATGTCTATCCTTAATTATCCATTGTCCATCTGTCTATTTGTATGTCCAATGTCTTTATATCTATAATCTATTTACCCCCTACATTGATTAACATCTTTCTACAGAGTCTCAACCAATTAAGCGCGAGAAATCCGTTAAGCCGAACCAAATTCTTAGCACTGAATTTTTTTTGCGTAATGTTTTGGTTTACAAAAAGCTAGCTTTGATATTTTTGTTAATATTAAACTCAAATTTATATATCAAATTAATTGTCTTGAAAAAAAACAGAAAGTTTTTTTTTGATAGTCAGCTTATTTAAAGAAATGTAAAGTAAAAGAATTCGGATACAAGGGCTCAACCAATTTCAAGGTCGACTGGAGAAATCTACGCTCTGAGCTTTATAAAGCCGCATATGTGTGTACGTGTGTGTGTGTGTGTGTGTGTGTGTGTGTAGTGTGTGTGAGGGCGTAATACTTGCGTCCAGTAAGGGATAGGGACGGTATTATGAAAAACAAATAATAACAAAGAACAGGAAATGATTAAATTAAAATCGAATCAAATTCGTTGGCTTAACAACTTTGGGAACTTTTATTAAATTTTGATCGGTTAATTCATCAAGTTGAGAGTCCTAAAATTTCAACTACTAATTTTAATCTACAGAAGAGGTAATTTTGTGTATCATTATTGGTGATGTACATCAATTTATCGGCCATTGTCTCATCCCTTTATATTCCTGATTATTATATGTCAGAGATGGTTTGTATTTAAGAATAATTGTACCTAAACTTGCGTATATGGTTAAAGTTAAAGATGGTTTAGAAGATAGACAAAACGTAATACTTTTACATCCTATTCTATACTAGTTGATTCGTCCTTAGCCTCTAGAGGAGATCAAGGGAATTCAAGAATAACCCAAGAGATTCATAAAGCAAGCTTCCCAGAAAAGTACAACCATTTCGGACCAGCATTTTCCAAGTTCTTTATCTTCTCCTTTTGCTTTTTTCTATAGGATGATTGTATATGACGCATGTATGTACGACTACGTATGTAATTGTATGTATATTAATATCTATAAAACGTCATATTAGATGAAACAAGTAAAATTAAAGCAAACAGCTTTATGTGTTTTTTTTTAAACTGAAAAAAATTAATAATACAAGATTTCAAAGTCATTTGCGATAAAATTTTAGTTTGAACCAGGATCACAACATCTAAAAATAGCGAATCCCCGCCTAGTTTCAATTTTTATGAAAATAAGGGGGGTAGTGGATCTGAGCTCAACTATGAACTTTCAGGAAAACCACCAAAAAAAGGAGTAAAACAAAGGCAACAAAAAGAAATTACCAATAATTGGTAGCTTAACTATAAATCACGACCATATCACTCAACATTGTTTTTGTTGATTAGTTGGTGACAACATGGTTTCTACCTATGGAACATTAACCATACTAACACAATTGTTAATAAGCCTTAACAACATTTCTAAAATAAATATAAAAAAATTGACAGCTATTTATGTAATCTGAGTACTAATATAGCTGATCTATGGGCTTACTAAAAGGAGGAGGTAAATTACAACGTCTATGGCTAAGCTAAGTTATTTTATTCGTAGGCTGATAAACTTTGAGTACTTTTATTGAATTTTGATTAAAGGTAATGTTTTCACTACTAACATGGATAATTGTTAAAAAATTCCAATATCTTTTTAATGTTTTTTTTCAATCTTATATGATCTAAGCATACCTATAACCAACAAGCTCTTAAGAAGCTTCGAGAACTATATCGTTTCAGTAAATACAGCAGCTTATTAAATCAAGAGCTATTTGCTAGTCCTAATGTTTTTCAAAAAATCTTATATTCAAACAAAACAATGTGCATTTTTGAAATAAAACAAAATCCACCAAAAATTATGCAAAAATCAGTGAAGAATAAAATAACTCTTATTTCTTTTGTAGGAAATGTCAAAGATATGTGACCGCTTCCGCTAAATATTTATATACATATTGCTAAGAAAATTGAAAAAAAATATTTTCAAGATGAAGACAATTGTTTCCAAATAAGGGAAATGATTCTAGACAAAAATGTAAGTATAATCTTTAGGTTGAGTAAAGGTTTTTAGAAGTGCCATAGGAGGGAGGTTAAAAAGTATGACCTTAAGTGGAAAATATAGGATGAATTTCATTGGTCCAAAAAAAAGATCAAGTGAGAGTTCAATTTTCTTATGATATATGATCAGTAAACTAAAGATCAATTCAATTAAAATCTAATGGAAAAGCAACGAATAAGAAAACGCAATCAGAGAACTTCGGGGAATAGAGTAATAAATAAATGTGGCAATGTTCCCTCCCTCTCTGTAAAAAGCTGCCCAAATTTATTGTTATTTATGAATAGAAAATTCAGTTTTTACAGTGAAGTGTTTAGCCATTATAATAAAATTATATGGTTCGCCAATTTCTATGCATTTTTAAGTAAAATGTATCAGAAACGAAAAATCCAAAACACTATGCAAAATTTTTAGAGCAGAATTTTCATTGATATTTTGCAGATGACAAATTCGATGGATGTGTGTTTGTATGTTATTGTTCAGTAAGATTTCGGTAAGCTTTGTAAAGATCCTGGTCATGTTTTATTCTATTTTGTTAATCAAAACATGAACATAACAATGACTAATAAACTAAATTAACTCTTATGGCCTCTTATAAAAGTTATAAATTGAGGGTGCAGGTCAAAATAAATGAAACACAACCCTTTGTTTCAATATACTTGTCTTGTAAGTAAAGTATTAAGATTTGCATTCATACAATAAATGGTTTTATGCTATTTTTCTCTAACCCATGCTTATTAAAATGCATAGCTTCTTGATGCAAGGGTCAAAATAGTCACAAAATAAAAAGTTTTTCTTACCTGTATGTGAAATGATTTCTAATGCCGCTCGGCTGACTGTATATAATATATATTTATATAAAACAACACTATCTATATAGTAGCTGCGCTACTAATGTAGAAAAAATATCACAAATCTGGGTCTAAATATTAACTAACTTTCATTTTTAGCACTTGACGACTATATCACAACATATGTTGATGAAGGAACACATTTTTATCTGAAAGAAAATGAGCACATATTAGATTTTTTTATTAAGCCACTCAAAACTTAATTATTATTTGTCATTCTTACTTTTGTATCTCTTGACTCAAAGCCTTGTATCGACAGCTGCAACTCGCATCTCGAACAAAGTTGCAGCCGATTTAAATAAAATCTCTAGGTTGTAGCCGAATTTTTTTTTACAGAAATTTAAATCAGCAGCTGCTATCAAGTTAATTTATGAAAGAATAGTCCTATGTTTCTTAACCTAAATTAAAGCTTTCATAACAAAAATTTATCCTATGATATAAAGTAGTAAGGATTTTAGGTCTGAAGCTTAAGATCCCGTATTGAATTTGGGCTATTCTATCTTTAGATTTTAATCTAGGAATGGTTTTAAGCTATCTTTCTAGCCCCTTTCTACCTCTTTGGATACATTGTCCCTAGATGCTAGTGGCCCTGCCGCTAGTTAGTATTATAATATTTTGTTATACAATAATACACTTTTCTTTCGCATCTTATAATCAAATCTAATTACATTTATCAGATACTGTTCTCTTATACCGTTGAAATCTTAAGTAGCTATGACAAAGTTTAGATCATGGAAAGAAAACGTATTAGCGGGCTTCGATTTTTAAACATTAATTTCTCCTATTTTTAGCTTCTGCGGGGCTCTAAGTTGACTAACCCTTCGGGGCAATCATTAACTTTTACCTAACCTAAAATAACCTATCAAAAGCTACTGTAAAAATGCGATGAAACCCTCTACTTCGTTTTCTTTCCATGGTCCCAAAGTCTTAAAGCTTCTGGTAAAGCAGCATCATACGCAGCTGCGTAAATTAGTGCCTTTAATTTTTAATGACTGACGCGCTGCCGCAATAATGTAATAGAAATTGGATATTTTTATAACACTATATAAGCGGTTAAAAAGCCCTTTTTTTCTTCCATGGCTGCCTAAATAATTTGATTTTTTCTTTCTTTAACCATTTTCTACTCGAATATTTATTATATCTCAGTTATAAATGTTTTTCATTTAGTTAATATTGAAACAAAAATATACAAGCATCTTAATATTACAAATCATTATTTAGGTATAAAATTTAAATGTTTATATTTATTATGTATCTAATGTACAATTGGTTCTATAGTCATTCTATCAAAGTTTTAACATCTAATAGAAAAAGCATACAAAGGGGTAGATCTTAAAGTGATACTAGTAATTTTAATGACTCCAGACATCTTTGTAATGTAATCGATGAAATGATTAATTAAGAAACCATATGGACATTGGTTATTTCTTTAATATACTCATACAATACAGTAAATCAACATCGATACAAGTAAAGCTAAACCAATAATATAGTCGGTCAAATGAATCTTAACTATTATAAATTATAAAATTTAAACCTGTTTTATTAGCCCCGAGGGACCGAAGGCTTGATTTTAAAAAACTGGAATAAATGAAATCTTAAAATTTGTATTGTTATATTCGTAGAAAATTGTCGTTAATACGATGTTTGTACATATTTTTAGTATAGCTGACAACCGGATCTAATCCAGCGGTTATTATACGGTTTTAAACTATTTTATTTGAATTGACTTTTTATTAATTGATATAGAGTTGTTACCCATCCAAAGTAAACACTAATCTACAAGAATTGCTGAAAGGCGGATTGATGCTTTCAACAAAATTTAAAGTATTTAATGAAGACAAAACTAAAAATATACCCTTTTTATGTATTTCTTTATTTTCCCCTTAAACTTTTGACTATTTTGTTGAAATATAAATTAGCAGAACTGTATTCACACTCTATAGATACAGACTTAGCAATGACCTTGATCTTCAAATAGAAACTTTTCTTATCAGTTTGTTTTAATTTGTATATTATACAGGGAGGGAGAGGACATTGGACTGTAAATTGAAATCATATGGGTACCCAAACTTTTAAAAATAAGTTTTCCTTTTTATTGTTTTACAACTATGGACAACAACAAGGGTAGTTTTGTTTATTATCAATGAAAATGTACACCAATTTATCGACCATTGTATTATTTACATAGGTGTTTTACTTAAAGACAGTGGATGTTTGTTTTTTCACTGATATTCATTGTAAAAATTAAAGTTTTAAAAGCATAATTGCATCCTATTTTGTTATACAACTTTACGAAAAAGAAAACATTTGATAAATGAATATAGAAAAAGGCTTAGAAAACGATTTATATCTGATGGATTAGAACCGGTTCTGAGCCTTAGCGAAAAATCAGGTATCGTAACATATAAAAAAATTTCCACGAATAATAAAATTAAAATCTTCATTATATTTTTCGTTTTACTATCCGTGGATTATATTATTACTATTTGTAGTGAGATATCACTTTAGCCAGAATTAACTAATGTGAAAATTTATGATTAAGGATATAAAATATTGAAATTATTCTTCTATTCTAAGTTCCGTGGCGTGCACATAGTTTTATCAGGAAAAAGTGTTAAAAAAGTAGATGACGCCTATGTCTTTGCTATTCTTCAGTGAAACTAAGTGCAGCAATCACTAACTTATATGGTCAGGATGAGTCAGAACTAATATTCCTTAATTATTAAACTAAGGGGAAAGGTTATTTTTGTTCCTATGCCTATTCCCTACAAGGCCTTAACCATGTGGGGCATATACCTCCAGTGTCTTAACCCTGCGGGGCTACCATATACGCAAAAAAAGCAAAAATTATAGTTATTCCCTAACCCTGCGGCGCTACCATGGCTCTAAAAACGTGAAGATTAAAACACTGTTAAATTATACCAGTTTTAATCTTTAAAAATATTTTGCTTAAAAGTCCTAAAAACTATTTATCAGACTATATAACTTCATCCTTGAAAAGTATATTAGATAATTGTCCTGGGAAAAATGTTTACACATTTGAATGTCATTTCTATGTGATTTAGTATTTATAATTCATTTTTATATCAAAGTTTGAAGAATACAAATATAATACATATACATGAAAAAGACAAACAGACAAATGAATTATTGACGAGATTCTTATTAGTCAGGAGTAACTTTTTTCAGGAATTTCAGCCTTCTATCTCTAAAAGGAGTCAAGTATTTTTTATATTTTTTTTTCGAATGTCTTCTATAGAATAAAAAAAATCAGCGTCTATCTTCAATAGAAGCTAAACAAATCATATCTCAAACAGACAAATACACTGGCGGAATGACAGACATTCGTAAATTTGAATCACAGGGTAGCGTCGCTATAATTTTGCCCTAAAACTATTTTCTTCTAATCATCTAAATAACTTTTATGAAGTAAAAATATTTTGATTCTTTATTAGGATAGGTTA
This sequence comes from Acartia tonsa, assembly GCF_053477335.1. Lineage (NCBI taxonomy): Eukaryota > Metazoa > Arthropoda > Copepoda > Calanoida > Acartiidae > Acartia > Acartia tonsa. The sequence goes on from NC_137270.1 coordinate 22,709,136, forward strand.
GGTTAATTAAAGGTTAGATAAGGCCTAGTGGGATAAAATAGTTGGATTAGGGCCCCGCAGGGTATGAACAGAGATTAGATTTAGTTTTTTTTTACAAACTTAAAAAAAGGGTGGAGGGATGGGGCCGTGGTTCAAAATTAGATTTTATTGAAACAAGGATGACAACATCCATAAAAGCGAAGCACTGAAACGGTAGGACAAACGGACAATAAAACTTATATATTGTCAGAACTAAATAATCAGAATATAAATATATAAGACTCGAAGCAAAATTCTAAGTAAATTTGTTGAAAAACTGCTTTATACATAATAATGTTTATGGACATACCTACATTTTAGGACTTGATTATAGAGTTGCTTCGCTTATAACATTATACTTTGCTCTCCCAGGAATCAATATACCAAAAATCAGATCAATCGGATGATTTGATCATATAAAAATTTGTTGTTAAAAAAGTTACAAAAATCAACATGTTTAAAACGGACGTACGGACATTTTGTTAATGATTATAGAGTTGCTACGCTTTCAAAATCGTACCTAACTATTAAAGGAATCACCATGCAAAATTTGAAATCGATAGGACAATTCCAACATGCCTAATTTAACGAAAAAAGCTATCCGTTACGGACGTACGGACGGACGGACGGACGGACCGACCCTAATTATAGAAAAGCTTCGCTTTTAAAAATCATTTTATCTAAATTACTTTACCTTTCAAATTACATTTATTGGAAAAAACTATAATAAGATTTGTTTTTATATAAGTTATTTGATATTTCACTTTTTACAAAAAATATCACATCAAAATCACTTCATTAAATTCACTTGTATTTCACTTTCTACATCCAAGATGTAACATAAATAGACGTAAATACATCCCTAGTTATAGAGCAGCTTCGCTGTTGTTGTAATTAAAGATGGCTGTAATAACAATGAAATTAGGAGGCCATAAGTTTAAAATTGTTCGTGTACAAATTTCTCAATTGGTTTAAAGTTTATAACCAGAAGAACATATTCCAAATTATTTCTCAATGCCCCCCCCCCCCTATCTCCCTCCTTGGATCTACACCCCCTAATCCCCCCTCCCCTCTCCTTAAAATCCCTGCTGTTGATATGTTTAGTCCATATGACGTATATATTACACAATACATATGCCTTGCTTCAAAATTCCCGCATTTTTCAACTACTTTTTCAAACATTTTTTCATTTTAGATTTATAAAATTAACTTCACAATCATATTTTTTTGTATTTTTAAAATATTTTGTTAAAATAATCACTTTAATAAACACTTTAAATGACTTCAAGATTTTTAAAAAAATAGTCGAACAAACGAGTTTATAGGTGTATGGTCACTTGGTGGCGTCTTGCGTTAAAATGTGCGTATGGTGTGTCCGGCGTAAGTTAGGCGTACATGTGGGGGCGTGCGTCAGTCTCTCGGCGCTAAGAAAATCTGAGGTGTGCGTCACAAACAACAAAAGATGAATATGTCATTAAATCTTTTTTTTAAAATAAATACTTTAGATTTTTTTTCAAATGCACATTTTAAAGGAATAGGTCGAAAATAGCCTTAAACCATTAGAGTTCATGTTTAGAGTTGCATAAAATGAACTGTATTGGTTCAGTGGTTAACGTACAAACAACAGATTAGTACTTTCTATAATGGGAAATCATCCAATAATGACAATTCGCCAAAAGCTTATAGGTTATCCATTTAGAATTGCTAAAAAACCACCATCTGCAAAATATGACTAAAATGTCGAATATTCATTTTGCAATTAGCTTCAAATAACCAAATTATAGTCATATTAATAGGTTAATATATACATGATATTTTCAACAGAATTTTTTATACTTTAGAGTTCTTTATGTAGTCTAAAATTGTTAATTGTTTTAACTACGCTACTAATTTTGCTGTTTTCATATCAACATAAAATCTAACATATCATGGAAACGCAAGGAAATAAAAAGGGAAAAGAAATTTGGGGGATGGGGTAGTGGAAATGGTCAATGAAGAGGTTCTAGCTTCATTAAAAGCTATAGCATGAAAATATTATTAGGTACTTATAGCCTGATAAGGAACTGTCATACTATGTCAAACAAGATCCCAAGAACGGTTTTAGATAATCGGTTTCGTCAATATGAAGTTATTAGTAGTTCAGATGTTAAAATAGTCTTTCTTAGTTTTGAGATAATAAAGATGTTTTTAAAAGCGAAGCTTTTCTATAATTAGGGTCGGTCCGTCCGTCCGAGATAGTTAGCTATTATTCATTAACTTAGGCATGATAAAATTGTCCTATCGATTTCAAACTTTGCATGGGGATTCCTGTAGTAGAATAAAGGTACTAAGAAAGAGAGGGAATGTCTGATTGAGCCAATAGGAGAATCGCATCGGAATTTACATTGGATCTCATTGGTTGAAATTATGTACACATTTTCCTACGAAGGCATGTTTTTTTTCATTTCATACATACATAAAAGTCAGCTGTTAACAGTATATTTTCTTAGTAGAAAGCTTTGCGGTATCAGAATTAATTGCCCAAAAATTTCGTTTACAATTTGAAAGCTTGAAACAAAGTTGGATTCTTAAAAAAAAAGTTAGGCTAGCAACTCGCTGGTGAGGCAAAATTATTTTTGTGAAAAATCCTCCAAAATCGAATAAAAAAATTTACAAAAATGAAATAAAATCTTAAGAGGGTTATTAACATATGATTTTGTTTAATTTTTGTAGATTTTTAATGTGCTTTTGGATGATTTTTCACAAAAATAATTTTGCCTCACTATCGAATAGCGAGTCTATCATTTTTTAAGAATCCACATCAGCTTGAGTCGAAAGTAAACAATACTTTTGTCTGCTAGGAATGTTCTCTCTTAGATTTGACGAAAAAAGGGTTCAGAATATTCTTCTACTCTTCTATTTCTATTTGTAGTAGTTAGGTACGACTTAGAAAGCGTAGCAACTCTATAATCGTTACCAGAATGTCCGTACGTCCATTTTAAACAAGTTGATTTTTGTACTTTTTTAATAACAATTTTTTATGTGATAAAATCATCCGATCTATCTGATTTTTTATTACTGATTCTATATTTAAGAAGTTTTGCAACAAATTTACGTATAATTTTGTCAAACCTTTTATTTTCATATTTTGTATATTCAGTTCTGACACTCAACGAAAGTTAATGTTCGTCTGTCATATCGTTTCAGAGCTTCGTTTTTATGGATGTTGTCATCCTTGTTAGATTATATTCTTATTTGAATAATTTAAAGATAACAACATCCATAAGAAGTTAACAAAGCTAATTAACTTAACAAAATAAATAACATGAATTGCATACATAATATACGCTAAAAACAATTACTTTATCTAGAAATTAAATTAAATTAAAACAAAATTTTATCTGTCGGACAAAAAATCGCAAAAGATATAGCCAAGATGTATGAAAAATGAATGAATATATATATCTACTTGTATTTTATTGAATTCATGGACAAAAAATTATAAAACAGAACACAAAAAAACTTGTCAACATAGGACCAAATACATATACACATACATTTTTTCGCAATTCTAGTGCAAGTTAAAAAAACCACATTGATGGGAAAAATAAAAATTTTTGCTACAAGATTTCAGCATACCTGCAAAAGAACCCATTTTTACCAAACTTAAAATAATTTCTAAAATTCTAAGAATTAAAATGCATTTTTAATTGTTGTTTTGTCCGTGGATATGAAAATGATCTAGATAATTCCGCATGTAACAAACGACTGAATTTAAAAATATTATTAATTTTAGCTGTTTTGTAGGAGTTTCCTTGATTGTAATGATGATTTTTTTAGCTACTCCCCAAATTTATCTCTTTTACTTTTTCTTGTTGGTAATAAAGGGTATTCCTGAGTTAATTCTTAAAATAATTCTTTTTAAATATTCATATAAGACTTGCTACTTCAAACACTTACCATGTTTTTGGAGTTTTTTCTCTTGATAAAATAAACTCATGTATATTTATTTATTTGTGGGACCTGACACTCATTCAGGATTTTTTAGGCTCTGGACAGATAAAATCAAAAAAGGGGTTATTGTTCCCCTAACATATTTAAGGCGTAGCTACTTTTACTAAAACAAGGATGACAACATCCATAAGTAGCGAAGCACAAATATTATAGATGGATATCCGGCGAAAATAAACTATGTTGCAGTTTCATAAAAAAACATTAAACTAAAAAATCACGAAACCTAGTATTTATATCTTGAAAATCTAAGAATCGCTCTAGCACCTCAACCAATAAGCAAATCTTAATGAAACCTTGCGGGGATATGTAAATTGTTAACTTAAATAATCCCTATAAATATCAGCCGTCTGTCTTGAATAGGATTAAAGAAAATAACGAAAACTTAAAAATCTAGGAATCGAACTAGCACCCCGACCAATAAGCAAATCTTAATAAAACTTGATAAAAGCATGCAGAATATGAAAGTATTCAATCCCTGAAAGTTTCAGCCGTCTATCTTGAATAGGAGTTGAGAAAATCATGAAAACTAAAAAATGTAGGATTCGATCTAGCACTTCAACCAATTGACGAATCTTAATGAAACTTGGTGAAAATATGAAGAATGGTAACAAATTTAATCCCTGAAAATTCCAGCTCTCTATCTTTTATAGAAGCCGAGAAAATCACGTTTCCCCTTTTCTGTCTCAGACGGACGGACGGACGGACGGACGGACATTTCGAATTATAGAGTAGCTTCGCTACTAAAAAGGATGAGAATTAAGGGTTAAAGAGGAAGTTAGCTTTATTGATGAATTTGCTTCTAAAATCATCTGAGACAGTTCCTCTGATTAATGACCGTCTATACTTTATTTAATTTGTTGATATACTATAAGATTTTATACTTCTTTACATGATGATGTTGTCATCCTTGTTAATCTTTATAAAAAAGTAAGAGGATATCTCTCTGTTTTTCTGTCTGTACCGAAGGATCTCACGAACCGCCACACCGATATGGTTCTCCTTTACCGTGTAGCTTCCCATAGGTCCTGGGAAGGTTTATAGCTATTTTAGGGGAGGCTGCCATCACACTTCCAAGAGATATCGCAAAAAATATAACTAACCCCATCTAGAGACCAAAAAATATTTTTTTCTTAAAACACCTGATCCTAACATAGCTTGAACAAAAAACATTTTATGTGTCCCTAGAGGCCTCCAGGTGCGTGGCAGCTGGTAAGTAAATAAAGCAAAAAACTCTAGTTTAGACATTTCCTACATGTAAAAATTGATAATCATTTTTAACAACTTGTAGTTTGTTAATTACTTTCAATGCATTTTTGCGGGCGTAGATAATAGTTTAGATTTAATTAAAATTAAAGTTTTTGCATTAAATCATATAGTAATCAGTTTTTAAGTAGTAAAGCTTCTTAATAATCCAAAAAGTACGTGTTTCGCTTCTTGCAACGTAGTTTTCTTAGCTAAATTTAAAGATATTTGATAAATTTGTATGTAAATTCCAATTAGCATCAAAACTATATAATATGTTTATTCATCATACTTTTGATATTTACATAGGATTGCATTATATATAAAAACAAGGATGACAACATCCATAAAAGCGAAGCACTGAAACGGTAGGACAAACGGACATTAACACTTGTATAGTGTCTAAACTGAATTATCAGAATATAAAAGTATAAGAGTCGAAGCAAAATTGTAAGTAAATTTGTTGAAAAACTTCTTGATACAGGATAATGTTTATTGAGTTTATGGACACACTTACATTTTTAGGATTTAATTATAGAGTTGCTTCGCTTAAAATATTGTTCTTTGTTGTCCCAGGAATCAATATACCAAAAATCAGATCAAACGGATAATTAGATCACATAAAAATTTGCTGTTTAAAAATTAGAAAAATCAACATGTTTAAAATGGACGTACGGACATTTTAGTAATGATTATAGAGTTGCTACGCTTTCTAAATCATACCTAACTACTACAGGAATCATCATGCAAAGTTTGAATCGATAGGACAATTCTAACATGCCTAAATTAACGAATAAAAGCTATCTATCTCGGACGGACGGACGGACCGACCCTAATTATAGAAAAGCTTCGCTTTTAATAAGAAATGTAATTTTATCGGCTGCTATTATAGATAGCCAGCTGATATTCTGTGAAGACTAAGAGGCAGGTCCGAAGGTGCATGCTTTTGAGATCTTTGAACTTTATTGAGAAACTGTAATTAACCGTCTACTAATTATGATTAATGGATGTTTTTTTTACAATGAATTCTTTGGCTGATCTGTATCTATTTTATAACTACCTTTGTCAGTCTGTCTGTCTATTTTAAACCCTCGACCTTGGATCAACACGTGTTGCATCCACTCTTTGCGAAGAGGTGATAGGTTGGAATCTCGGCCCGACACCGCGTCTTAACTAAAAAAGTTAATAATTGTTCCTACTGCTGCTATGTCAGGTGGCCTAAAACAGGCTCAATTCATCACCATGCACAGTTAGGACTTCTATGGCTAAGGTCGCGCACCAACCTCCCTAGAGTTCATCCATTATGGTAAATCTGCTATTTGATTTCTATGGGTATAAGAAAGTTTACAGCTATTGTAAAAATTTAGCATCTGCTATTTCTTAAAAGGTTTTTTCGGTCAACTAAAAATCAAATTTTATTTTCTCGTATTCATTCGAATCCGGTGGATAAGAACCGGTTCTCATCCATACGAAAAAACTATGTCTAGCATCGTATTATATCCAGCTTTCTACTAATATAAAATGTACAATCTTAAGATTAAAACCAGTATTTTTAGCCCGTGCCTTCGGCACCTCGGGGCAAAAAAACTGGTTTTAATCTTATAATTGTACATTCTTTATCCACGGAAAGCTTTTTATAATACGATGCGAGAAATAACTATTCTTGTGTTTTTCCAATTATTGCTCAAAAGCAAAGATTGGAACTAAATAATAACGTCATAAAATGTAAAAACATAATAAAAAGAGATAATATATTAATGAAGTAAATATTATCAATATATTTTTTATATAAATATGGTGCTTAACCAAAACTATGTTACAGTAGCTTATTGTCATTTATCAACTATTGTCTAGTAGAATAAAAGTAAAATGATGTCTAACAGTCTTTATTGAAACATTTAGCTATTGTTTTAAAAATGAAATTGGCAAAAGCATAAAGCTACTTTTTTATATAATATTCATTCGAATCCGGTGGATAGGAACCGGTTCTCATCCATACGAAAAAACTATGTCTAGCATCGTATTATATCCAGTTTTCTACGAATATAGAAATGTACAATCATAAGATTAAAACCTGTTTTTTTAGCCGGTGCCTTCGGCACCTCGGGGCTAAAAAAATAGTTTTAATCTCATAATTGTACATTCTATTCCCGCGGAAAGCCATTATAATACGATGCGAGAAAAAAACTATTCTCGAGTTTAACTCATATTTTAGTAGATACACATCTGAAATTTCTTGCCAATGTCCCCTTCATTATGCACCATAATTAGGTATAAAGAATCTATGGTAGTCAGACAGCTTTTCTTTTTACAACTTTCAAAGACATAAACCTTATTTTTAAGGTTTCGTGATTTATATGTTTGCCTATTATCTCCCTTTCTTTTCTTTGTTATGATAAAGGATAATCTGCTCTACAACTAACTTTGTCAGTTTGTATATTTCATAATAGATTTTGTGTTTCGCTACTTATGGATGTTGTCAACTTTGTTATAATGATTATCTTCTAGAATGTACTAAGCAAAATTATCTTTTATTTAATGTTGAAAAAGTATATGTTAAAATTTAGTGAACAGAATTGGTTATATTTTATTTTCAGTCATGTAGTATGCAAAACAATAAATCCAATAAAAACAATCCTTTACGGTTCAAAATAGTTTTAGCATACCTAGATTACCTCGTACGGGCGGGATTGCAGTACCGGACCTTATCAACTTGATGTACTGTCCAGGTCCTGGTCCAGCAATCCAGGAGAACTAAGGATGACTAACGCACCCTTCTCTGTCCAAACACCCAAGGATATTAGGCTAAGTAACATCCATCAGACAACCAACTCTCTGTGATGCACGACCTTTGTCTGAGAAGTCCCAACTGTGCATGGTAACGAGTTGCGCCTGTTTTGGGCCAAGGCATTCCCCCTACTCTAACTATTTATGTCGCGCATCTGACATAGCAGCAGTAGGAACCATTTTTAACGTCTTTTAGTTATGACGCGGTGTCGGCCCGAGATTCGAACCTATCACCTTCCCGACGACGAGCGGATGCGCTACGTGTTGAGCCACGGTCGCGGGTTTAGTTTTAGCATAAATATCCCTGCTTATGCTTAATGCAATTGTGCTTGTTTTCATATAACAAGATGGTAGGAGCTAAAATATGTCTAATTTTGGTCTTCATAGCAGCTTCTTGTGGAGCAAATATAGGTTAGTTCTAAGACAGATAATAGTTATTAAGCGCAGCGTTTTATAGACAGCATTTCGTGGATATCAAATTGAAAATTATAAGATTAATTCCGGTTATATTATCCCCGAGGGGCCGAAGGCCAGGGCTAATAAAATGGTAGAGAATTATCTATAATACGATACATGATTTTTCGGTATGGCTTAGAACGGGTTATAATCCACCGGATGTTAAAATTGGTTTCGGAGCCATACTGGAAAAGTGCATAGAAAAACATAATAGATCTTAATAAATATACATCTCAAAGTAGAAGAGAGAGAATTGAATACATTGTTTAGTTGTATTTATTGGATTTTACTAATTTACTAAAATCATATTTGGACGACGACGTTTTAAGTAACTTTGTTTTAGTTTTACTACATATTAAAAACTCTTTATATTTTCATTTTAATAGATAGAGAATTACAACCCAGAGAAGATTTTAAGGTATTAATTATTTCCTATTACTAATATATAAGCACAAACAATGTAAAAGTAACTGGTTGTCTATGTATGTCTCTGTCTTATTCTATATATATTATAATGAACAACTTTAGGAAGCGACTTTTTTGGGCGATGATATTTCTCTCAATATATTTATAAAACTTCCCTAGAACTATAGGAATAAACGTTGAATAAATTTAAAAGTTTGATGCCTTGAGTTTTTCTTTCTGAGGATTTTACATGTTGGGTCCGTAACCATTCGCCCTACTTATAGGAAGTTACAATCAGCGGTTACCGAGATCCTTCAGTTCAGACAGACAGACATACATCCTGTTACTTTTATTTTTTTTTTTGTAGGAAATGCCAATGTCTCTGAACCAGTTCAAGAAAGAAATTGTCGAAGAGGTATACATTTTTGTTTAGTAACTTCAAGTGGGAAGGGCCCACTGAACCGTAAATTATACATGCTCTATTCTTCATTTGCATATAAAGTTTTCAAATCTCGGGACAAAAACAGACGACCTTACTACTTTATATACTTGGATGATTTTCCTCTTTTAACCTCTTAATAAGCCAACTCACATTTTAAGTATTTTATACCTTGCGCATTTTTCTGGCAACTAATGATGTTTAAGGTTTTGACTGCCCTGCATGGTATATATGAGAAGAGAAATGAACTGGTATCACAAGGAATGCTCCCTGAAAAACGCTCGGCTGATTCTCAAGGTAAATTTTTATGTTGCATCAGATTTTTTATGTACACCGCTGGCTACACCCATCATTCATCGCCTTTTCCACATCACCTCCTCTCCTAAAACTGGCTTATAAATGAGGTCTATATCAGCAGGCTATATTCAAGACAAATTTTCCCCGCGTATATCCTATATCCATTATTAAAAGTTTAAACTAATAAAAGTATGTTCTCTTTTTACTTTTGAAGTTTAACTATCAATATTAGATTGATTACATTTCTAACACAAAGAATGATTTTGCGACTATCATACTTAATTGTCTTTGTCATCATTGAGAGATGTTATATTTTTTTTTGTAGGAAATTGGATCAACAAAATTCCTGACAGAATTAGGAGAGAAAAGCAGGTCCTTTTAATAAACCATTGTTAAATTTTGTTAGTTTATTTATAGAAATAACATATCTTTTTTTATTTTTTTAAATCTTAAAGTTATGGTATAATTTACAAAATAAATTTATTATGAAAATATGGTAAATTCAATTAAAATCTACCTTTTACCCAATTACACTAAACCATTAGCATCAACAATACATTTAAAAGTATGTTTTTGGTTCATATGCGATAAGAGTGAAAAAGCCTAAACTTTAGAACATTTTTTTTTAAATGCCATAATAAACAACTGATTATGTTGATATAATATCTGCAATTAATTTGGAAAGGATAAAAATTGCAAGAATTTTTAAAACTATGTAACGTATTCATTTATGTTTTAGGTTCGATTCCATCAATGCTACTTTAATCCTATCTCCTGCTTTTAGAACATCCACAAAGTTCAAATAGCTATTTATCTCATCGTATTATAGACAGCTTTCCGCGGAAAGTAAAATTAAAAAATTATAAGAATATAACCAGTATTGTTAGCCCCTAGGGGCCGAATGTCCAGGCTAACAAAAAAATTTATTTATTTTATGATTTTTTATTTTAATATTTGTGGAAAATTGACTGTAATACAATGCTATACATGGTTTTTTAGTATGGCTGAGAATCCTTTCGAATCCACAGGATATTTATCGGTTTCGAGGCCATACTGGAAACTATTATATTTTAATTATGTTATCATAATCCCTATATAATTGTAACAAAATAGTATATAAAGACACATATAGAGGCTGATATTATTTATATAGAATTGTCTATTATATTATGCTAAACAAATATATATATATATTGAATAAAATCATTTTTTTGTCAATTTTTTTATGGTAAAACAAATGTCGTCTTACTAGTGTGATATCAAAATAAAATGATTATGTTCAGTTCATAGCTAGGCAGCGAATAAAAAATTTTTTTTTTGAATATAATATCTTCCTTGAGTTTGTCTTGATATCTGGTATAGTCTCCGAGACAGAAAGGGGGAAATATTTTACACCCCCCACCCCACAGAATAATGATTATTTAATGTCCCCCCACATGAATATGGTTCAGTATTTTACTACAAACATAGCGAGGTGGGAGTGGACATAGGACTGTAAATTATACTAATACCCAAAGTTTTATGAATATTCCTAACCGCTTCAGAACCTGTAACTGCGGTGCCATAACCCCACGGGGCTACCTAGTACCAAAATCCTGACACAAATTAATAAACAAACAAAACTAACCCCCCCCCCCCTCTTATTTTCTATTCATTTCAAAAAGAGTGGGCAGGGGAACGTCCTCAACTAGTAACTTTGAGGGAAATCACCATTATTTCTGATTAATATATATAAATAACACCATTAATAATTAATAAGGTAAACATGGCTGAAACTTTATTTTCATGACGATAAACAAACATACTGTAGAAAGTCAGAATAGTTCCTTTAGTTGGATTTAGTAGTTTTATAGTTAAATGTTTGTTATCAAAAACAGATACTTTAAATATTTAGGATGTTTCCGTAAATATATAAGACCTTTAGAATCATCCTATTAATTTGAAACCTTATTGAATAGTATTCCAGAAACAATAAAAAATAACTAATTTTAGAGTCATCTCTAAAACCATTCCATTTTTAAGTAAGACATTTTTAATAATTTTTATGCTAAACTTTTCAGCGTTATTACGTTAAGTAGTTTTTTAAAGGATAAACAATCAGTTTTTTGTCTGCTTTTACAGATGTTAAATTTGTTGAAGTTCTTCTAGGATGATAAAATTAAAAAAAGCAAAGCTCACAAAATAGCAATATCACTTATCACACATTTTAATGATATGTCAACCTAAGATAAAATATTAATTACAAAAAAAACATAATAAAATCATCTCTCAAAAATTGGTATTATCCTCTTATAAATAGTTTGTATCGGAACGCAATCCTAGCCGTTCTCGATATCTTAATCTCAAGCCCTCCGAATGACCAACATGTGAAGTTTACAAATGTGTATTTATTACCATGAAAACAGTGAATCTAAAACAAAAATATAAAAATTAATTACATAATATTAATGGTTTATTATTTTTGTAGATCGAGGTTGCGTGATTTCAATTTAATTAAAAATATAAAATTTCTAAAAAACTTTAAATTGGCACGAAACATATTAAATAGCATCAGAAATTGATAATTTTAGATTCAAATGATCAATAAAATTAAGGAAAATATTCGTATGTCAAAAGCTAGCAGTTAAATGGTCTATTTGTTGAAAAATTAATGTTTTAAATTCCTTCGTAAAAATATACCATACTACACTTATTAATAAGAATTGAAGATAAATTCTTACCACATTATGATGTCAAACTAAGCAGAAGGCTTATTTGAGATATTCCACACATCAGAGCACATGTATATTAAAGCAATACATTATTTTTATTCACTTAGCTCCTCACGTGGGACTAATCAAAGGAAAAGTGCGCGTTTCTTTTGTCCGTTTACAAGCCACGCGCCGCGCGGAGATAGTTAGGAATGCCGCGTAACACACTCATTCTCTAGGAAATTTGGTGTAAGGAAACAGGGATTAATGGGTTCGAACTTGCCAGGGAATACAAGAAAACATACCGAAACATAGTTGTTTTCAATTTTTTCTTCTTAAATAAGTTTTGTTCTACTTTTAGTTGGAGGAGAATTGCTACAAAATTATGAATGGGTTAAAAATACCTTCTATGTCTGCGTGTATGTTTTTCATGTTGAACATTAGTAGAGGGCAATAAATTCACCAGCAATGTAAAGATCGACCAAAAGTCGTTTTTTAAATCTTCATAATCCTGATATGAAAGTAGCAGGATATTAGTCTATGCTGAAGGATTTTGCTAATTGCTGAACCGATATGGTTCTCATTTACAATGTATCTTCTCAAAGGACCTAGGAACCATTTTCGGAGAGGGTACCACCACTCTAGTAAGATTAACACCCCTAGAAAAAAAACTAAAAAAGAAAAGAGGGGTAGGCACTAGTTATAAATAACAGAACTACAAATTTAAAAATTTAAATTATGACTTTTTTTTAAAGTATTAAAATTCTCAGGTTATGTTATTTATGTTTTATGTTATTTTAACATGATTGGTTGGATAAAATTTGCAGCGTTCAAACTTTTTAAAGAATAGTTTTATCTTGAGGGGTGATTTTGTGTATATTCAGTGATAATTTATATCAAATTATGTACATTGTCTTAACCCTTTGGATATCTGTATATAATAGCAAAACGATTGTAAGATTCATTTTAAAAAACATTTGTAGACAAATGCCATTGGTTCGACTATCCGTTTCCATAATGCGTTATTTAAAAAGAGTAACAAAAATGTCTTGGTCTAAAAAAAGTATTGAATAAAAGTATTATTTTTCCCTGAAAACATCTTTAGCTGTTGGGTAGATGGGAGAATATTTGGCTTACGCCCTCTCATACATATAAATACGCTGTTTTTTGCGTATACATATATGCGCCGTAACAAACAAACCTTAAAATATTTCCAGTATCTGGTAAACTGGTTCTCAGCCACATTGAACAATTATTTAACCATCTGTTTGAATACAAAAGTTGAGAAGTCCTAACTTTGCATGGTAATTAGTTGTGCCTTATTCCTCCTAATCAACTCCCCGACAACGAGTTGAGCGCTATGTGTGGTGGGTATAAATTGTATAAAATACTAACTTACTTAGTCAAAAAAATGAAACAATGTTTGAAAGGGTTTCCTTTCCCACTTCTCCTTTCATCCTTGTTTTTTATGACGTCACACGTAAAAAAACATAATTTCCTTAGTTAAAAAATCAAAATATTTGATCTATGATATTTGATTAGGGGGCGCTGTGATGCGTACACGTCGTGCGTAGTCGCTTTAGCTTAGCGCAACTGCGTAACTGTACGCAAAAATGCGTCAGTTTTAAAAAGTTTTTTTCTGCTTCTTTCTTTTACAAAAACAAAACAATGAATACAATAACAACAATTTTTCTTTTCTATATACCGTATATAAAACAGTTAGGGAGTTGAATCCATTTTTATAGAAGCAGAAACATAATCTATGATTATGGTTTTGACCCTCTAAAACTGTTATCTACCCTTCCACTTTCCCCTCTCTTGGTGAAGATATCTTCAACGCCGATACTATTTTTGAAATGTAAGATTCCACTTTTGCCTCTCTTGGTGAAGATATCTTCAACGCTGATACGATTTTTGAAATGTAAGATTCCACTTTCAATAGAGGCGAAACTAGAATCATGGTTTACATTTTTAATATCTATGTTTCTGTAATCTTCCATTACTTTTTTAACATCGACATAATAGAAATGTACCATACTATTTTAAAATTATGTCAATTGTGAAAAAAAGCATAGATTTTATACATAATTTAAACATTGTTGTATATTCTTAATTAAGTAAACAAAACATACAAAGAGCCTTTTATAAAAGATGTTTTGTTTATTTAAAAAAATACTTTTAAAAGTGTATCAAATGAGTAATGAAAATTATTTTAAGAAAGTCGTTTATTAATTAATTCAATTGTATATATTTGTAATTTTTTTGTTCAATTTATTTCATCTTAATATTTCCCTAGTAATCTCTCACCATGTAAGTAAGCACTTAAAGGTTAGTTGCTGATCTAATTGTGCATTTTTGTGGTAAATTACTGATCAATTACTGAACAATTTGGTCTGATTTGTGAGTTAAAAGTGGATGGAGTAAATAAATGGACATTTAAAGTAAAAGTTGCTTGTATCAGTTGAAGTGAAGAAAAAGAAGGAGGAGTAATAAGGGGGGGGGGAAGGAAGTTCTGACACGTTTGCGTAAACCTGGTGTATAGGCTTTATCTTTGGACTGAGAGGATAGGTTATTAGGAATAAAATCATTCTTATATGATGAATTTCCCCCAGATTTAAGATTTTTTGGATAGGCCTCCAGGTTCCGGAGCTTCAGGCCTCCAGGTGGTCTCTGTACAGATAAAAATTAAAAATAAGATTTTTTTTGAAGGGTTAAAGGTTAACTTATAAAACAAAATATGCTTCTTTTTTGTTGTTATTCACATTTTTGAAGAAAAAACATACATATTTTGTCTCATAAGCTGACTTCTAACTCTTAAAAAATTTTTTTTTTTTCATTTTTACCTGTAGAGAGACCACCTGGAGGCCTGATTTTGTATATATATATAAGTCAAATAATTTTCATTGATTACTTAGTAGGGGTGTCATGCTTATAGTAGCACACTGAGCTAAATTGGTGAGAGTTCAAGTTCAATTCTCCATATGTTGACTCTAATTTCTCATTCGCAACATTAATCGTGCATCATCCCCTGGTTGTGTAAGATGGGGATTATTGAGTAAGTTTGGATACCCAATAGTCACTTACTTACAGTACTACCTTTAACCCAAGCTCCTCTTTGGAGAGCGTCATTCATTACCATGACTTAATTTGGGACTAATTTGGGCCATATTCGGCAAGAGTAAGGTAAGAGTAGATCTTATGAGATAGCAAGTCAAGTCAAAATGTGCTTGAACATGGAGATTGATAGCCCTATTTCTATGGAGAAGTGTCTCCGCCTACTCCAGGTCAAAACTATACAAAACTATGGCTAATCAATCAAATTGATTACTTAAAAGTATTTTATCATAATATAGCATGATTTGGTATATGAGCCAAATAAGCAATAGTTTTTATTGATTGATTATGAGTATTTTTTTGTAAAATTACCATGATTTGGACAATAGCAAAAATTTTGATTGATTGCTTGAAAGTAATTTATCAACAAATGGTATGATTTGGTATAAAAGCCTAATAAACAAAAACTTTCATTAATTTCTTATAAACAATTAATCAAAAGTTCTTTTTGTACAAAATGAAAGAGTTAAATTTTCTTGATTTTTTCAGTTTTTGAAGAAAGAAAATAGGGAAAATATTAAACTGTTTTTAACCTATTTTTAAAACATACATCAAATATATACTATGACACCATTAGAATCAAACTGCAGAGCCTAAATTTGAATTAAGTCCCCAATAAACTTTTTGGGGGGATTTAAAAATTAATTTTTACTGTTGCTGTGGTCCTTTGTGATCAGAGCAAAAGCTCTTTTTTTATTTGGTTAAAATTCATAGCTTTTAGAATGTTTTGCTTCATAAATATTGTATTCTGGTAAAGAGTAAAATTAGGCCTTTTGATTTCATCTAAATTAATTCATTAAATAGTTAATTCTTTACAATATATCAATGAATTAACATTATCATGTTTGTTTTCTATCACTTATTTAAAACACATAAAAATCAGCTGCAAAGGGTTAAATATATTATTAATAATGTAAGATGACAACAAATGTTTATGCAATACAACAAATTTATTTTTGTCACTTATACAAATATGATATAATATAGAATTATTCAAACTTATTTTTTAAAATATTTTTTAAAAGTATGTATGTTTTATGTGTATGGTTTTCATTCTTTTCATTTTGATTAAATGAAAATTATTTAACTACATTGGAAATGAGTCACTTTGTGAATACACTCTTTTTTGAAATGTAAAGAATTGAAATGAAAGAAGACTTCTTATTGGTTCAGACTTTAGAATTATATGTTTTATTGTATATGTTAGATTTTTCAATGAAATTAATTGTTTTAGAAAAAAAAATTTTTCCATTGAACAGAGTTATGTTTTTTTATTGTATCAATATAAAGTGAATTATATATAAATTGTTCCAAATGCCACAATATAACCCCGAGTAAAAAAGACCTTTGCTCTAGTCAAAATTACCAGAGCAACATTAAAAAATAATTTTTAAATCCCCCCAAAAAAGTTTATTGGGGACTTAATTCAAATTTGGGCTCTGCAGTCTGATTCTATAGGAGTCCTAGTATATGTTTGACACCCAGGGGCGTCCAAGCTATTTATTTTGGGGGGGGGTAAAATGGCGCGCGAAGCGCGCCGCAAATTTTTTTTACCCCCCCCAAAATTTTTACCCCGGGGGTAAAATTTGCTTGGGGGGGGTAATTACCCCCCCTGAAATCTGTTGGCAGGGGTAAAATTTGTTTCCCCCCCCCAAAATTTACCCCCGGGGTAAAATTTTTTTGGGGGGTAATTTAAATTTTATCAAAAATTTAGTATTAGAAATGCGCGCGAAGCGCACAAAAAATTTTTTTGTTAGAGATTTTCCATTTTGGGGGGGGTATTTACCCCCCCAAAATTGTTTGGGAAGGGTAAATACCCCCCCCTAAATGGTTGGGGGTACCTACGGCACCCCCAGGGTAGGAGTAAATTTTAAATGGGGGGGGGTAATCGCCCCATTACCCCCCCCCTTGGACGCCTATGTTGACACCCCATTTAAAAATAGGTTAAAAACAGTTTAATTTTTTCTAATGAAACCAAGAATGTTAGAAAGCTTACGGAAAAGACTATCAGGTTATCCTAGGATTTTAGAAGTTTGATATAATTGGACTTAAAGTCGTTACTGATTAATACCCCACAGGGGGGCTAAACCAATAACGTTTTTTTCAACCTAAAAAAAATCAATGAAAAACAGTCAATTAAACATAATTAGGTTAGGTTAGAGGGATTATCCACAAAAAATTTCATAAGGATTAGACTATTCCTTCTATGTCAAAAATAATTTTTTTAAAGATGGGAAATTTTATTTTTTTTTGCAAAAATTTTCTTTAAAAATAAAATATTTTCATAAAAATCCACTGTCCTACCCACTTTTTGGCCTAATTCTTAAAAAGCCCATATTGAATTTTTGAAAACCTGAAAATGGACCTTAAAAATCAAATTTAAATTTTTTTTCAAAATTACCTGAAAATACCCCGCCACCAACTCTGGACATTTTAAAAAAAAATATTAACTCTATTTTAAAGCTCTCAACCGATTTGAAAAGTATGGACAATTCTTAGTTAAAAAGGTTTTTACGGATTAGTTCTAGGTCTTACAAATTTTTATGTAGGTTGATCTTTAACACCTACTATTTTGTCCAACTTTGAGACCCTAAAAGTACCCTTAAAGGGCGCCTGCAAGAAATACCACGCTCTAACTGCTAAAAGACTGCCACAATTAGACCCAATACCCCAAATTTAAAATCTTTAGCTTCAATCAATAACAAAAAAGTTCTAGGCATTTCAAAATAACATGTTATGTACAATGAAAATTTTGAAAGATTTTCAATGCTCATAAAAAAAACAATATTAAATTATGTTGCCTATAACTTTATCTTTATCAGAAACTTAGATTGCTGGTAACTGATTATATTTTTAAAATAAAAACACCAAATTTCATAGTCAAAATCTATGAAAAAAATTCGATTTAAATTGCATTTGTAAACCAAAATCATAGAGGAAACAAAGGGGTAAACTAATACAAGCTCAGCTGTGTTTGGTTGCTTAGCTGATTCAGCTTTCTGATTGGCTACAGTACAATCGGTATAACGCGAGTTAAACTTAATTTTTTTTTAATGATTGTGACTATAAAAATGGGTATTTTTATTGTAAAAATATAATTAGTTACTGGCAACCTAAATTTATGACAAAATTAAGCTTATAATTTTGTTTCTAGGTCACGTAGTTTAATTTCAAAATTTCTAACATTAGCACTGATATTCTTTCAAAATTTTCATAGTACATAAAATGTCATTTTAAAATGCCTAGAACTTTTTTGTTATAGAAGCTGAAGACTTCAAATTTGGGGTATTGGGTCAACTTGTGGCAGTCTTTCAGCAGTTAAAGCATGGTATTTTGCGTGGTTTAAAGCTATTTTCTTGGGGGTTGGGACACCCAAAATCCCCCCAAAAATGAAAATTCCCCCCCCCAAAAAAAAATAATTTTCTTGGGAACACATTAGACTATAAGCAGCACCAGTAGTACTATATTTTTTTTATTATCTCTTGGGGCAAAGCCCTTAGAGGCTAGGGGCGAAGCCGCTAGTTACATATAAGCAATCAATGAAAATTATTATTTATTTGGCTTATATAACAAATTATGCTATTTTTGATAAATTACTTACAGGTAATCAATGAAAAACATTGCTTATTTAGCTTATATCAGTCAAATCTTAATTTTTTTCATAAACTGCATACAGGAAGGAAGGGATCAATTATTACTCCTCCTTTTTCTTCACTTCAACTTATATAAGCTACTTTTACTATAAATGACTGAGTATTTAAAGTGTGCTACCTTTTTATATGTTTCATTATTATTTGGCCACAACTTGGTCAAAAATGCTCACAAATCAGACCTTTTTCGACCAAAGATACTCAAATGGTTCCTTTACAAGCCCAATCAATCAGTTTTAAGATATCTTTATATTTCAAGGAAAATACCAAAAAAAGGCATATTTGGGTGTTTCCTTGGTAATTTCCTCTATTTTAAAATTTTGGTACCCCCCTCCCCCCCAACAACAAAATAATTTTTTTCTGTAAAATATTATTATGTTGGACAAGAAGGAAGGGAGGGGTGGGAGGGAGGGTAAGTGGAGAAATAAGCCTCATTAGTCTGGTGAACAGAATCACAGTTCTGCACCACAAGCCATGGGCAACTGACATTCAAATGTCCATTCAGCTTATTTATATGCATCTGAAAAAAAATCTGCTATGCTCACTGTTCTACCCTCAGATGTAAAAACTTTATTTTAGTGTTTGGCCAAATTGACTTAGCAATTGTATCTGTAAGTACGTCTAATAACACCCTTTGCTATTTTTAAAATTCGAGAAAATTTTTTTGGCAAGAAAATTGCAAAAGTTTGCAACCTTTTTTTGCACCACTACTT
Source organism: Acartia tonsa (assembly GCF_053477335.1). Classification (NCBI taxonomy): domain Eukaryota; kingdom Metazoa; phylum Arthropoda; class Copepoda; order Calanoida; family Acartiidae; genus Acartia; species Acartia tonsa. Next base: position 22,728,940 of record NC_137270.1, read on the forward strand.
AAATCGAGTTTGAAAACTTTTTATATAAAATCATTTTTACAAAAAATATCAATAATTACTTAGAATTAAGCCTGAAAGCAAAAAATCTCATTACAAGTGTTAATTTTCATGTTTTAGGTCTTTTTTTGAGGATAACTTCTCCTTTTTTGACAATAATATATTTTTTAAACAATTCAAAGTAAAATATAATAAAACTTAATAATGTTTTTAATTATCAGTTGAAAATTTCATCAAACATGCAATTTAAGTGATGAAAATTTGATGAAATCATTTTTTGAATGTTTAGAATTACCAATTTTCTACAATTAAAACAAAATGTTAACAAAATTTAAAAACATTCTAATATATAATTTTAAGAATCAATAACATTTAATAAAATGATGTTTTAAAAGATAAATCATTAAAAGGTATTAAAATGCATTTCAAGTTACTTAAAATTAAAACAAGAACATCTTTTAACACTTTATTCTTTGTAATAGAGTTTAATCATTATTTGATGAAAATGAAACATTTAATAAACTAATTGAATCTTTTTGTGACCATATTTAAACTTTTAAATTTTTACACTAAGGTGTCTTTTAATGAAAATCTTTGTTAATTTCTCTTTTGTGACAAAAAAAGAAAGGGGCCTTTTTACTATTTCTAGGTTATCTTATGTAATTTAAACTATATAATATGAAATAAATTTTAATTATCTTTCTTTTTAGCCATCAAACACATTAAAATGTTTCATATATGCAAAAATAACATTTTTTTAATGAATATTAAAATTTCCTTATATGACGTTACATCACATCATATTCTTCCCATCATATGTCCAGGAAAAGTAGCTACAACTTGGAGGGTTGTGATATTTTTTTAAATATTAAATAAACTTAAATGGTAAAAATATTAGCATAACCTTTGTTAATTCAAATGCTTTATAATATGATTTTTTAATGTACCTAAATTCCTGATAGCAAATATTGCGTTATTGGTATACGAGGTAAAAAAACAACATTTTAAAGAAATTCTTTAAATATAAAACCCAACATGTATTGGCAGTACAAAAATCTTAATGCTAGCAGACATATGTTTATCAACATTAGCAGAAAACTTTTTCCACAAGAAAAATTATTCAAGTTTCTACTTTATAATTTAAAATATTTTTTCTGATAAAATGTTTGACATATATCGTATAATCATTTACCAAAAAATTATTTTGATAATTTAGATTTCAGAGAATATAGATCCCTTAGAAAAACTAAGACAACATTTTTCATCTTCTACTATGACATTTTTCAAAAACAATAAAAAACCAAAATTTAGTATGAAAACTATTTTCATCGATTTTTCTGAAGTTATTATTGTATTTTATGGGTTTTTTATTATCATTTACTTATATCGAAAGTGCCAAACATTGTATCCTAACTTATTCATTTAATAAAAAACGAACCGTGATGCTATTTGCTAAAAAAAACTCCAACCAATGAGAGTCACACTCGGAGGAAGGGGGTAGTTACCAAAATTTTCAAAATTGATAAAAGAAAATTCTCAGAGGTTAATTCCATTTCCTTTTATATGCACAGATACCAAAAAATCAACAGAAAAAAAATATTTATTTTTTCTTTTCTCTCAGTGATAATAATCAGCCCAAAAAGTAAAACAAAATCACGCATGGTATATTTATCTTTTCTTAGACAAAGATTATTTTAAATGTGCATTTATTTCAAACCAATAAAAATTCAAACTGAAGTACAAAATAGAATTCAGAAGTTTTGCCTATCTATTTTGGCTTTCATTGTAGGTGGATTGAATTTATGTAAAGGTAATTCTTTAAAACTGTAAAAATAGATTTAAATATATTTCAAATAGCTTTATAAATTAGATTCAAAGGCCTTATAGATTTAATTAACTTTGGGATAATGGTAAAGGACAATGGAATATTAATTACCCTTGCCAAACCATTTCATTTTTATGTAAAAAGGTATGATAACCAATCTGCCATTGTCCTATCACTCTCAGATAAAGTTTAAACTTTGGCCTATGTTATATGTTATAACACATACTTAATAAAACTTAATGTAATGAAAAGCTTTCACTTAAAGGGAGTGTGAACGTAAAAATTTCTCATCTGATTATCAAATCTTAACATTTTCTAAGCACATTTCACTACACTGATCAACCAAAAATGTCCTATTAACAAAAATATCTAGGAATAATGCATTGATTTTATGGTATTTTGGGAGGGAAAAAGGAAAAAACAAGGAAAATCTGAACGTTTTTGTTTCTTAAAATGTTTGTAGGGGTATTTAACTTGTCATATATAGTTGAAACAATTTAGTTACTGTTAAGGAATTTATTTTGTAATATAAAATTGCCAATTAGTTTTTTTATAACGTAGTAATTAGGTAATAAAGATCTATCTTAAATTTGTATTATTGACAAAAAAATACCTCAAAGTCTACAACGGGCTGAATCTCATAGGTTATTTAGAATAATGATATCCTTTTTTATTGTGTTGGACAATAAATGGACCTTTATTATTTTCAAATTTGTAAATAAAGGTGGGCAAGAGATGGGCCATCTAAAGTTACTTGGATACTAATAAAATAACCTGTTTCTAGCTTTGTTATTGTATTTGGTTTTCAATAAAAAATATTACTTTATCAATTTTTAAGTAACTATACATTGGTTTACAGAAAGAATATTGTTAAAGGTGAGCTTAACCGTTAGGAAAAATAGAGAACTATGTCAAAAAGTTTAGTTTTAGCTATAGAAGGAAAAAAAGACAATTAACTGCACATTTATATAGTCAGGAAATTTTTTCCCCAAACTTGGACATAGTAAAAATCGTTGGAAAAAGCCGTTTTTTAAGGAAACAAGAGACAGTTTTGCCCTATATTTGAGATTATATTAATGATATGATGTTAAGGTTTGATAATCTGATGAGAAATTTTTTCGTTCACAGTCCCTTTAAGCAAAGCAAACAAATAAAATTATGAAACATATTAGGGATATAAAGAGATAAGACAATGGCTGATAAATTAATGCACATCCATAATGATGACGCTCTAAATAACCCCTTCTGTAGATTAAAATTAGTGGTTCCAACGTTTATAAACACAATTTAATCAACCAAAAAATTCAGTAAAAATCGCCAAAGCCAATGAATAAGAAAACGTGGTTGTAAAACTTTGTGTACTATTGTAATAAACAGTCAGTTGTCTCCTCCCTCTCTGGATACGAATACTAACTAAGAAAGAATAAAATGCAATGGTACTCTACAATTCACTTTTCTGCCTGTCCGCCATTCTGTCCATGATTTTTTATGATTTTCCAGTATGGCTACAAAACCAATTAATATCTGCTGGATCAGACCCGTCTAATCCATACTTGAAACCATGTATTGTATTGTATTATAGACATTTTTCTACAAATAGTAAAGTAAAAAGTTGTAATATGAACACCAGTTTTGTTAGACTGGGCCTTCGCCCCTTCAGGACTAACAAAACTGGAAAAACAGATGCAATAAACAACTAATCTTGGCTGTTTAGTTTTGACAATGCCAGTTTTTATCAACCAATTAAGATTAAATAAAAGTAAAAAAAATTATAAATCCAACAAATGTTTATAAAACTTTGGGTACTACTGAAATTTAAACCCTCTCTTATTATAGGCATTATTATGAAGACATAGTTATAGAAACCTGCAAACCATAAGAGTGATTTTTTTAGACATACATATAGACTTCTACCAACCCTTTTTGTAGAAAACGTCACTTAGAAGCAATAACATTTTGTATGTATCTTATCAATTTATATTGTCATAACTCTTATTATAATAAGCTTCGTCAAATGTTTTAAATGGACATTCAGGACTTTCTGATAACGATTACAGGGTGCTACTGTCCTTCTCATTCTGTTTTCTCTTGTTATTATAGACAGAATTTATTTAATTTTTCGTCCATTTTTCCCTTCCTTTAGACAACTTTTATTGTACCCAGGGAGGTAGGGAACATTGAACTGAAATTACCTTCTTAGCTGGTCCAAAACCTCTAGGTACTTTAATTCAAGTTTATCGCCACCAGTGATCTGATGAGTTTAAGACAATAGCCGATAAATGGATGTACATTCCCAAAAATACCCCTACTGTAATTTGCCTTCAGTGGTTGAAACGTTTTGACACTATACTAAATAAACTAACCAATTAAAATTCAGTAACAGTCCCCAAACATGTTAAGCAAACAAAAATGAAAACGTTATTGTAAAACTTTGGGAACTAGCATAGAGAGAGGTGAACAATGGACTGTTTATTACACTAGTCCCCAAAGTTTATGATAACGTTTTCTTATTAGCTTGCTTAACAACTTTTGGGACTTTTATTGGATTTTGAATGGTTAGGTTATTAAGTACTAGCAGCTTCGCCCCTAGCCTCTAGGAGCTTTGCCCCATGAGGTAATTTTAAAAAAAATAAAAATTCTGGTGCTGCGCCCATAATTTATGAGCATCACCAGAATATTTTTTTTTTTTTGGGGGGGGGGAATTTTCATTTTTTGGGGGGTTGGGGTTGTACCACCCCCCAAGAAAATAGCTTAAAACCACAACAGGACCAATAGGTATATACCCTGAAGAGTAGAATCTGATCGGTTCTGTTGTTACTGAGATCTTAAGGGACAGACGGATGGTAGGACAGAAAGACAGAAAGACATCATTCTACTTTGTATTATAGATAGTAGATCCAAATTCAGTAAAAGTCCCCAAAGTTGTTAAGCCAACGAATAAAAAAATTTATGTTTTGAGATTTCTAATATAAAATTTACTTTAAGATAAAAATTTTCTGAAAAAAATTGTTCTAGCTTCAAAAATAAGGAAATTAAAACCATTTAACATTTTAATTAACCTTAAAAAGAAAGTTGTTAAATGAAAGGGTGAAGTAAGCAAAAAATGACTTTGTCTCACTTAAAGTCCGAAATTTATTATTTAACAGGGAACATGCACAATTTTTTTTGCCATCTAACTCTAATAGGAGCTAAGATGATATGTAGGGGGGGGGGGAGCGTTGAACTATTAAGGTCCGGAAATGGGCCTGGTTGTTAAGTGTTAGCAACCTTTATTTTTAGGTCCTTTTTTTCTTAAAAACTTCAAACTAATAAAAATATTAAAAAAAAACTAACTAATATGTACCATTTCTACTATGTCGATTTTAATATATGATATGTTATCTTGAATGTATCATTCCAGTTTTGTCTCTATTGAAAGTAGAATAATACATTACTATTATGTCGATATAAATAAGGAAATCAATGTTTATGAAAACGCTGATATGTAAACATGAATGTATGATTCCAGTTTCGCCTCTATTGAAAGTGGAATCTTACATTTCAAAAATCGTATCGGCGTTGAAGATATCTTCACCAAGAGAGGGGAAAGTGAAAGGGTAGATTACAGTTTTATAGGGTCCAAACCATAATCATAGATTATGTTTCTGCTTCTATAAAAATGGATTCAACTCCCTAACTGTAAAAGTAAAGTATGTCTGTCTGTCCCGAAGGAACTCTCTAACCGCTGAACAGAAATGGTTCTCCTTTTCAGTGAAGCTTTTCATAGGTCTAGAAAAGGTATATAACTATTTAGGGAGAAAGTATCAACAACATGCAAAAAAAAAAAATCACCAACAAAAAATTTTTTACTTCTCTAAAAACTAAGTCGTTTTTTATAGCATTACTTTTTGAAGTTTTATTAAGTATGGAATAATCATTCTAGTTATTCTGGATCACAGTTTACTTCTCTATTGAAAACAAATATATTTTCAGCTTGTCATTGCTTTTTAACCCTAAACAGTCGGGGAAGGGAGGGGAGGGGGCGTTGAAAATTCATTTTTGAAAAATTAAAAAGATAAATAATTTTGAAAACCGAAATTTTTTACACCACTCTCTTTTTCTAACATTCCCCACCCCATCTTTAATATTTACTTTGGAAATGTTTTTCAGTTAGAGCTGAAAACTTTAAAGTTAAAAGTGAAAGGATAAATGCATGCACAAGTATAATTTGTGGAAAAATGTTTAATAATTGATTTTGTAATGTGAGCTGAGGCATAACTGTTAGGCTTTTTTTTTTTGCGGAGAATCATTATTTAGACAAGACATATTAAAATATTAAATATTAGTAGAAATAATAAAATAATTTTCTTTGGGTCCGAAATTGCAGTAAAGTATAAAGCTCCAAAAGTATTTTTTATTCGTTTTGGTTTTTATCCATTTTTGACTAACGGACCTATTTTGATATCTTTATTTATTTAAAATAACAAAAAAACTAAAAAAAAGAAATGAAAACATTTTTACCGACAAACTGTATCTATCTAGTAGCTGCGCTTGTGTAATATTACGTTGTAGTTTAATTTGATTGATTTATATTTGTCTTTATTGTCATTGCTCAATTAGGTGTAAAGCTACTCTAAATGTTTGTTTTTGTAGTAGCAAATTCAAAATGTCCGTCGGTCCATCTGAAGAAACAGAATTGGTTAACAATTTTTCAGGGGTTGTTCAAGATAAACGGCAGATTCTATGTACTATTGATCACCTAGTCTTTTATGATTCTCTATATTTGACTCCGTGCATTTATTTTCTTTTAAAAATGTTGTTATCCTTGTTAGTACAGACAGACGTAAAATTTTAAAGTTTGACTGCGCTATTGAAGAGCAGATGCGGTAAAATACAGGGATCTAAAGGAATAAGACAATGGACTATAAATGCACTTACATCATCCCCAATTGTGATAAACAAAATCATTCCCTCTGTAGATTAAATATAAATGGACACAGGAAGTAAGGAACTCCCAATCAAAATTCAATAAAAGTACCCAAAATTATTTTACTAATGACTTGGTTATAAAACTTTAGGTACTAATGTATAATTTACAGTCCAATGTACCCTCCCTCCCTGTTTAAAATTTGAAGGAGGAAAGGAAATGAATGATTAAGTCAAGTTCAACACTCTCCGCCCGAATCATAAATGGATATAAATATATAGGCCCCACAACTGTATGTGTATGTGTAGCCATTGTTTCTTAGTCAGGACTAGACACTTTTGTATAGCCACTAGGGCTATAAAGCTTTACGCTCAAGTACATTATGACTTAACCCTCTGTTTCATGGGAGCTACTCATTATTACCTCACCCTCGCTAAGTATGGCAGGTGTCCCAAATTAAGTCATTGCAATGAATGATGCTCTTCGCAGAGGAGCTTGATATAAGGGTTGTACAGATATTATGTAATTGACTATTAAGTATCCAAATCACTTAATAATCTTCCTTCTTACACAACCAGGGGAAGTTGCATGAATGTATTACTGCTGAGAAATTCAAGTTGCCACATGGGGAATTGAACTTAAACTCTCACTACCATAACTTAAAGTTTTATGGATGTTTGCCAAATACATTTTGAATACAAAAACTATATTCCAAAGAACATTTAATTTGCTTTTTACAAAACATATAATAAAAAGTTTAGATAAATTTTTGGTTTAAAAAATGCAAATATACAAATAAAACAGGTTATTATTTTCGTTCAATATTTTTTACTTTTGTTCTTTATTTTCTAAGCTGTTTAATGTGAAGAGCTGGACAGTGTTTAGATTTGGAAAATGTTTACAGAAGGAGAGCAACAAATTTAGAAAACTCTTTCCAGGAGTTATATTCCTCTGAAAATTGGAAATATTGATATTATTTAGTAATCTACTCTATGATTCTGACCTACAGTATATCATTAAGAAATGCATTGGGGGAAATGTGATTTTCTGGCAAAAGGGCTAGGGAAAATTATACAAACAGTCTAGAAACATGTAAAGATTACCTGAAAAAAGGGTTGAGGAAAATTATACTAACAGTCTAGCAACATGTAAAGAATACCTGGGAAAAGAGTTGGGAAAACTTATACCAACAGTCTAGCAACATGTAAAGATTACTAGAGAAAAGTATTGAGAAAAGTTATACCAAAAGTCTAGTATCATGTAAAGAATACCTGAGAAAAGAGTTGGGAAAAATTATACCAACAGTCTAGCAACATGTAAAGATTACCTGAGAAAAGAGTTGGGGAAACAGTCCAACAGTCCAGCAACATGTAAAAATACATGGGAAAAGAGTTTGGAAAAATGATACCAAAAGACTAGTAACATGTAAAGAATACCTGGGAAAAAAGTTAAGGAAAATTATACCAACAGTATAGCATCAGGAAAAGAATACCTGGGAAAAGAGTTGGGGAAAATTATACCAACAGTCTAGCAACATGTAAAGCAGGCGACAGCTGTACCATAACTCCTGCAAATGTTCTAATTAGAAACTTTGTAATTTAAAATCTTCAATGCATGTTCTTCAAACTTTTTCATTATTCTGCTATTTCAAAAAATGTTTATGTGTTTAAGTTAACTACATAATAGAATCAAATAATTTCAACTACAAACTCTTTGGTAATCTTTTACCTTAATTAAGAAGTAACATACACAAACAATTTGTCCATATTCTACAGCAGAATTTTTATCAAAGTAAAGTTTCACCGTTATAGCCTCCAAAATATATCTAAATAATAAGTTTAATAGACTACATAAAATATTTAATTTACTAACACCAAATTTCACAACTAAAATTCATGAAATCATCCATGAAATGCTAGTTATCTATTGTTAATAAAACCAGTGGAATTGACAATTTGCCAATTATTAATATTGTAGTTATGAAAAATACTTTTAGGTGTACAATGCACTGTTATAAACAAAACAGACAATCACAATATTTAAAAAATAGTGTGTATTTTCTTTTGAAAGAAAATTGGTGAAAATTATTCTCTGAAAAGGACAGCTTAATCAGTTAAGTAGTCACCCAGAATTTAAGCTTCAAATGGATATATACATATATATATATATAATTTTAAATAAATTATACCTCCAGACTATCATTTCAAACACTAAAACAATTAGTTGCCTGAAAATTTTTAGAATGTGAAAATCTAAAAATTATATGTATTACATAAAATAAAAAATTGAGAGAATGTATTGTACCTTAATGTAAGAATATTCATCCGCTGTTTGACAGTATATTTCCCCAAACTGCTTAATTTCAACACCCTTAATAAAAATCAATATAATTGATAAATAAAAGCATATTTATAGTTTTAAATATAACATCAAGTTTCTACATTGCAAAAATGGAAAATAATTTTTTTCCTTCAAATTTGTGATTTAGTATATTTAAAAATAAAAAATATTACCTTTCACGCTTAATCATATTTCTTAGATGTATAATTGCAATCGTGAAGATAAGTGTTATAATTGCAAAATTCATTAATCTAACCTATCAATAAATATCTTTCTAAATACTATCTTTAAAAACTTGTGTAAATATCTTAGACCATCAAAATACATTTTAAAATATTTAATAGTTATTTCTTTCATCGTATTATAAACCGCTTTCCGCGGATATAGAATGTACAATTATAAGATTAAAACCAGTTTTTTTAGCCCAGAGGTGCCGAAAGCACGGACTAAAAAATCTGGTTTTAATCTTATGATTGTACATTTTTATATTTGTAGATAGCGGATTATAATACGATGCTAGACATAGTTTTTTCGTATGGATGAGAACCGGTTCCTATCCACCGGATTCGAATGAGTACGAGAAATGATTTTAAGTGTTTCTTTCGTTTTATACCTTTTGAAACATGGGACTTGTGTATTCCATAACAATGGTGGAATTTCTATGACAAAAATCAATGTAAATATATAAGAACATCTTCTTAAGAAAGCTGTAAATAAATTTTCTATTACTTATGATATATATAAAAATAGAGGATATTAATCAGTTTCAAAGCCATACTGGAAATTATTAATCTATTTATTATTATGTATTAGTCTAAACTTACCCTTCAGAAAGCACCGCCAAAAAGTTTTTCCTAGGCAAGTTAAAAACATAGGTTCCATCTGCAAAGAACCAATTGACATAAGATATGCAGGTCATAAGAAAACTAAATATCATGTACACATTGCACAGAGTAGTCTCACCTAAAAATTATTGCATTTTTTTATTCACACAAAGTTTAAAAATTAGTTTTACGTGACATTGTATTGAATAGTTTTTTAAAATTTTTTCATATATAATAGCTAAGTTTTAAAAATAAAATATAAATAATTTATCACAATTGTGGAAAGTTATAGACAATTTATGAGAAAATTATTAGTTTTATAAAATCTTTACCTTCTTGGATCAATTGTTTAGGATATAGAACAAGAAAAAGTCTCAGAGTTATTTGAATGCTTAAATTCCAGAACAGTTGGTTCATCAACATAAAGTCTAAGCTAAAAAGAAATTTTCCAAATTTTGCTTTTATATTATTGTTTTTTTATAGCTTAAATAAACAGTAAATATACTCACCTTAGATATTTTAGGCTATTAAAATAATCCTGTTTTTGTAACATTATTCCAAATGCATTTAGACTCAGTGGCTAGATAAAATAAAAAATTATTGTGCAAGTTATAAATCAAGATATAAAAAAATGTATATGTGTAAGAGATGCATAGATTGCCTTCCAGTTAAATTAAGCTTCCATGTAAAATCTCTTTGAATGCATCTAGTTTTAAAAAAAAAAATTTAAATAGATAATATGACTTTAAAATGTTAAAAATAAGCAAACTGCATCTTTTTCTAAAAATCTGTTCATTACAAAACATAACTAGAAGAAAAACAAAAGTGAAACTTTTCAATAAAATAATAATTAATTTTAAATCTTACATTGAGAATAAAATTGATTGCAAAGTTTGCTACTAATCCTTTATTTGGTATTGTCCACAGGCTAAAAAATAAATTCCAGTAAGTTACAAATAAAAGATGATTTCAATTAAATTATCTATAATACAAAGTAGAACGAAGTCTGTCTGTTTATTTGTCTGTTTGTTTGTAGCAAAGGATCTCGCTAACCGCTGAACCGATCAGGTTCTCCTTTACAGGGTAGCTTCTCTAAGGTCCCGGGAAGGTTTATAACTATTTTCTTGGGGAATGGGACACCCCCAACCCCCTAAACATGAAAAATACCCCAAAAAAAATCCCCTTCGCAAAGAAATTTTTTTTTACATTCTTATTTTAAATCTAAAATACGAAAATTTGGTTTTATCAAACCTCTTCAGCCCCTAGAGGCTAGGAGCGAAGCCGCTAGTAATATAAATAACTATAGGTCATTATAATTTTTTTCTTTGAGATCAAAGGCATACATTACCTACATGACATATTGTTATACTCCCTAAATTTACATAATATAATGTGAATTGTAAATGGAATTTAACTTTTAAAGATAAAAACGTTGCATACATTGCATTGGATTGAATTGTTTACAGTATGTAGTAAAATTTACCTGTCTCTTTTATAGAAGTTATAGATCAAAATTCCAGTTACTGTTGTATTGAACAATATCAGAAAAGGGACTATGGATACAGTATTAGATAATTTGTCTTTTCTTTGTAGTTGTTATTTTTTTTTGAAAATAGCCTTAAACCTACCCCAAACTAAAACAAATTTTATAATATAAAAAATTCTGTCTCTATTGTAGAAGACACCAAAAAAAATTTATCACCTAGCTGTTAAAAGATAGGGTAAAATGAGTTGAAATATTACTGTACAGATCATAAAAATAATAGTAAATTGAAATTTAAGAGTAAGTAAAGCATAAAAAGAAAATTAAAGTCAGAAGTCTTGATGTGCCAAATCAGGATTTAATCTTATAACTTTTATCTGCAGAAAGCTGCCCATAATACATTGCAATAAAAATTATGTTACCAATTATGTCAGGTATTATTTGTTGAAAGTAGACAAACATATAATTGCTAATCATTTTTCTAAAAAGGTTGAATTATTTATTTAAAACATTATGCAAATACATTTTGTTTAGATGTACATTTTTTTGTAATAGCTTTAGACAAAAAAGGAATAAGTTATTTTTTTATTCTAATTCATACACACATAATTCTAAGGACAGATGATTAATGCCTTATGAGTAATCAGTGCACTGCACTTTTGTAAAACTTTGGGTACTAGTATAATTTACTGTCTAATATATTCTCCCTTCCTCAACCTTCTCCAAATAATTTCCTTAACTTACAATAAAAAACGCAAAATAAAAAAAAAATAACCATTTAATTGGCTGTTTTGGATATCTAAATGCCTAAATATGTTTAGAAACATACCAGTTCTATGTTTAACAGTTCTTAAGCAATTGAACAACAAAAGCAAATTATATTACTTTTATAAGGTGGAATCATCTAATTTTCATAATTTTAATATCTTTTATTGCATAATCTTTAGTTTTCAAAATTTAATTTAAGATATTACTTCATGAAGGATGAAAACGCCAATAAATGCGAAGCAAATGTATAGAATACTGTTTAAGGGTATACTTACATTTCCAGGACTTGATTATAAAAATGCTTTCCTTATAGCATTATACCTTGATGTAATAAGAATCAATATTCCACAAATCAGATAAATAGAATAAATATATAAATAAAAAAGCTGTTGTTAAATGATTAAAAATCAACATATTTTATTTGGACGTATGATTATAGAGTTACTACTCTTTTAAATTGTACATAAAGGAATCACCTTGCAAAGTTTGAAATCGATACAACAATTCTTACTTGTCTAAATTGACAAAAAGATCTGATTGTAACGGACGGTCGGACGTAGGGACCAACTCTTATTATAGAAAACCTTTGCATTAAAAAGACTAATGTTTTTACACTTTAATCCTTGACTTAAATCTGTAATCTTTAATCTTGCAAAATCTTTAGTTATTTTGAATTTAATTTAAGAAATTGCTTCAAAAGGACTGACGTTTTAAAACTTTTCTTGACGGTAAGTTTATGTTTATTAGCCAATGTATTGTCTCTGATGTTACTGCACTTTTCACGTGTTTGACTTAGCAGTAGAAAAAAAAGTATTGAAAAAGTCATGGTATTAAAGTGATACAGCAACTTTCAAAAAAGACTAATTTATGAAAATTGACTTTTAGGTTGTAGCGCCAATTTGCTATGACTACCATGTAACGTTTCCAAATTAATATGGAACATTTAACAATTTTGGATTTATCTATAACTAAAAATACAGCCCTTTTATATTCTTTAAATGTACCTTTAAGTTTATCTTATTATCTTATTTCTCTAATGCTCTTATATGATAATCTTAATACGGATATTCAACAATTTTGTAGATTAAAACTGAAAATGATAATCCAATTGCAATATATTAGATTGTGTGTTAGTATATGCTTTAAAATAAAAAAAAATATAAGATTAAAACCAGTTTTGTTAGCCAGACCCAAGCCGAAAGTTTCATGATTTTTATTTTAACTTCCACAGAAATCTGTCTATACAATGATATACATTATTTTTCAGTAGGGCTAAGAACCGGTTCTAATTCTTCAAATATCAATCTGTTTAGAAGCCATTTAGGAATATATTATTTGTTACTCTGGCGAGGTGTGATAGGCGTCAAACATTATGTACACTTACATATTAATTTATCAACTCAGTTTTAGGTTTGTTATTGTTTCGTAGTTTATATCTATAGCGTTATGAGAAAAGAACGTGTCCTAACTTTTGTGATTTTTCTTTAACCCATTCATGACAAGCTTCCAAGGTTCAAAGTTTTGATTCACCTTGGTTCAACAAAATAGATTTTTTCAATAAATACTCCACAGATTTCAAAAAGTAAGGTGTCAAATTAAAGATCTTACTATTTTTGTTCAGAATGGCATTTTTTTCGTTTTTTGTTGAGTTTTAGTACCTTAAAACCAACTTATTTTTTAAAAACTTAAATTACTTCAAAAATAAGAGGTCTACAAAAAAAAACGATTGCATATCTAAATTCTATGGATCATTTTACATCTACTACTTACTAAAAGCACCGACTAGCTATTTTTTTTATATCACAAAAGTTAGGACACGTTCTTTGATAAATAACTTTAAAAGTAAAAGCTGTAAAAGCAAGTAACTGATCATTAGAAAATTTTATCCATTTTTTAGATAAATGATACTACAATTATAATGTTTTAATTTGAAAGTTAATGTGATTAAGCATGAAGAACAAACTTCTTCTAATCAGGTAAAAGTTTAGCATAAGATAAAAAATTCATCCAAAATATTTTCTGCCGCAAGTGCCTTTACAAGGGTTTGAATTAATTTTGTTAGAAAAATATAACCTATGTGTAGTGAATACATACCTGAGAGAATACACTGTAAAATGTCTAATAAACAACATTATATTTTTCCAGCAAAGCTTTTCTTTAATTAGGATCGGGCTGTCTGTAATGATTAAAGATTTACTCATGTTATAATTGTCTTATTGATTTCAAACTTTGTATGATTATTGCTAAAACAGTTCGGAATGATACCAGAAAGTCCATACGTGTTTTAAAAAAGCTGTATTTTATCTTTTAGTGTAAACAGCTTTTTCATGTTATGCTCTTATTCATATGATTCCAAGGACCACTAGATATAATATTATAAACGATGTATTTCTATAGTATAATCCTAAAAATGAAAATATGTTTTGTTTAGACTTACAAATTATGATCTGCCTTTAAGTTCTGAAACTCTATAAGAGTTATTGTTCGTTTTTCCTTCCTTTTGATTTTAGAGCCTCTTTTATGGAAGTTGTCATCCTTGTTCTGCTGAAAATTTCGTCAAAACTTTATACATCACTCCAAATTTTTATTTTCAAAAGCGAATCTTTTCTATAATTAGGGTTGATCCGTCCGTACTTCCGTCCGTCCGTTACTGTTAGCTCTTTTCGTTATTTTAAACATGTTAGGATTGTCCTATCGATTTCAAACTTTTTATGCGGATTCCTGTAACAGTACGACATAGAAAGTGCAGCAACTCTATAATTGCCACCAGAGTCCGTACGTCCATTTTAAAGAAGCTGATTTGTTTCTACTTTTTTGTATGTTAAAATTATCCTATTCATCTGATTCTTTATATGGTGATACCTATTACAAAAAGGTACAATGTGATATAATCAAGTCCTAAAAACGTCAGTATGTCCTTATACAGTATCATGTATTTAATCAGTTTTGCAACAAATTTACTTACAATTTGTTCATATAAACTTATCCATTAATACTAAGATTATTCAGTTCTGACACTCTACAAGTGTTAATGTTCGTTTGTCCTTCCATTTCAGAGCTTCGCTTTTATGGATGTAGTCATCCTTGTTTATTTATGAATTTAGATATTGTGCCACCTGCATAGCGGGGTTATGGTTCTCCTTTACAATCCTAGACTTTGCTTCATTTCAATCCAGGTAGATTTTGTGTGCATTTTTATAGGTTACTTTTTATTGTAAATTTAATTTCAAATTTACTAATGCATGATTTAATTAACACAAATATTTCGGTTTATATTCTTTATTTCTCACTTAACCTTTTTTATAAGTCCCAATTCTGGACATTTTTAGTATAGAGGAGGAGGGCATTTAACATTATTTTCATTGTTTTCTATCTTAGAGCAAGAAAACTATTTAGATTTAATAATTATTTTTTTTAAATTGTGCATGTTATTTTTCATTTCTATTAACATTTCTATGAAGGATATTTCATAGTTTATAGATTTTCTCAACATCACGTTTGAACAAAACCAAATTATTTTGGTAAAGCACAATATTTATATTGCATAAATATAACCTTTAAAGACAGGCTGCCTATGTGGTGCAACCACAGAACACAACCATCAATGTATCATCAATGCATCATGTTGTTGTGTTTAAACCCCTCATACCCCATCCCTCATCCTACATCATCAGATTAAGTAAGGTAAACTCACATCTGGCTGGTGCTAAATTTTGTTCAAAAATATGTTTAAAATTTATATTATCAAATCGGTGGTTTAAGCTATTTTTTCTGATTAATTCCGCCCTCACTTGGAAGCAACTGGCGGAGAAATGATTTCTCACTTCCTTTTCGTGGCAATGCAAAATTTGCAAAATTATAATTGCAAAATAATCAAATTTTCTTTAGAAAAGTAATACCCTTTTTAGATTTGTATATCTCTTTTATAAATAAAAGAAGTTCTTCAAGTAAAAAACTGAAAAAGTACCTTTAAAATTTCAATACTGAATTAAATAATACATTACACATATATTTTTTCTAGCCAGGTGTGAAGTAAATTCATTTTTGTTAAATTGATAAGAATTATGAGTTTATTTTAATATGTTCAGACAACTACAGCCAAAGATAGTAGATCATCAATATCATTCCAGGTATAATTCATAATTAAACATTAGTTCCAACTGTTAAATTTATTTTTAACAAGTATATAGAGATGGTATAAAAAGACCTAAAATTCGCCTTTTTTATTATTTGGAATTTTGGTAATAGAACTAACGCAACTTTGCTTATATTGGCTAAATTTTAAACTTTGGGTACAAGCGCAGAATGCCGCTAAAATTGGTACGCTCCTAGCAGACCATGATCATTAAAATGATCTTAATTGATTATTTATTCAACCTTATCTATTTGTAGTTCTATAACCATATTTTCAGTGATATCTTGCTGGACCAATCAAATTACACTTTTCAGGGAAGGGTAGCATTGATCTATTAGTCTATTCAAATTAGATAAGATTATATACAACTATTTTAGGGTTGATAGAGAACTTTTGGAGTCTAGAAATGACTATCCGACTTCTACAGAACAATCTATGTCAACAGAATCAGTATTTGATAGTTGGTTGACAGAACAGGTATCATTACATAAAAGTAACGGGAGGTCTGTCTGTGTGTGTGTGTCTGTCTTTTTGTGTATTTATAGGTTTAAAACTATTTTGCAGGAGGCCACAACCACCCTCACAAGAGAAAACGCCAAAAAAATGAGCCCTCCGCCAAATGTTTTTTTTTTTTTTAAATTAAAATTAAAATAGAGGGGGGGGGGAGGTGACATCAAAAGTGCCACTAGTGGCCTCTAGAGACAAAGCTGCTAGTTTAGATATATAGAAACAAGTAGGTACGATGAGGGAGACTTAATTTTACTAGTTGGTTTAAAACTGCAAGAACTTTTATGATTAATAGTGTCCAAATTTTTCAACCAATAATTTTTATATGTAACAAGGATGACAACATCCATAAAAGCGAAGCACTGAAACTGTAGGACAAACGGACATTAAGTATTAACACTTGTATAGTGTCAGACCTAAATAATCATAATATAAATGTATAAGAGTCGAAGCAAAATTGTTAGTAAATTTGTTGAAAAACTGCTTGATTCAGGATAATGTCTATGGACATATTTACATTTTTAGGACTTGATTATAGATTTGCTTCGCTTATTACATTATACTTTGTTGTCCCAGGAATCAATATACCAAAAATCAGATCAAACGGATGATTAGATCACATACAAATTTGTTGTTAAAAAAGTAAAAAATCAACATGCTTAAAAATGAACGTACGGACATTTTGGTGATGATTAAAGAGTTGCTATGCTTTCTAAATCGTACCTAACTACTAAAGGAATCACCATGCAAAATTTGAAATCGATAGGACAATTCTAACATGCCTAAATCAACGAAAAAAGCTATCCGTTACGGACGGACCGACCATAGTTATAGAAAAGCTTCGCTTTTAAAAATATGCATAATATTTAAAGTTATAGTTAAACCAATCACTTGTACCTCAGACTCTTCATTTTGACAAGGATGACTGTTTAACTGTAAATACCTTTCTTTCTGAAAAAAAAACTGAAATAATAGTATTTATTTAGGACCGAAGGAGAAAGGTTATCCAACAAGTGTGTAAAAAGAGCCCTTCACTTCATTTCAGCTACCCCTCTCTGCCAAGATTTATCTATGAACCTTACAATAATATTTTGTACTGTAGACATGCCAAGGTATTCCCCAGTTTTTAGTATTGAAGCTACTTTATAATTTTTATTGTATTTTTGTCTATAATTGTTTGTGTATGTTTGTCTATATTACTACAAATTTTCCGATCATTTTCTACTAGCCCTTTTATTAAAGGAAGAAAACTACGCTGGCTACCAAAACGAGGGAGATCTCTTATCATCATCGCCATTTATTTCTTCTTTCCAGAGCATAGGCCACGCACAATGGTTCTCCATTTATCTTTGAATTGGGCCTCAGTAGAGGCATCACTGAAATTGATAGATTCTTATCTCTCAGTTCATCCAGGAATTCCCTTCTTCAGGTTGTTTTTGGTCTACCTGGTTTCCTCTTTCCCATGAAGGGGTTCCAAGTCAAGGCTTGATTGGTTAAATCATCATGCCCTTTCCTTAGAGTGTGCCCCAACTATCTCCATTTTATCTGTTTAATTGTCATTTTGATGTCTCACATATCACTGCGATCTAAAAGCTCAGGGAGATCTCTAAGCTTGGTAAATGCAGGGAATAGGGAATGTAATTCTGACAAACAATTCTAAATGAAAATTTCCCCCAAAAAAACCTTCTTTAATTTCGCCCTTCCTTACCCACTTTCCTACAGTTACACAAAAAACAAGTTTTACGCCAACTCTACGCAAACAAAATATTATATTTTTGACAATTTAAAATGGAAATAATTGGCTAAATTGCAGCTTCTGGGTAAATATAAATTAAATTAGGGAAAGAAAGATGTTCAACTCCTTAGAATTTTCATTTTATAGACATAAATATATTTTGATTAAGGTTGGAACTACAACTTGGCTTTCTGAAATTCTGAATCACTCAAATCTATCAATGAATTCAGAAGGTAACGACACGTTTTTTTTCTTCAAAAAACAAATAAGTAAAAAAGAGGCTAAATATCCGTAGAGAAAGTAGAGAAAACTGAAAACGTGTAAAAGATGTCTTTTTGGCGCTTTTATGTGCGCAGCGAGATGATCGCTATAAGCCTATAAAGTGCTTAATTTTTTTATGTTGAATTAATAAATTACAGAATAAATTTTACAGCATTAGAGCTGATTAATTAATATTTTTCACTTCAGGTAGGTCAAGTAAAGAACTACATGAAAAGGTTCCGAGGTTATTTAGACTAGGTTCTATAAGAACATTGAGGTAAATGCTTATAAACTATTTTGGGACCTGTTTGATTGAGATGTATCAAATTGACCAAATTCAAATTTTTTATAATAGATTTGCTAAAATTACAAAATATTAAAATACTCAATTTAGAAAAAAAATTCCGACAGCAGAATCCTTTACTATGGTTAGACATCCATTTGAAAGGTAAACGGAATATTATTTCTCGTATTTATTCGAATCCGGTGGATAGGAACCGGTTCTCATCCATACGAAAAAACTATGTCTATTATATCCAGCTTTCTTATAATTGTACATTCTATATCCGCGGAAAGCCGTTTATAATACGATGCGAGAAATAACTATTCCCGTATCTATTCGAAACCGACTAATATCCGGTGGATTAAATTAAGTTATCAGCCATATTAAAAAATCATGTATAGCATCGAAATACAGACAAGTATCAACGAATATTAAAATCCTAAAATTAATATCAATTTCGTAAGCCCAGGCCGTCGGTCCTTTGGGGCTAACGAAACTGGTTTGAATCTTGATTTCTGCAGAAAGCTGTCAATAATACGTGATGCATTAATAACTACTAGCGGCTACGCCCCTAGAGGCCTCTAGTGGCACTTTAAATGTTTTTTTTTATATTCAAAATATAGCTATTTTGCGTTTGACGTTTATTTTTCGTTGAACTCTCTTTCTAAAATCGAGAAATTTAAAAAGAATTTAATTTCTCTAGGGAGGGTGGTGGTACCCTCCCCCAAAATAGTTATAAACCTTCCCGGGAGATATGAGAATCTACCCTGTTAAGGAGAACCCAATCGGTTCAGCGGTTAGCGAGATCCTTCGGTACAAGCATACAGACACACAAACACACAAACATCCTGTTACTTTATTATAAGGATTATTAAGTTCTTAATCTCCCCCCCTCTATTTTCTCTTCTTTATCTCTCCTCTTTCTAGCTTTATAATATTTTCTCTCGTGTGTAAAATTTACTTTTCTTTGACAATTTTTTTCTTCTTTTTATACTTTTTCTGTCTTTTTGATTCTTTAACCCTTTTCTTTTAAAATTTTGTGAATGTGAACTTCTAAAGGTGCACTACCTATGAACATAATTTGCCTTGCTTTATTGTACAGGATTGTGTCAGCCTACAAAGACAAAATCAGTATTAACATAGATCCAACATTTGCCAAAGTTAGGTAAGAGTAATTAATTGGTTTAAGTCCAGTTTGCCTTCTATTATTATTTATTGTTATTTTCAAAATGTTGCTTTATGAAAATATATCGACTGCGCCCCTAGAACTTGCTAGAACGTGCTCTATTAATTAATAGGAATAAGAAAGTAGAAAAGATTGAAGCATAAAACCATAACCTGACTTAAATCTTAGAAATAAATTGCTTAAAATCATCCCGAGGCCCACGTTAATCCTCAAAAGAATTGAGAATTTAAATGGTCCAGTAGTTATTGAAATCTTAAGCTACAAACAAAATACCTTACTGCTTTAATAATAAGATTTGTTTCTTGTTTTGATTTTAAAGTACATATCATCTTGTAATTTTTTTTTATTTAGGGAATGTTTTAACATTGATTTATAAACTATTTATTTTAGAAAACACATCCTAGTTGTTTATGGCGATTTAAGCTTTAAATCTTTCACAACTTTTATAGTTGACCAAGCACAGCATGTATGCAGGTAAGCCTGTTTGTCTTTCTCTGGTTGTCTCACTGAATGTCTGCAGTGTTATTCATGTTTGTAAAAATCCAAAAGACCGCTAAATTTCAAATTTTCAAGCATCTAAAGTCGATAGGATTTATATTTTTAACAATCTGTAAAATAATTCGCGAAGTAAAAGGTAGCTGAAGGTTATATAACCTTACCTGTGTCAGCACTTTAGTTGTAGGACACTCAAGATATAATTGCATAAATTGTACCTTTAGCTGCTTAAACCACATTTTTTTCCAAAAATATGCAGAAAATCCACTCTACTAAGCCATGCAAAAATAAGATTCCAATTATATATTTCCCTTATTTTATATTTTTTTTATAGAAGTTATTCCAAATGCGGGTTAGATCTCCATTGGCTGCCATTTGTAGCCCGCTGTGGGTATTGCCAGGTATAAATTGGAGAACAATTTTATCCATAATTAGCACGGCCACAAAAATATTATACAGATAAAAGAGCAGCAAACAGTGATAAAGAAATAATATCTATTTGTAAAGTAAATTTTAGGTGAAATAAAGTTGTCCCCAGCTACGTAAATAAAAAGTAGGACAGGAAGTGATAAAAAAGATATTAATTTTTTTTTGTTTCAAAGAAATTTTTATTTTGAAGAAAATATATTTAGGTGCCATATAAATATTTACTGAAAGCAGAAGAGTTTGAACAAGAAATGGACAACTTCTCTTTAGCTACAAATGTGAGTAATTATTTACTCTATTTATATGAAACTAGCAGATGGGCCCATAGTTATTAGAAGAGGAAATAATAGACAGAAAATAACATTAAAGCATCTCAAGAATCAAATATAAAAATAGCCTTAAACCAAACCGGGTTATTGTTAAGCATCACTGTAAAGTAGAACCAAATCGGTTCAGTAGTTTTTTAAGCTTTATACAAATAACAAGAATGACAACATCCATAAAAGCGAAGCATTGAAACAGCAGGACAAACGGACATTAACACTTCTATAGTGTCAGAACTGAATAATAAGAATATAAATGTATAAGAGTCGAAGCAAAAATGTAAGTAAATTGTTGAAAAACTGCTTGATACAGAATAATGTTTATGCACTATTGCACATACTTACATTTTTACGACTTGATTATAGAGTTTCTTCGCTTATAGACTTTGTTGTCGCGGAAATCTGTATACCAAAAATGAGATCAATCGTTGGCATTTCCGTCATAAAATTTAAATATAAGAGTAAAAGGTGGAATAATACTAAAAGACATAAACATATATATCTATTTCTAAAGGTTTCGTGATTTTTTATCTATCGTCATGTTTTCTCTTTTTTTATGACTTGTTAACACTCTGCATATTTTTTCCGTTTTTTTCATCCATGTTTTGTTAGAGCTTCGCTTCTTATGGAGTTGTAATCCTTAATTAATTTTTTAGGTACCATTTACAAAAACCCAGTACCATAAGAGTAAAGGCGATACAAGGTGACTGTTTTAATGTACATTACTAATTGATTATCTGGTATATAGTAGGACAAAGTGTCTCAAAATCAGCCATGTGACGTCATGAAAAATTAGGGAGATGGAGAGAAGTGGAAAAGAAAACCTCTAAAAAATAAGGATAATCCCTCATTTTTATGACGTCATATGGCTGATTTTTGAGACACTTTGTCCCGACCCATTATCTGTAACTTTTAAATTAATTACGTTTGATATTTACCACATTTATCCTAGTTTAAAAATTTAATTTGAGTACACATCAATAGCAAACACCTTTCTAAAAATTAAATTTAGATTAATTTTTCATATAAATTATAATGTAAATTCGTCATCTAAGTTGCATTACAATGTTAGTCATCTCTTAACAGTATGGTTTTGAATCCGATTAATATCCGTTTGATTGGAACCGGTTCTCAGCCATACTGAAAAATCATGTATAGCATCTTGTTACAGAAAATTTTTCACGAATGTTAACATAAAAATAATAAAATTAATACCAGTTTTGTTAGCCAGGACCTTCGCCCCTTAAATCTAACAAAACTAGTTTTAACTCTGTGATTTAACTTCATATCCGCGGAGTGATGTCTATAATACTATGCGATAAATAACTATTAAAAATGCTCTAGTTTAGTGTTAATAAGAATTAGTCAGATATCTTTTTGCTAAGTTTTTGTAATAACTCGAAAATATTAGTTTTAAAACTAAAGTAACAGGATGTCTATTTGTTTGTCTGTCTGTGTGTTTGTACCGAAGGATCTCGCTAACCGCTAACCGATCGGGTTCTCCTTAACAGGGTAGCTTCTCAATGAGAAGTTCTCATAGGTCCCGGGAAGATTTACAATTATTTTCTTGGGGGTTTGGACACCCCCAACCCCCCCAAAAAATGAAGAATACCCCCAAATTTTTTTTTGACTAAAATTAAAAATGAGGGGGGTCCAATCCCCCTCCCCCCAATTTTTTTTACTTTTTCTTTTAAAATCTAAAATAAGAAATTGGGTTATCAAATTCGACTCCCCCCTCCTCAAGTGCCCCTAGAGGCCTCTAGGGGCGTAGCCGCTAGTTATATATAAACTACTTTTTAGACGAATGGTGGCTGATTACTTTAAAACTGTACCTCAACATATTATTGATAGACTTAAAAAGTAAGTAAAGACACCTAAAAGTATATGGAAAAAGTTAGTTTTATACTAGCTTTGCTACTAAGTTGTTTCAGAAAGAAGGGGACTGTTATTACACTACTCCCCAAAGTTTTATAATAATGTATTCGTTGGCTTATTAACTTTGGGAACTTTTCTTTAATTTTAATTGGTTGGTTCATTAAGTTAAGTGTCCAAACGTATCAACCACTAATTATAGTCTAAAGAAAGTGTACATTGTTTTAGGTTATATGGACCAGATTTTGAGATGTTTGAATATGACCCCGACGAATTCTTTGATAAGAAATTTTAAAAATTCACTTAAAATAGAGAAAAACTATTTTGTTTTTATATTTTATTTATTTTCATATTGAAATTTATTTACGCTTCTACTGAATTATTTTACTCTTGTTCGTAGCACAACTACTTTATAAATACACATATTATTTCAATGTCAATTTGTCTTTAATTTACCAATATAACTCCAAATCCGATTGATATCCGATAGATTAGAACTAGATTTCAGCCATACTGAAAAATCATTTATAGCATCGTATTTCCATGGATAATAAAATATGAATCATAAAATTAAAACCAGTTTTGTTAGCCTGAGACTTCGGCCTCTCGGGTCTAACAAAACTGGTATTCATCTTTTAATTTTTATATTGATAAATGTCTATAATACTATGTACTAAACAACTATTAAAGTTACTGGCAAAAAAATGTTTTTTTGCTACAGTGTTTTTTTCATGTTAATTATCAATATATACCAATAATGTAATAATATTGTATCAATGGGACTCTCTGCAATTTTATAAATTATGTGATAATCATTTTACTGTTTTAAGTTTAATCTTATGTTATATATAGCTTTAGTTTTTATGTTTATAAATTTAAGAAATAAATTCTAATTTGAATATTAAGTTAATAAATATTTTGTTGACTAAACCTTGTCTTGAAGTCCCAACTGTGCATGATAATAAATTATGTATGTTTTGAGCCAAGGCATTCTCTAACTATTTATGTCCTGACATAGCAGCAGATGAACCATGTTTAACGTCTTGAGTTATGGATCAATGTTGGGCCAAAATTCGAACCTATCACCTTACAAAAAAACAAGCGGGTGCACTCTAATTACGCTATAGTCGACAGTTGTACAAATAAAGTAAAACAATAGACAACAGTATGTCCCCACCTCGTGGACCCTGAGCTGACTTTCAATTGGGTCTTAAATATCAGCAAATAACGTCGGAAATATCGGAAACACAGCCAAGTCGCTACAAAAGAACAGACAGCAATTTGCTATCAGAAAAGAGATAAGAGATAAGGCTCTAGGGGGCTAGGTGTCGCTTTGGGTACTAGACCTCTTCTTCACGCACCTAGGCCAAGGCATTACCCCCCACTCTAACTATTTACGTCGCGCATCTGACATTGTAGCAGTGGGAACCCTTTTTAACGTCTTTAGTTATGACGCGGTGTCGGACCGAGATTCGATCCTATCATATTCCCGACGACGAGCGGATGCGCTACATGTTGAGCCACGGTCGCGGGTTGCTATCAGAAAAGGTCCTAAACACTGGATCCAGTTAGTTGTCTGGCTTGTATGTCTATACTTATACATTTATTGTCACATACAAACATCTACTTTAGTATAACGGATATAACTTTTTGCTGTAAATGAACCAGGATGTTAAAAAGGAAACGTGAGAAAATTAGAAAGTAATCAAAAGTATGATTTCATATCTAACAAGGATGACAACATCTTTAAAAGCGAAGCTTAAGTTGGAAGTAATTCTAAGTAAACATGTTTCAAAATAGCCTTAATGTATAAGGGCATATGTAAATTTGAACCTTAAAGGATTCAGACCTTTATTGGTCGGGGAGGGGGTGGGCGGTGAGTAGGCAAAACCGTCAATCCCTATTTTCTTTATTCCTAATATGACGAATAAATTATTACAATTATTTCCTCCCTTTATGTAGAAAAGCTTTGCTTTTTAAAGATTTAAAAAAAAGTTTCACGTTTAAAAATTAACCAGGATGACAATATTATGAAGTAGCGAAGTATTAAAAATGATAAAGACAAACGGATGATATAAAGAGCAGATTGTCAGTTGGCATAAATCAAAAAAGACAGAGAAATAAATATATGATGATAAATAGAAAATCACAAAACCCTTACAAAAAAATTTGAAAGAAGTTGTATCAACTTTTTTGCTTTTTATTTAAGATAGCTAGCCGGTCCTTTCAGTAAGTAGTAGATGTAAAATTTTTCATAGAATTCAGATATGCAATCGTTTTTTTGGTAGACCTCTTATTTTTTAAGTAATTTAAGTTTTTTAAAAAAATAATTAAGTCGGTTTTAAGGTACTAAAACGCAACAAAATAAAAGAAGAAAATAGCTAGTATAAACAAAAATAGTAAGATCTTTAATTTGACACCTTACTTTTAAAATTCTGTTGAGTAATTGTTGAAAAAATCTATTTTTTTAACCTCGGTTTAATCAAAACATTAAACCTAAATATTTTCTCATACAGACATAAAAAATATGGGTTCATATATACCATTAGAATGAGAAAAATAATATGAATCCATTGTAAGCAAAATTGAAAAAGTTTTAAAAAATTGTAATAAAAAATAGAAAAAATAAAAAAGTTATTTTAAGAATTGTAACTACAAAACTAGCCAATCACAAATCGCAAAAATTGACGAATTGGGAAGCTTAATCTATAAAATTAACCTATAGAATTGCCAGAAAAAAAAAAGAGAACGTTCATACAATATATACAATAGATACTACAATAAATATAGTGATATTAAAGAACATGTAAAGAATGAAAAATTATGAACAAATATGCATCAGTCTGTTTATAAACATCAAAACAATGCAGTTAAAAATACATTATTGTTTCTTGTGTTTAAAAAATATCTGCTACATTGCATTGTCTTTTGTTTAGGTTTGGTTCAGGTTTGGTTCAAGCTAACCCTTTAAAGCCGAAAATTATGATTCTTAAAATAAACTTATTTTTTTATTATAGTTTTATAAAACTTTTTCAATTTTGCTTAGAATAGATTCGTAATATTTTTCTGATTCTAAAGGTATATATGAACCCATGTTTTTTATGTCTGTTTGAGAAAATATTTAGGTCTAAAGTTTTTATTAAACCAAGGTTAAAAAAATAGATTTTTTCAATAATTACTCAACAGAATTTTAAAAGTAAGGTGTCAAATTAAAGATCTTACTATTTTTGTTCATACTGGCCATTTTCTTCTTTTATTTTGTTGCGTTTTAGTACCTTAAAACCGACTTAATTATTTTTTTTAAAAACTTAGATTACTTAAAAAATAAGAGGTCTACAAAAAAACCGATTGCATATCTGAATTCTATGAAAAATTTTACATCTACTACTTACTAAAAGGACCGGCTAGCTATCTTAAATAAAAAGCAAAAAAGTTGATACAACTTCTTTGTATTGTGTACAATAAAAGTCAGACTAATGAACCAAGTAAGTTATATACTGGACGCTTATTGATGAGGGGTATCTTCACTACAACAAAAAATCAGCATATTTAGAGAAATAATTAATCATGAATACTTAAATTGTCATAAATCATTGTTTTTTTTTTTTGATATATTATCAAAGATTCAGTTTTTTTAAAGCGAAGCTTTTCTATAATTCTTAGGGTCCGTCTGTACGTCCGTAACGGTGTATCTCTTCGTTAATTCAAACATTTTTTTAGGATTGTCCTATCAATTTTAAACATTGCATGATGATTCCTATAACCGTTAGGTACGATTTAGGAAGCGTACCAACTATATAATCTTTACCGGAAAGTCCTTATACATATCTATTTAAGACATGCTGGTATTTAACGTTTGACAACAAAATGTTGTATTATATAATTATCGTAATTCATCTATTCATCAATAATTAATTCAAAAAAAAAATAAAAGTATGCACTCTTACTGCATCCTATATTTAAACAATTGTTCAGACTTACAAATTAATGACCTGCTTATGAAGTTCTGACACTCTATACTAGATTAATTGTTTGTTTGTCCTTCCTTTTCAATTTAGGGCTTCGCTTTTATGGATGTTTTCATCACTGTTAATTTTTTTTCCGCAGCATTTTTTTTATAAGCGAAGCTATTTAACAGAGCAGGATTTTTCTGGCTTTAGCAGAAAAAAGGAAAGCAACTTTTTCAGCTCACTGAATAGGATCATAGGGTTATAAAAAAAACAATGCTCTAAAATAAGATTAAGAACAAACGATGAGGAACATTAACTCTGGTGGAGTAGAAGATTCCTTTGCTTTCATAGTTTAACTATTCGTTGAAATACTTGTCCATAATTGCTTTAACTAAAACCACTTTGTTATATAGTTGTCCGTCTGATGAGCTAAATTTTAATTTCCTAATGTGTACACAGTTTCCTCGGTGTTTCCTTCTCCTATCTCAATATTTCCTACTAGCTAAACAAATTCAAACTTCCAAAAACTGTGTGCACAACCGGCAACTTAAATTCAACTGACCGTCCGTCTAATTTATTACACATTGGCTTAACAGGTTCATTATTAGGAATTGATACAAATCTTTTTCTTCCACAAGTCCTTTACCATTTATTTCTACACTTAACTTTGGAGAATCTTATCATAGCAAAAGACACTATTCTTTTGATTGCATCTCAATGGAATAAAAGTATGTGAAACAAAGATGACAACATCCATAAAGCGAAGCACTGAAACAGTAGGACAAACGGACATTAACACTTGTATAGTGTCAGAACTGAATATTCAGAATATAAATAAGAGTCGAAGCAAAATTGTAAGTAAATTTGTTGAAAAACTGCTTGATACAGAATAATGTTTATGGACATACTTACATTTTCAGGACTTGATTATAGAGTTGCTTCGCTTATAATATTGTTCTTTATAATCCCAGGAATCAGTTTACCAAAAAGCATATCAATCAGATCTAATATCTTATAATATCACATAAAAATTTGTTGTTAAAAAAGTAAAAAAATCAACATGTTTAAAATAGACGTGCGGACATTCTGGTAATGATTATAGAGTTGATACGCTTTCTAAATCGTACCTAACTACTACATAAATCAACATGCAAAGTTTGAAATCGATAGGACAATTCTAACATGCCGAAATTTATGAAAAAAGCTATCCGTCACGGAAGTACGGACGGACCTACCCTAATTATAGAAAAGCTTCGTTTTTAAAAACTCTCATCTATAGTTAGGAGTAAAATTTAACTATTAATGTACCTTTAACCTGATATATAAAGTATTAAAAAAAAACAGACGAAAAACCCCCGCCCGCCCCCTATATTTTGTTTGGAAATATTGAAGAGGAGAATTTCTGTGCTCAGCTCAACAGGGTTATACTATGACGGAAACCGCCGTTTATTTACGCTAATATAAAAGGGTGATGTCATATTTTCATAGATTTTTAAATTATCGGTGAAACAAGGATTTATTGGAAACGCTTCAGCCTGGCGAATTGCATTTATTATAGTTTATTAAAATGACAGTTTGCCAGGAAAGGAGAATTTTTATTTTTGGGAGGTTGGTACAAAATAATAATTATTGAAGAAGTGAATCAAGTTTTTTTTTATGGGAGGGGGGAAATATTTATTTTCAAAACATTAGTGGGGAGGGGGTTAAACACCCTATTTACCCACTCATTGAAAATCCTTGATGCTAAGTGATACTTAAACAATTTCTTCCAATGTTTCTACTATTTTAAATTACATATTTTTATTTTTAAAATATAAATATAACAGTCTTTGGCGTTTAAATTTTTAACAAGAATAAATAATTTGTCTCTACATATATTCTGGGAATTCTGTGCGAAACTAAAATTATTTGGTGTTAATATGGAGCAGTCAAAAATATAAAAAATATAGCGAAGCAACGATATATTTGTTTCATTTTAGTAACATTACCGTACATTTTGACGTTTTGTTTAAAGCGAAGCGTTTTTATAAATAAGGTCAGCAATTAGTACTTTGTAATTGTCAGTTTAGACAGGTTAAAACTGTCCTTTCGATGTAAGAATTTGCATGATTTCATTAGAGTAAAACACTAGAGGGAGAAAGGGTTAAATAACTGTATCTCACTATCGCAACCACCTTTTGCAACCCTGCTATCGCTTATATTTACACAGTCAAGTTGCAGTAAATAATTAAGAAGCAGACAAAAGAGGTCTTTGAAAAAGAAAGGAAGGTAGTTGTCTGTATATACATCTATACTATAGATCTGTTATCCCCCTCCATTCTCAGTAATGTTTCTTTGTCTGCTGTAAATATGTTTCGTTGTTTGAAAGGGTACACCATTAGTTCGAACCAATTTGTGCATGATATCATCGATAAATAGCCGGCGTTTATTCAAAAAAGGGGGAAAATGATCAAAATTCATAGCCCGTAAGCTTCTCTAAAATAAGTGTATGTTCTTTAGTCAGTCCACCTGTCAACTTATACATATGGATGCACAGTCAAAAACTATAGATGGTTTTAAGAAAATTAATATTTTTCAAACATAGAAATAGAGGTTTACAAAGATTCCTTTTAGTGAACCATCTATTTTTCCTCAAAAAAGGACCCTTAAATGTAAAGAAAGTGTGACTTATATAGCTTTAGGTGGATGTTTCTGGGATTTAGGCCCATGTCAAGTCGGCTATTTAGTTGTCTAGGGGGTTGAAAACCTCCTTTAATTTGCCATGGGGATGAATACGCCCTCTTCTGCACTCCGCTGCTAAAACTGTAGGCTGTGTTATATAGCATTGGAATTTAATTGATTTGCTAACAACTCTTTTCTCACTGTTTTCAAACTTAGTCAAATCGATTAATATGCCAACAAAAAAAAGAGTCATAAAAAGGGGTAATATTTTTTGCGAAAAGGGGGAAATTTAAATGAAAACGGATCTAAAGTAATTCTATAAAAGTATCTTGATTAAAACACTTTCCACAGTCGGTTCGCAATCATAAACAAACAAACAATCTGAATAAATTTTAAAAATCCGCAAAAATGTGCTCAGAAAATGAAATAGTTATTGCAAAGTCTTTAGGTATTTATTATAAACACAAATTAGAATAATGTCTGTACGTCTGTTCGTCTGTCTGTTCGTCCGTCTGTCCGTCCGTCTGTCCGTCCATCTGTCCGTCCGTCTGTCCGTCCGTCTGGAGCTTAAGATCTTGAAAACCACAGAACAGGTTGGACTCCACTCTTCAGATAATAAAGCTATTGGTTTTGCGGTGGTTTTCAGTTATGTTCAGCTCATTACCTCTTTGGGCATAGTTAATTATATAATCTTAACAAATTGCCTTTACAGACAAGAAGTTGTTAAATTTTAATAAATTATTTTCTCGTATTCATTCGAATCCGGTGGATAGGAACCGGTTCTCATCCATACGAAAAAAACTATGTCTAGCATCGTATTATAAACAGCTTTCTACGAATATAAAAATGTACAATCATAAGATTTAAACCAGTTTTTTTAGCCCGCGCCTTCGGCACCCCTGGGCTAAAAAACTGGTTTTAATCTTATAATTGTACATTCTATATCTGCAGAAAGCCGTTTATAATACGATGCGAGAAATAGCTATTAAACTTTGAGTACCAGTTTAATTTATAGTCAAATATATCTTTCCTTCCTAGTTTATGGTATGACAATAGGGAATAAATGTTAACATTAGCTGAAATTTCATCAGAAGATTTCCATGGTTCTCAAAAACTTTTCGGTTAAAACTTTTGTTTTGCTGTTGTTTTATCAAAGTTAATGGTTCTTTAATCGAGTGGGTTTAAAATAATGCCACGGTTGTAGCGTTCATGCGTCTTGCGTCATATTGGAAGGGTAACGCAAATTTCAGATCACAGTTTTCGCCGTTTAATTTACTATTTTTCTCTATAAGATTACAACGATGCTTGCTAGATTATCTAATTCGCTATAATATTAAGAATTTTTTTTTTCAAATCGCCAAATCTAAGGTCTGAAATTTGCGTCACCCTGCCAACCTGAAAGTGGGAAAGAGAATAATGGATGGGGTAGAACCGGTTAATGTTTTATCTTCTCGACTTTAAGTTTAACTCTATCCTTTAATCATAGAACAAAAAGTATTTTTTAGGGGGGGGGGGGCAGGGCTGGTGGTACCCTTCCCAAAAATAGCAGTAAACCTTCACTTTAGCTATGGTAAACTACACTGTTAATTAAAACCGTATCAGTTAGCGAGATCCTTCTCTTCAGTAAAAAAAAACACCTTAATACTTTATATTAGAGGATAAAAAATTTAAAGATAAAACTCTAAATATTAAAAATTTCAGAAGGACAAACGCCGAGGCCGCCAATGAAAAGAACAGACAGCCAAACGGAAGGAATCGGCAGCCACCACTATGACTGGTATCCTGGCCGTGTTGACCCATATGTTATGGTTGTTCTAATGCAACTCTAGTTTGTGAAAGTCTTGGAAGATTTCTTTCCAGTTTGGCTTCGAAACTATCTGCCAGATTAGAACCTTTTCTGAGCCCCAATGAAAAATCATGTTTCGTATCGTAATTCGTATTGTAGACAATTTTCCACAATAAATAAAATACGCTCATAAAATCTATTCCAGCTTTTTGGGCCATTGCCATCGGCCCCTCGGAGCCAACTAAACTGGAATTAATCTTATATTTTTTCATTTATCTATCCGCAGAAAGCTGTCTATAATACGATGCTATAAGTAACTACTATTTATTTGGAAAATTCCATGAAAGTATTTCTTTAATTTTACATTTATTTATTGTTTGAATATTGTAATTTGTATATCAATGGCATACCTATCTTCAAAGATGGTTTAGTCTATGTTGAAGATAGGCATCCACATTTTAAAGCCAGGATCACCTAATTTTATATTCTAATATGTAACTATCAACTTCAAGGCTTTTTTGTATGTAGTAGTTTCTAATTCTTTAGTTATAATTATTTAACTATCAAACCTTCTTTGTTGAAACTTAAAATTCCACCAATAAAATTTAAAAATCCCCCCCAAAAAATGCAAATTTTTTTTACTTTTTCAATTTACATGCACTAAATATTTTATGAGTAATTGTATTTTCTCTCTTTTCTGAATTTTTATATGTGCTTTAATTTTGCAAATGTTGATCTCCTGTTTATTATCTACATTTTTATAATAACTAAATTCTTTACCAAAGATTTTAATAAATTAGTAATATTTTTTTGTCTATTTAATAGGTTCTTAACAGTTGAGTACGTTAATAATAATGACACGTATGATTAATCTCCAAAATCAAAAACAAAATAGGTAGGACAAACTTATAGAGATGCATTTTGGTAGGTACTTTATCTTCCCAGGAGTCACCATTTAAAGAATCAAGATGATATAATGTTAACCCTTAACGGTCGCAATCCTTGCTGCACCTTAATAGTATTGTCTCAGTTCACCCATCCCCCCTTTTTAGGGTTAAAACATATTATATTATTGAATTAAAACCATCTCAGGACCTATATGAAGCTCCACTGTACAGAAAGATCACATAGGTTCAGCGGTTAGCGAGATCCTTTGCTGCAGACAAAAAATGCTTTATATAATAGGATAATAAAAATATAACTTTTTATTGCAATAGAACTTTATATGTTATAATTTTTTTTAAAGCGAAGCTTTTCTATAATTAGGGTCGGTCCGTCCGTACGTCCGTCCGTCCGTACGTCCGTAACGGATAGCTTTTTTCGTTAATTTTGGCATGTTAGAATTGTCCTATCGATTTCAAATATTGCATGGTGATTCCTTTAGTAGTTAGGTACGATTTAGAAAGCGTAGCAACTCTATAATCATCACCAAAATGTCCGTACGTCCATTTTAAACATGTTGATTTTTTTACTTTTTTAACAACAAATTTTTATGTGATCTAATCATCCGATTGATCTGATTTTTGGTATATTAATTCCTGGGACAACAAAGTATAATTTAATAAGCGAAGCAACTCTATAATCAAGTCCTAAAAATGTAAGTATGTCCATAAACATTATCCTGAATCAAGCAGTTTTTTAACAAATTTACTTACAATTTTGCTTAGACTCTTATACATTTATATTATGATTATTCAGTTATGACACTATACATGTGTTAATGTCCGTTTGTCCTACCGTTTCAGTGCTTCGCTTTTATGGATGTTGTCATCCTTGTTAAAACTATGTTTGAGCAATCTATCTATCTATCAATGTTAATATTCAAATCTGTCTATTTATTATTATTATATTATAAATGATGGCGCAATGAAACTCAATTGAGTGAAACATGAGTCGTCTAATATTTGAGATGTTCTATTAATACGACAAATAAAATAATGAGAATTAATATAATTCTTTTTAGATAAAGAGCATCTACTCCAAAATTTAGACTTTTTAATGACTGGCGGTTTACCTCAATATGCATGGTTGAACACATAAATGCCACCTCCCCTTTATTTAAAATAAATTGAAAATAAATGGAAGTGGTGTTTATTTTTTACTTTAGGTCAGGTTTGATAGGTTATGTAAGGCACAGAATAGCTAGCCCCGTAGGATTAAGCATAGAAATACTACCCCCTGTCCATACTTTTTTAGAAGTTATTTATTAATGAGGGACGGTTTTTTTTGTGCTCGCTACGAACTTTTTAGGGGAAGTCACGAATATCTAGAAACTTTAAAGAAAATATCCTATTATATAATATTTGGGTTATTTTTTGTCTGTGGCTTAAGATCTCAATAACTACTCAAGTTATGAATTTCAGAGAAGCTTTACATATGTTTCGGGGTTGTTTTAGGCTATTTTAATTATATATTTTAGCCTAGTTCATGGTTGGTTGGTCGGACCAACAAATTGTTGGTTGACTTTGCTCGAACACTTTATACTAAGCAGAGAAACGGGGCTTCAACTCGTATGTACTGCAGAAATTCATCCTAAAAGTTTGAAAAAGTACCCAAAAAACAATTAGGTTACTTTTGTTTAGAATTCAAGGTGTTTTTTTTTGTTACTTATTACTAGCACAGCTCGTTGTTTGATCAATCCAATATTGAAATATTTTTGACATATTTTCTAATAAAATAAATTAATTTAGACAAAATATTTCAATTGATTTGCAAAATGTAAATGTTGAAAATGCATTTATATCAAGAAAAAAAGTATCGTAAAAGTCGTAAAAAAGGCATGCAGAAGATGATCAAAGTCCCTCAGCAGATTATGACGTCATACGATAAAATAACCAATGAGAGGACAGCATAAATTTTACCATCGGTCAATTACAGTGTATACTGGCCTCTCATTGGCTATTCTATCATATGACGTCATAATCTGTTGAGGAGGGACTTTGTATTTTATCCCCCAATTTCTAACCATGACATAGCATTTAATTGCGTATTGTATGAGCTACTCCATTAAGCGATTGTATTGGTATGCAATATTTCTCTTGTTGGGTTGAAAAGTTATGGTACTTTTCCTTTGATCTTGATAGGGTTAATAATTTTAGTGTTTAAACCTTTCCATCATTAATTATAATGAAAAGAAGTGGTGATTTTGTTTGTCGTAATTTGGGGTCAATTTGTTTTATCGTCTATTTTCTTATCCCCGCGTTTAAAAAAATAAAATAATTACATACCTCCCCTTACCTCATATACAAATTATCAGAGAGAGGGGGGACAAGGCGATATTTAATAATTGTCCCCAATATTTTTTAATAACGTTTTCTTATTAGTTTTCTTGACAACTTTAAGGACTTTTATGAAATGTTGGTTGGTTGGTTTATTAAGTTCAAACGTTACAACCACTAATCATCATTGGGGATGTACATCAATTTATCGACCATTGTCTTATCCCTTTAGTTCCCTGATATTGGTTATCAAATTATCCAGACAAATACCTGTTTTACCTCCCTTGATATCTAATTGAAATGAAATTGTTAAAATTATCTGAGGATCTTTAAGAGTGCATGGAGATACCGGTTTCGTGTTTCGTGTCATATCAAGAGTTTGGGGGCTTTGGGCAATATTACAAAAAATAATACTTTTGTTATATTATATTTAAATGAGCATTTTAGCACCTAGATACCTATAGGGGTTCCAAGACAAACTCAGAAGTCCTAATATAAAAGCTGCTGGATATAACGTTTATTAGGATCAAGTTTTGCAAATCAGCAAACGTTTTATTTCATATTATTTTACCTGCAAGGAAGGAATCATTAGCAGGCATATAAATGCCAATGTTTTCCTTAAAAGACTGCTATCATTAATTAATTGAATTTTTCAAGCTAAAAAATATTCAACAACAAGAACGTTACTGTAACATAAGATAAACACTAGAAAAAGTTGAAATATATAAACTTTTTAAATCTAGGCCTGAAGTGTTGAATTAAACTAACAAAAATAATATGTCTACAAAAGGAGCTATTATATGAGACAGCATAAAGGGAAATAAAGAATGACGTCATACAATAAAATTGATCAATGAGAGGCCAGTAAACAATGTAATTGACAAATAGTAAAGATCTTACTGGCCTCTCATTAGTCACTTTTATCATATGACGTCAGTTCTTTGGAGGCTTTTTACGCTGTCTCTATAATATGGATCAAATCAAGGCATTCCCGCCCAATTATTTTTAACTTCTTCAGTATAAATAGGTTTTAGTACATTTTTGAGTTTTTCCATATGTAAAAGTAAGAGGATGTCCATCTGTCTCAATGGATGTCAATCTTAAAACAAAAATTTTTATCGAATTTTTGTTTCTATCATGGAGAATAAATAAATAAACATTGTTAAATACTTTTCTCGTATTTATTCGAATCCGGTGGATAGGAACCGGTTCTCATCCATACGAAAAAACTATGTCTAGCATCGTATTATATCCAGCTTTCTACGAATATAAAATGTACAATTATAAGATTAAAACCAGTTTTTTTAGCCGGTAACTTCGGCACCTCGGGGCTAAAAAAAACTAGTTTTAATCTTATAATTGAACATTCTATATCCACGGAAAGCCGTTTATAATACGATACGAAAAATAACTATTCTTGTATTCATTCGAATCCGGTGGATAGGAACCGGTTCTCATCCATACGAAAAAACTATGTCTAGCATCGATGCGAGAAATAACTATTCTCGTATTCATTCGAATTCGGTGGATAAGAACCGGTTCTCATCCAAAGGAAAAAACTATGTCTAGCATCGTATTATACCCAGCTTTATACGAATATAAAAATGTACAACCATAAGATTAAAACCAGTTTTTTAGCCGGTACCTTTAGCACCTCAGGGCCAAAAAAACTGGTTTTAATCTCATAATTGTACATTATATATCCGCGAAAAGCTGTTTATTATAACGATGCGAGAAATAACTATTCTGCTAATTTAATTCCTTTTGCGTTTTTATCGCCACACTGCTATAGCCTGGGAAATTGAATTATAAAAGTCCCGAAATCCCAAGAAGTCATTCTTTGACTGAATAAAAGTCAACACGTATTTTTACATCTATCTATTTGAGTGATTTTTAAAGTGATATTTAAACGAAATTCAATAAGCGATGCATTAGTTAAAATGAGATATTAGAAAAATAAGTGACCATTTCTACAACTTTATCTTGTTTGATCATTAAGATATTGTAAACAGCATAGTATATGAATTTTACCTTGTCAAATCGATAGCATATTCTTTCTGTTTTTTTTCTACAAATATCTATTAACATTTAAAAAAAAATTTAAATGAAAAAATATGTGAATTTTTACAGACAAGAGTGTCACAATATACAATGTCTAGTTATTCAATTAAATATCAAGTTTATTTATCAAATATATATGTATATGTCAATATTTTCAAAACTTATTGATGAACACTGCCTAATATATGCAAACTGTAGGGCTTACAAGGATGAGAGCATCCATAAAAGCAAAGGTCAACAACAGAAACGGTCAGACAAACAAACATTAACAGGCTATCAGACATGTGTAATGATTCTTGGAATTTATAGAAAATAAAGTGAATGTGATGATGAAATCATACAAAAGCTTACATATGCCTAAATTAACTTGAATAGCTATCCGTCACAGACTAACCTAAACGCTTTAAATGTAGAAAAAGTGTCAAACCTAAACATTGGTGTACTTTTAGATGGTGAAATATAGAGAATTTTTCTTTCTTTGATTGTACTTGGAATTTTGACATTTTTAGAACATAGATACATAGAATGTTTAACACTGGATATGAACAAATATCTATCACCTTAAAAATTAAATGTCTTCATGTAAAATTGTTAAAGTAGTTAGATTAATGATAATAGTGAACATGTATCTTCTATATTCAAGAAAATAAATGTGGTATTACTATTTCTTTGAACTCTAGACATTGTAATCTAGTAGTTTTCCCATGGATTTAACGTTGGTTACGTATTTACATAGTACGTTCATTTTAATCTAGGTTTTTAAACCATTCAAATTTCTAATCTAACAAGGATGACAACATCCATATAAGCAAAACATTTGTTGTCATAAAGTAAACAAATCATCATGTTTTAAATTGACGCATGTTTTTTTGGTAACGATTATAGAGTTGCTGCACTTTCTAAGTCGTACCTAACTGTTATAGGAGTCATAATGCAAAGTTTGGAATCGACAGGACAATAACATGCCTAAATTAACGAAAATAGCTATCCGTCACGGACGGACGTACAGACAAACATCAAAAAGTAACGAAGCAAATAATTAAACTGGTCACGAATGACTAATTAACGGACCAAGTTAGTTGTACGCTGGACGATCATTGGTACGGGAAAT